>NC_063189.1:37360091-37960091 GCF_017589495.1 Alosa alosa
AAGACTATCATTTCGTTTATTTGATGTTGCCTTAGCAATACAGCCTTCAGAGCAAAGATTCTAGAACAGGGCGTCAGAGAGACACGTTTTGAGTTTGTGGCCAAGAACCTAAAATATCGGTTTCCATGTGCTGGATGGTGTGCGTCCTTTATGAAAGTAAGTGTTTTATACAGTTAATGTTACAGACATAATGAGTCATGTTGTAGTGGTCAACATAAATGTGCCCCTTCTGTTATTAGAATGCTAAGCGGAGAAGCATGCTAAGCAGAGATTTAGTATCATTAATTTCTTGTGTGGCTAGCTACAGGGAGGAGGAGATGTAGTGCTATGTTGCTAATTGGGATTTATGTTGTTTAGCGTAATGCCATGGTCATTTGATATGAGATGCTTGCACTCGTGAACTTAGATCACGCGTGTAACTTTAGGACTGCTATTTTTTTTTTACTAACAGTAATTCACGAAGCACTTTAGCCCTAAAAGTAGCACCTACGTCTGTGACGGCTTAAAAGAAGTGGCAAGGACTCCTAACGCGATGTTTTGAAATGCGTCTACCATTGTCTACAGGAGCTTCCAATCGCGAGGGAACTTGCATTGTAGGCATGCAATAACACCACCAACAACCAAAACTAGCCTACTCATTTTCAACATGTACATGAAATGTAACGTTTCATGTGGATCAAATTAAAATGTTTTCTTTGCAAACGTAAGCATAGGCATATGGTGACAGATTAATTTATTAATGCTGCTGTGTGAATCACGGTAAGCGCGAATGAAGTGGCCACTTCTTAATGGGACCCACTGTATGGAAGTGGGATAAGTAAAATAGAGATGTTTTAAATAAGATAAGGTTAATCAGAATTGGCAAGGACTCCTAACGCGATGTTTTGAAATGCGTCTACTATTGTCTACAGGAGCTTCCAATCACGAGGGAACTTGCATTGTAGGCATGCAATAACACCACCAACAACCAAAACTAGCCTACTCATTGTCAACATGTACATGAAATGTAATGTTTCATGTGGATCAAATTCAAATGTTTTCTTTGCAAATGTAAGCATAGGCATATGGTGACAGATTAATTTATTAATGCTGCTGTGTGAATCACGGTAAGCGCGAATGAAGTGGCCACTTCTTAATGGGACCCACTGTATGGAAGTGGGATAAGTAAAATAGAGATGTTTTAAATAAGATAAGGTTAATCAGAATTCTACTATATGCCCGCTTGACAACGGCAGAGATAGAACTGGCCTTTGGCCATAGCAACCATCCATTTAGAACGACTGGCCTTCATAGCAACCAAAGATCTGAGCTGTGTTGCAATGTGAGGCAAAGTATAGAAAGGTGATGAAACATACAGAGACAGGTCAAGAAATATAGTGCAATGTAGACAGTAGTATACAGTTGATGTACAGACGGTGGTTTAGAGTAATATGATGTATTCCTTTATTCTGAGATAGGCTACATCAATAGGCTCTCAAAACAACCCCAGGCTCACAAAACAATCCCAAACAGACATACGGTCTTTATAGAGCAAATCCATATAGATTATTTGTCAAATAAACCAGTAAAACATAATTTGTGGGATGGAATATATAACATTCACACTCATAGCTCATATTTTTTAATAAAAAAAAATCCAACAAATCACCTTCAACCCGCAAGCCAATAGTTGAATAGCCCTCTCCTAGAGCTTTTGGGATATTGCCACTGCTCCAACACTGAAAGGCATCGTTACAATGCCTGGATCAAGCCAGGTTCAGCATAGCGTATGCCACTGTCTGCTCACGTTGCTGACCGGACCAGGGCAAGCACACTTTCGCAGTTCCCGCCGGAAATGCAGTCTAGTTATTATTATTATTATTATTACAGTGCATGAAAATGCACTGTACTGTTCTTCCTAGGCTTCTTATTATTATTCCGCTTACCACTTTTTCCGCACGCAATTTCTCTTGAACAGTTTAACTTAGAAACTTCATTCAAACTTTGTAACGTAGGTCTTCAAACAGATCGGGTTGCTATGTCTAGATTGAAAAATCGTCAATGCAAGTGAATGTGAGAAAATAATTATTTTCTGGTCCCGTTTAAATTGTGCCATGAATGTGAACATATGTTGTCTGTGAATTTTTAATATAATTTTTCATGTTACAAGTTTGACAGTATATTATATGATTCTTCGGCTATCAGTTGTGGAAAAGACATAACGAGAAAGACTACATGTCGCCTGTGACGCCTCGTAAATGGGTGTAAAACAGTGATTTATTTGCATGGCTAGCCCGATGCCGAAGCACCACTATTGAAAAAGCTGTTGGTAGCATCGGCTAACTAGCGCCAGATTTTGGAGTGCAGGGGACAAGCCGAGATGGGCTATGAGACATACGTTCACACTCGGTATCATGTTTCAATACACTTTAGGTCAATATCACACCGGAATTCTCCTTTAATAACCCTCTACATCTCGACCAACTGATGGTTGTTATGGGAAACTAGTTAGCTGTCGTCTAGCGGAAAGTTGTAGTCCACAAAGTGCTCTCACACAAAGTTTAACCGCATCAAACTTCTACCCGCTCAATTGTAGCAATCTTTGCACGAAAATTTATATTAAAAATTCACAGACAACATATGTTCACATTCATGGCAAAATTCAAACGGGACCAGAAAATAATTATTTTCTCACATTCACTTGCATTAACGATTTTTCAATCTAGAGGTCCAGCGGGGATAGCGGAAAGGGCGGGACTTACCAGCTCTATGGCAGGTGTTCAGGCCACCTGCAGCCTCAGGCTTTAAGCATACAATCTGGGTCAATTAAAACTACACATCCTATTCAACTGTATCCTCTGCCCAAAATTGTTTCAAATTAAAAGTCCTCACTACAATAATCCACTGTTAAACAATGTAACCCATTAAAGGGGTGGTTCAGGATTTTGGACATAAGACCTTATTTCCAAGTAAGCAAGTGTGATATTTATCAGTGGAGACCGTTTTCAGCACGTTTCATCCAGTCCTTCTAATTGCAGAGTTCGCAGGTGCTAGGCTAGCGCAAGTCAACGGTATGTGCTAGCCTGCCACTAAAGACAGTCTTACCCACTCCAAAGTACACCTGAGGCAAATTCTAGACAATCGATGTAAATGTCTGTGTTGATAGAATAGTGTAAGAAATACAACTACCCTTGCATCGCGTTGCAATAGTTATACTTTGGTCCCTAAAGTTGTTAGTAGTCATTTTGCAACTCAGCGGCGGACTGATATTACCAAGGCTACTACTAGGTATCCCCATTGGAGTGCGCTTTACTGTTTACTTTTCGGTGCAGTACTACTAACCGGAGCAAGTATAATTCCGCCGCTGCTAAGAAACTAGTCCCTTAAAATGTAATGCGATCGTTGAAATGCAAGGATAGAATAACGTTAGAAATAACACTGTCAATACAGACATTTACATCGATAGTCTGGCGTTATAATGTATTTGCCTCGGGTGTACTTTGGAGTGGGTAAGACTGTCTTTAGTGGCAGGCTAGCACATATCGTTGACTTGCGCTAGCCTAGCACCTGCGAACTCTGCAATTAGAAGGACTGGATGAAACGTGTTGAAAACGGTCTCCACTGATAAATATCACACTTGCTTACTTGGAAATGAGGTCCAAAATCCTTTAAACTACTGAACTTTTTACAGTCAACTTTTAAATGGTCTACATTTAAACTATCATTAAACTATCTATCTATTAAACTAGCTGTCTATCAACAACGTTTACACTATCTACATTCAACTTTTAAACTTTTAAACTATATACATTCAACTTTTAAACAGTCTACTTTTAAACTATTATTAAACTATCTATTAAACTAGCTGTCTATCAACAACTTTTAACTTGTCATCAACTATGTCAACACTTGTCATCAACTATGACTCCTACCCACTGTAGCTAGTTAGCATGGTTAGCATAGTTAGTATGTTAGCATTGCTAGCATTTTTAGCAAAACTGATAAAAATGATTAGCTAGGTTAGCTAAGTCATATGGTTAGCATACTTAGCATTGTTAGCATGCTAGTTAACATAGTTAGCATAACTACTAAAAATGATTAGCTAGGTTAGCTAAGTCACATGATTGACATACTTAGCATGTTAGCATGCTAGTTAGCATAACTACTAAAAATGATTAGCTAGGTTAGCTAAGTCACATGGTTAACATAGTTAGCATGTTAGCATTGCTAGCATAGTTAGCATGCTTACATCACAACTTTAGCATTTTCATGCACTGGTAATTCCTTGGAATTGCATTTCTAGTTATTCTTCCCACCAAATTTCTGCGTCTAATTCAGCTTTAACCATTTAACGTAGAAACTTTGTTCAAACTTTGTAACGTAGGTCTTGAAAAGGACACGTGGGGAATGTATTTTTCACTTTTGTAAACTTTATACTTTTTGAGATATTAATAAAAAACAAGCTTATTTTTCCCCGTAGACTTTGCATTAGCACTATGACATCACAATGGACTCATTAACTTGATTTGCACCTGTATCAACTTCCAGCTGCTCACTATTAGGACCCATCAAAGTGCCAGTTAAACTGATTGCACCTGTATCAACTGCTTTCTGCTTAACTAGGCCAACTCTCTGTGTCTCTCCATTCTACAAGGATATAAGGCACATTCCATCCAACTTTCTATCCATTCATCCTCTTCAAACCATTCACTCATCCACCCATTAAACTATACATTAACATCCATTAAACAATCTGCCTATCAACATCCATTCAACTTTCTGTCTATCAACATCCATTACACTATCTACATTCAACTTTTAAACTATATACTCTGTCTCAGGCTTTAAGCATACAATCTGGCTCTCTTAAGACTACTATTTCCTCTGCCCACAACTGTTTCAAAATAAATGTCCTCACTACAATAATTCACTATTAAATAATTTAACTATTTAAACTACTCAACTATTTACCTGTTCAGCCATTTCAACTGTCAGTTGTTATCAACTATGACTCCTGCCAACTGTTTCCAAATAAAAGTTTGTTTGGCATTTTATGTTAATATACAGTATGTTTATATTTTCATGCACTGGTAATTTCTTCAAAATTACATTTTCTAGTTATTCTTCCCACCAAATTTCTGCGTCTAATTCAGCTTCAACCGTTTAACGTAGAAACTTCGTTCAAACTTTGCAACGTAGGTCTTGAAAATGACACTTGAGGAATGTATTTTTGACTTTTGTAAACTTTATACTTTTTGAGATATTAACAAAAAACAAGCTTATTTTTCCCCATTGATTTTACATTAGCACTATGACATCACAATGGACTAATTAACTTGATCTGCACCTATATCAACTTCCAGCTGCTCAACTAGGAACCATCAAAGGGCTATTTTTTGCCAATTCTGTCCACTTTTATGCCAAAAACCTTTTTGATATAACTTTTCCATTTTTTTCCCTTAATGACCATTTTCCCTTCCAATGGCACCAGTGAATTCAGGGATACCAACAACGCATGTACACAAACACACACACACACACACACACACACACACACAAACAAACCACACACATTACATACACAAAGGGCTAACACACACACACACACACACACACACACAATTACGCACACTAAGTTTGGTTTGCCACCCTGTTGGCTGAGGGAAGCAGATTAGGAGTAGTTATCAGTTGATAGAAACATTTATAAAACTCGGCATTTAGTAGTAATGAGCCCTTGGGTAGAGAGTGAAAGATTTGATATTTCTGTTCAAATGTAAGGGAGTGAAAGTACATACCTGAAAATGCAAAAGTACAGTAACTAAGAATTTGTACTATGTTAATATTCTACAATACTTTATTACTTTATACCATACCTGTCAACATTGAGCATTGAAAAAAGGAAGATTTCCTGGGTTTCTCACCCAAAATATGGCATTTGAACATTTCAACATTCTTTCTGTTGCTATCCCTCTGCTGACAGCAAGAATTCAGACTACAAATCTGCTGCACTAACTAAACAAGGTGTGAGGCTAGGTCTAACGTGACTTTACTTACAGATTGGCGTCATATCGTGCTCTCACAACAACCATGCTGTTATCTTAAATAGGCTAACATCACTCTGAGGTCACCTTCAAGCAAGCAAAACAATGCTTTGAAAACATCTGTTTAGCTGGAAAGGCAAGAGTGTAGCAACAGGACATTAGTGCAGAGACTGACAGGTTCGACGGTAGGGTATGTTATGAGAGTATTATGCAACATTTACACGTGGCCGGCTATTTTCATAAACGGACATTTCACCCTCTCCGTTTTCAAAAATAACACTGTGCACACCTGTCAGTTTTCAGAGAAGTTTCCCCGTGTATATGCCGTCAAGAAGACCATGCCAAACCTGTCGGTGCAGTGTAAGGAGAAGCTTAATCAGAATAGCCAATCAGAATCCCGAAAATACCAACAACAGTAACGAATCACTTCTTCTTTCTCTTTTGAACTGACTGTCTGACCAAGGCCCTTCATCCTGGATTACTCAGTTTGGCTCAGCGGCCAGATCTAGGAAGACTGTTGGTTGTTCCAAACTTTTCCATTTGAGAATGATGGAGGCTACTGTGGTCTTGGGCACTTTCAATGCTGCAGAAATGTTCTTGTGTCCTTCCCCAGAGCTCAATTACAAGTCATAACAAAGGGTGTGAATAGATATGAAATTAAATATTTCAGTCTTTTATTTTGTATACATTTACAAAACACTCCAAACACCTGTATTTTTTGTGGAGTGTTGGAGTATTGTGTGCAGATTGATGAGAAAAAAAATTGAATCCATTTTCAGATAAGTCTGAAACATAACAAAATGTGGAAAAAGTGAAGTGCTGTGAATACTCTCTGTATGCACTGTATGAATTTTGGAGAAATGAATGGGAAACTTACTTCCGGAAACTAAACTCTCTCGGAGGAGGGGCGGACTGGAAGCTCTAAAAAAGAAAGGTGAGCACAAACGTTTAAAACATGACGTCCCATGGTGTTAAACTGCTTGAATATCTCCACAATCGTTAGTCCTAACAACGAACTGAGACAACCTATTGAAAGAGCAGAACTTTCCTATGTTACATGTGTAATCTGAGGTAGGCTATTTTGTGATCCGCCTCCATTTACATCTCTTTCAGAAAGACTTGGCACCAACTTGATTCATGCCCTATAGGCTACTGTAGGCTACATTATGATCATTGTCATTGTAGTGGTTCCAGGCGCGATTTTTTCCCTCCCTTTCAGTTTTCGTTAGTCTTAACTTATTTTTTTACTCAGTACTTGACTACTAATCAAGTAAAATTATCTTGGCAGGGACAGGTATCTAAGTCTCATGACCTCACCACAGGTGTGCCTCAGGGATCAGTATTAGAACCCTTGCTTTTCTCTATTTACACCACTTCCTTAGGTGATACTATTCGCTCCCATGGATTTAACTATCACGGTTATGCAGACGACACTCAACTTTCCCACCTGATGACTCTAGTGTATCCCACCGGATTTCTGCATGCCTTAAGGATATTTCAGCCTGGATGAAAGATCGGCACCTTCAGCTTAATCTCTCAAAAACAGAGTTTTTGGTGTTTCCAGCTAAAACAGCTATTCCCCAACAGATTAACATCCAGCTTGACTCAACTTCACTGACCCCAACTAGATCGGCTACGAAACTTGGGCATTGTAATTGATGACCTAATTTAACTTCTCTGAGCATATAGCTTCTATTGCAAAATCATGTCGGTTTATGCTTTTACAACATTAGGAAGATCAGACCTTATCTGACACAAGATTCCACACAACTTCTTGTTCAGACCATGGTCATCTCTAAGCTGGACTATTGTAATTCACTATTAGCTGGCTTACCCGCTTATGGTTTGTATAATGTTGTTTTATTTCAATTGGGCTGTTAATTAATTTGACATTATTGTTTATTATTGATATTCTCCTTAATGTAGTCTTAGCATGTCATTGTTTTTATATTATTGTTGATTGAATGGACATTATTGTTTTATTATTGCCTTTCCCCTTTATATATATATATATATATATATATATATATATATATATATATATATATATATATATATATATATATATATGTGTGTGAGTGTATATCTGTGTGTGTGTGTATGTGTGTATTTGTGTGTGTATGTGTGTGTGTGTGTGTGTGTATCTGTGTGTGTGAGTGTGTATATTTGTGTGTGTGAGTGTGTATGTGAGTGTGTGTGTATGTGTATGTATGTGTGTGTGAATATGTGTATGTTTGTGTGCATATGTGTATGTTTGTGTGCATGTGTGTGTGTGTGTGTGTGAGAATATGTGTGTGTGTGTGTGTGTATGTCTGTGAGTGTGTGTGTCTGTGTTTGTGAATATGTGTATGTGTGAGTGTATGTCTGTGGGTGTGTATATCTGTGTGTATATGTGTGTGTGTGAGTATGTATGTGTGTGTGTATCTGTGTGTGAGTGTGTGTATGTGTCTGTATGTGTGTATGTATGAGTATGTGTGTGTGTTTGTAGGTGTAGAAGTATGTGTGCATCTAGATACAACATTCTATCCCACCGGTCACTATTGTGACCGTTAACATGTTTACTCATTCTGCAAACACACCAAAGACATTGGAATAATTATAAATGTATATATCATAACTAGACACCTTAAAGACCATGTGTACAAATAATATTTGTCCTATGTTTATTTTAACATACTTTAAAAACCTTTTATTTGGGAGCTGTGAGGCCGTCATCCTCTTCTTAAGGTGCAACCAGGAAGTAAACAGCTCTGGTCATGTGACAATTTACTCAAAACATTTGACACTGCACACATTTCATTGAAACACTCTATTGTTTCAATATTTACTGAAAGAGTATTGGGATATTCTCAATATTGGGACATTTTTTTTTTTTTTGTCACAATTGTGACCGATGGGGTGAAATGGGTTAAGTGCAGTCCTCAAGTTATACTTATTTTCAAATTACACACCAAATCTCCTCTAATTCACCTTGCTGTCTGCCTAGTGTGCACATTCAAAAACCAGCCTTTTTGTCCACAATCTTATCTCGTGAAATAGGCCCAGACCACCAAGGATGAGAACTGACATTTGAGAGAGAGCTAGCAGAAGTGAAAGAAGCTGTAGATTTGTGGGAGAACAGTACAGTATGTCCATAGGTTTTTTGAATTAGACAAATTGGATTAGATTGAAATCTCACATAGTAGGCTATTGTACCAGAGCAAGAGGAATATTTAACTCCAAGTTCCTGAAGAAATTGGAGTTAAATATCCCTCTCAAAATCCTGGACCTCTCCATCATAAATGTCTCTGCCTTTCAAGTTATAGATGAAGGACATTGTGAATTGATGATGTATGATGAATGGATTTTCACATTCATGCCAACAGTGCACACATTTTAACTTCTCACTGAGATATTCCTTCAGTGCGTTGCACTGACAAGGAGGGTGATAATGACAGACTAATTCTAATTACATCAGAGCTTCAATGCACAACACTTGCATAGCTCGTAAAGAACAAACACTTCTCACTGCAGTTAATTTATCACCGAATCAAATGGTAATTGCTTTCTCTTTCCCAATCAGTGTGGCTCCATAGTGCAATCAAGCAGATATTATACACTTTTCACCTTGGCTGGATAATGAATTACCCTATTCTTTTTTCCCCTCGCCTCCAAGAAATTTCCAATATTTTTCTGCTCCGTTAAATTGCCTTTAGATGGGCTTACTGTTCCTTGTCACATCAAATATGCTCTCGTCAAAGACTTGATGGATATGCAGTCCTGTACTAATTATGTGACCAAGGAGCTCGCATGTGGTGTGCTAGGAAGACTAAGTCATTTTGCTAAAGTATTTTTAGATGTGTGGGTGCTCAATGAGATATACATGAGCCGTTGAACAGATGAGGGGCTGGGTTGAGCAGATGGTCCCTTCATTAAAAAAACCCTATTGAGTTCCAAAGGCTAAAAAAATGATAGCTGCGCTCTAGACAAAGTCTGCCTTTCCTGAGGGGATACAAAACCACCTGTGGGCATTGGAGGATGTGATGAAATTCTATCCCACAGTGCCATGTCCACTCCACCACCATCTCCACAATGTCACAAGAAAACAATAAACCACCCTCCCAGCTACATCTAAAAGCACTATTAGTGCCATTAAAATGTACTCTGCAGAGTAAATTAGAAACTCCCTCAGCATATTGTTATGACAAATAATTATGAGACGTATAACTTCTAATGAAAACATCTGCTAAGAGCAGCGGCGCCAGCTCAGTCATATCAGAACAGCAGCGCCAGCTCAGTCATATCACTACTGCAAATTACACAAATGAGCTTTTGCAGCTTTAAATTTCCATCAGTGCCTGGCAGTCTTAATGACTACTACTTATTATAATTTACAGATACACTACAAAGGTCTATGCGGCATCAGTCAAGATGGATTATGTATTCAAAATTCAGTAACTTACTCCATTTTATCTATACCCATGCATCTCTTTCTCTCTATTTCCCTCTTTCTGTCTGTATGTGTGTGTGTACAGTATGTATGCATGTATGAGTATGTGTGAACTTAGAAAGTTATGGCAGTGTGAACTAGGCAGACTCCTCCAGTTGGGTGATTGTTATTCAAGGAGAGTGAAGCCTCTCGTGGTTTATGGCTCCTCTCTGCGGAGCATGTGCAGATTTACGATGTTAAAATCCACTGCACAAGGTGATATTTGTCATCGGTGAAACATAACCGCAGTAAAATGAGACAGTCAGTTTTACAATGTGGTCTCATAGAGGCTGTGAACTTGTGGATTGTGAGGGGTCAGACTCTACATTTGCTTGTCTTATATGGTCAGTAAATAATTTGGATCGGTCCTTCTGATGCAATATGTGGATATAATAGTGAAACAGAACAACTGGGAGGAACATTTATGAATGATAATTGCCAATAAACTCCATTCTTACAGCCTATCAGCAATGTTCCAAATGACGTTCGGCTCTTATTACCATAATAAATGCTAGCCCACTCTTTGTAAAAGCACTCAAGGCATGTATGGTCCTTTTGATAATCAGAGGACAATTAAAGCAAAAAGGGGGAGAAGTTGAAGAAGAAACTACTAGGGTGTTAATCAGAATATTTTCAGCTTAGAAAAATAAATAAATAAACATAGTTTTATTTATGTTTTGACGTGACAACCACCAGGCACAGCCAAGACATATGGCTGATGATGATGATGGCAGTGGTGGCAATCATGATGGAAATAATGAAAGAACAGCTTGAGTGTGATTCACCAACTCTGGATAGATAACACTGTGACAGATACCATTGTGCAAAGGACTGTGATAAGAAGCAGTCAGATCCAATTAAATCTGATGGCGCATTAAATATGTGATATTCATGTGTTTACTAGTGAGTTTGTGTGTACAGTATGCATGTGTGTGTGAGAGAGAGAAAGAGAGAGTGTATTGTCACACAACTGTGTTTGTGTGGGTGGGTGTGTATGTGTGTTTTGTTTGCCCTTAGAACGCTTTGCTGCAAGGCTCTCTGGATTCCTCAAAACAGATCTGAGCATAAAAATGCACTCAGCCTCGCTTCATGCTCTTTCCCGGGCTTGATGGAAACCGCCCTGCACTCACTTGCCGGTGGCTGATGCGCTGGCACACTGCAACTGTGAAGAATCCCTGGCTCTCTCTCTTTCTATCGGTGGCTGTGTTCGCTTCAGTTGGCCATGCCATTACCTCCACACAGGAGCCAGAAAACCCCTCCAGTTTCAATTTACAGACACTGACACTCACCAGGCAGTAAAACTATACTTTGTGTCCATCACAGAAATCCAGTGGATGCTCTTAAGAAGTCAAACACACTGTTTTCTGTTTCTTTAGAGATCTTAGAGATGATACTGTATCTATAGCAAACATGTCTGTGCTGTTTCTAGGTGTATTATTGTTTTGTTTTCCATTTATTCTTGAAAAATACATTGACATGCTTTCATTCAGGTCCTCCATGTCCACCAGCTTGAGAAGTAGAGGCATAAATCGTGGTGGTGTTTGACGCGTGGCGCTGTGGGTCTGTGGGTCATTAAGAGAAGAGCTGCTCTCTATCCTCAGTCTACTGCCCCTCTGCTCCACAGTTATTTATGGGAGTGTGGCCGTTCACACACTCCTAACTACAGGGCCGCCATTAAGATTAATGGGGAGCTTCAGCCGGATGCATCTGCCAAGTTTACCTTTGCATCATGCGCTTGATGAATAAGGAAGGAGACAGAATTTTCTCTTTTCCTCCTCTCTTTTCCTCTCATTCCCATGGCATCAGAAGGGAATCTTTTCCATTAGGAAGAGTCCTAGAATAATTGATTTGTAGGTGAGGTGAAAGCTCATTCCATTTATGCAAATAGCCATACCTAGCGGTCCTTTATTGTGCAGATTATGGTGATCTTGCATTATACAGACCAAATGAACACCATACTCCCTATAAATGACTGTGACAGTTGATGTGACTAAACCCATTCCTTTAGTTGTGTTCTACCCTACAGAACCGGTATTTAATCCAACACCTTCTGGTGAATCACTTCCCTATTCAACAGGCCTTCTTACTCAGGACATTCTTACTGAATGGTCAAAATTCACATTCCAAAATGAGAACAGTCGAGAACCCAGGACCAGTCGCATGTTGTTGTTGTTGCTGTTCCACAGGCAAAGGAGAAATCAATTTGCCAGCAAAAAAATAATAATAAAAAATCATAATACAGAGAACATTCCCAACAAAACATTAAGGCAACCATGTCTCATCAAGACTTCCTGACAAACAACGGGAATTGATTGGAGCTTTTGCAAAAGCAGCGGATGAGTTCAAAACAGGTGAGTCTTCCATACAAGTGAGGAGGACTGGCACTGTGAAGAGAGACTGATTAGAATGGAGTAGCTCAAGAGTGCTGCACAAAAACATGGCTATGAATGCCACAGCATCTGAGTGAACAAAAGCTCCTCATCTTAGAAATGCTCAGCTGCAAATAGCCATCCATCACTCTTACTTCTATCTCATTTCCTGTCCCTGTTGTTTTTGTTTCCTGTTGCTAATGTAGGCATGCTTAATTGATCAGTGTATAATCTTCATAAGGAGATATTTTTCAGTGTTTTCAGTGGAGCACTGAAGCAGAAAGGACCTTCTCTGAGTCCATCTGTTAGGGTTGCAAAAGTGTTCGTTATTAGCATGTTTCCACATCTCTCTTGTGGATGAGTCCCCCCTTTCAGCCACACTCATCTAGTCGGCCCCTGTGTTTATCTCCCCAGCACAGGGATTAGAAATGTAATTACAGCCTGCATGTGACATTTTTGTCTCCACTTTTGTCATGTTTGTCTTTTTAAAATTGGTAACGAACAAGAAAACTTACTGGGGAATATTTTCAGCACTGCTAAACACATTTGGACACTTCACTGTAAGAGCATAGTAATTTTAATGAATGATGTATCTGTGATGAATGCATGTTTGTGATTTTACAGGTCAAGAAATGTGTGCTGTAGGAAAAGCACTCCATCATAAGTAAGAGCCGTTTTTTTGTGGGCAGCCGTGGCCTACTGGTTAGCGCTTCGGACTTGTAACTGCAGGACAATGAGCTGTTGTAGCAGGCAGCTCACTGCGCCGAGATTAGTGTGTGCTCACTTCACTGTGTGCTAAGTGTGTTTCACTAATTAACGGATTGGGATAAATGCAGAGACCAAATTTCCCTCACGGGATCAAAAGAGTATATATACTTATACTTCACATTGCCTGCCTTTGGGTTATGTTTTGACTGTGTTGTGTATCGGTGTGCACTGCATTACTGCTGTGACAGCTGCCAACACTATATATTTCCACACTGAATTTAAACTGTTCTAAATCCGAACCGCTTGCTGCTTACCTAACATGTGAAAAATAGTTGCCACAGCACAAAGTGAGTTGATGGTAGCGCACCTAGAGCTTCGTCTGCGATGCACGTCTCATGCAGGAAATTATGAGTGCTTTAAAACCGGTTAACATGGGCACCGTAATGAAAATATACAGATAACGCAGCTGTACAGCAAATACGTGCAAAGCATTACGCCACTGACCAAGAAAAAACAGGTCTATAGTGAAAGGTGCATATGAAGCACATCTGAAGACGCACTGTCACAAGATGTAAGTTACTTTCACTATGTGATGTTAATTACTTTCACTATGACTGACAATGGGTTACAATTGAAAACATAGCGTGAAGAAACACTTACCCCAATAATATTCATGACTGAATAAAAAATCTAAGGACATTTATTCTGCTTACATCTTGTGACAGTGCATCTTCAGCTGTGCTTCATATGCGCCTTTCGCTATAGACCAGGTCTTTCTTGGTGTAATGCTTTTTAGATAGTGTATTATAGTGATTTTTAGACCACACCTTATGTTGTTAATTGGCACACCCCTGAGCGGATAGTGTAATAAAAGAGAAGGGCATGGCGAAAAACTTGAGTGATCCGATTGGAATACGCTTTGCGTCGGGATTATAATACGCTTTGCTCAGAGTTTTTGTGTCGCAAAAAAAGGCCCCAGATCACCGAGAGAGGGCCCAAAGTGTTGCACTCAAGAGCAGATCAGTTGGTAATCTGAACAAAATAATCACTTTCAAAATGCTCTTCCTTTTGAAATGCCAAGGTGCTTCCTGTCAAAGCACCTTCAACATTAGCACATTTACATTTAAAACAGTACCCTAACAGAAAAGAAATTCAAACGGAAGAGTAATCAATGTAGTGTACCTTACTCGGAGCTGATGTTTAATCAGCTATCAGCCTGACTGCTGAGAGAACTTCACCTACACTGCTGTAAGTGCCCTTTATATGTAACTGTTTCTTAAATTAGACACGCCATTCAGTGGGCGTTTGATGATGGACACCTTGTCCAGTTAATTAGAGAGGTGGATTGTGACAGTGCGAGAATCTCCAGCGTGTGCGGGGGAGTATCACGCTAATGACCTAATATCTCATACCACCCACAGTCGGAGGGTAGAACCTAATCTGCGAGTGTCAAAGTTGTTGAGCCAGTAAACAATGCTGCATCTCATTTATCTCCATTGTATTTCTTGGGGAAATAAATGAGGACAGAAGAAAGTTATAGTTTAAAGAGCTACAGATAAATGAAGTAGGAATCTTTAAAGCAAAACAAAAAAACTCTGTAAATCCTTTGGAAATTGACTAGAAAAATGATGCATAGATTACAGTAAATAAGGTCTACAAGCAGCATTAGGGTGTGCATTTTACATTACATTTATTAATTTAGCAGATGTTTTTTTCCAAAGCACATTAAGTGAAACTATGTTAGTTATAGACTAAAAACATTTTATTAACTTGTACTGGATAATTGTGTACAGTAAATTGTTACAATAAAAAAATTGATGAAACTGCATTGGGGGTAAAGCATCCACTATGGGCTTACTGTGTGGTAAGCATACCATGAGAAAAGGGTAAACTTGCTGTCTTTCACACTCCAAACCCAGCCAACAAAAACATTCTATACTACACAATTCAGCAGCAAGATAAGTTCATCATGATGAAGGAACACTTTTCGTTTGAGGTCTTATACACAATTTAAATAGTAATTTTTAACGCAGATTAAATTGCGGGACTGTGCCTCATCTGTATACTGTGTTACCGATTGCGCTATAGCCTACGGTGTTCTATCACAGGTGCGGAACACTAAACATCTATTATATCAGAAAGAGCCGAGTGCGCACCTCTGGCCAAACAATAAACCTGTCACCATGATGAATTGACTGTAGACCTGGGAGGCTTTTTTGTAACACCTTCAAGACAGAAAAAGGACATTTCAGCTCTAAACAAAGAAAAAGGATTTAGAAGATCACCAGGTGAAGGAACTAAATATTACTCTTTTGCCAAGGGCAGTTCCCCTCGCTCGTAGCTCACCATGCAGTTAATCACAGGACTATCTAATCAGGGACTGAACTGAACAGAGAGCTTAGGAGGTGATAGAGAAAACTATTAGAAAATGCAGCTGATTTTCTGCTTCTTGAAGAAATATAGCTTGAGCTGGCTCAGCCCTGCAAAGGTTTCTAACGGCTCCACTGCTTCTGTCAGAGCAGCACCACTGGGACACGGGTCAGAGAGAGGGATTCTCATAGAACCAGTCTCCTTTTCAGAGGGAACTTAGGGAACCAGAGGGAACTCTGCTTACAGTAAACTACAGCAGGATTCAGGAATCTTATCCCGTTTCTACTGAACAGTCATCATTTGCCAGGCATCAGACGGATACAAAATTGTGTGTGGGCTGAGTAAAAAGTAGGGCTGCCGGCAGGCTGCTGATTAGCTTTGGCTGGGGCTCAGGAAAAATGGGACTTGGATGGAGGGGCTTGGGTAGAGCTTACTGGATGCAATGAAGGGCACACTTGTGAGTTATCCTATCACAAACCTGTAGGCTACTCGCCTCATATTATACCTGTCAAGTCAAGCATTGAAGAAGTTTGTTGTTATAGTTGCTTGAGGCCCTCTGCAATCAGTAGCATTTAGAGTCCCATTCTTTGGCAATACGAAGAAATCTCCTGGAAAGAAAATCAAGGGCTGATGAAAGGGTAAGAAATTGTACAAAAGACTTTCATAACAATATTTTCTAACTAAGATTATTTATAACCTAGTGGAAAGGTTTTGCTAATAATGGCATGTCTCAACAGAGGCCTTAATACCAGAAAGCATATGCTGTGCCTTGCCATATTATGTGGAATTTACTAAGTTTTAACTTCATCAGGTAAACAGCGCTCATCACCGCCCGTCACCACCCTCTAATGTCATTTGAGGTGTCCAACTGAATGGTATGAATCAATCACAAGCGTCGTTGCAGGGAGTTAAATCATTCAAAAGCTTAGCAATCATGAAATAATACAATATATGGCAGCAATTATTCTCCATTAAAAGAAAATACTTGTACTATTTGTGCAGCTGTAGGCTATGACAGATTCAGTAGTCTAGCAGAAGTGGATGACTTGATAAAGCTAAAGTAAGACAGTAAATGGTTCAAACAAGCAGAAGTGGTTCTGTTGTTTCTGAAAGTCTCTCCTATTGATACATTTAACCACAATCTGGATTAGACTACATCTGTTTTTAACATTTTTTCACAGTCGGGATTAGACCGCATCTACTTTTAAAAGGAGGCAATGTGTGCTGTTTTTCATACATACAGGTGCTGGTCATATACAGTAATTCGATTTTAGAATTAATCATCAAAAAGTTGATTTATGTCAGTAATTCCATTCAAAAAGTGAAACTTGTATATTATATTCATTCATTTCACACAGACTGATATATTTCAAATGTTTATTTCTTTAAATTATGATGATTATAACTGACAACTAATGAAAATCCCAAATTCAGTATCTCAGAAAATTAGAATATTTCTTAAGACCAATACAAAAAAGTTTTTTTTTTAAATGTTGGCCAACTGAAAAGTATGAACATGAAAAGTATGAGCATGTACAGCACTCAATACTTAGTTGGGGCTCCTTTTGCCTGAAGTACTGCAGCAATGCGGTGTGGCATGGAGTCGATCAGTCTGTGGCACTGCTCAGGTGTTATGAGAGCCCAGGTTGCTCTGATAGTGGCCTTCAGCTCTTCTGCATTGTTGGGTCTGGCGTATCACATCTTCCTCTTCACAATACCCCATAGATCTTCTATGGGGTTAAGGTCAGGCGAGTTTGCTGGCCAATTAAGAACAGGGATACCAATGTCCTTAAACCAGGTACTGGTAGCTTTGGCACTGTGTGCAGGTGTCCTGTTGGAAAATGAAATCTGCATCTCCATTTAGTTGGTCAGCACCAGGAAGTATGAAGTGCTCTAAAACTTCCTGGTAGATGGCTATGTTGACCTTGGACCTCAGAAAACACAGTGGACCAACACAGCAGATGACATGGCACCCCAAACCATCACTGACTGTGGAAACTTTACACTGGACTTCAAGCAACATGGATTCTGTGCCTCTCCTCTCTTCCTCCAGACTCTGGGACCTTGATTTCCAAAGGAAATGCAAAATTTACTTTCATCAGAGAACATAACTTTGGACCACTCAGCAGAAGTCCAGTCCTTTTTGTCTTTAGCCCAGCGAGACGCTTCTGACACTGTCTCTTGTTCAAGAGTAGCACCAGGTAGAGTGTGGCACCAGGTGTCTTCAATATTTAACCTTTTCACAATTTTCACAAAGATACTGAATTTGGGGTTTTCATTAGTTGTCAGTTATAATCATCAAAATTAAAAGAAATAAATACTTGAAATATTACATTATACATGCACTTTTTAAATGGAAATCAACTTTTTCATGATATTCTAATTATATGACCAGCACCTGTATGCCGGAATACCTAATCAATCGATCTAAACACTTCTGCCATATTTTTGCGCGATACTCCCTCTTTTTCCTTGACCATATGCATGAGTAAGAAAAGCGCAGCTTGCACGACAACTCTCCTGTGCCGTGCCCGGCAAAATGTGATTTCCCTCACGTGCGGTCTGTTTAAGGTGCAAATAAAGCACGAAACAGGTGCCATTCTCTCAGTGCATCAGCTTCTCAGGCTGTCTGAGAGAGGCAGGAATAGCAAAGGCCTTTGCAGGTGGGCCATCCCCATAAAACCTGTATCCTGCACTTTGATACATCAAAGGTGGTAAACTCTCTGGTAAGGAACAAAGTGGTGTGCTGGCAATGGCAACACTGATCTGATTCTGTCAGACCAAAAAAAAAAATCCACCAATATGTGGGAGGCTGTGTATTTCTCCTTGGAACCCTGAACTGTCTGGTTTCTTGTCTGTGCTGTCTGGCGTTCAATGGTCTGTGCTCCCACTAATGTTCCATTTTAATGAGAAAAGGGCTGCGGCTCTGTCAGTGCAGTGTCCTCGCGCTGACCACTGCAGTCATCTCTAATTGAATATGCTGCTCTTTTAGGTTGGTGACGACGAGACCATAATTCAGGACTTGTTTGGGTTCATCAGCCTTTGCTGCATAAATTAAATGTTTTAAAGATGAGATTTGTCATAAGATGCCATTCAAAGTAAGTCAGGCAGCAAACACTAATATTTGTTCGAAAAACAAATGCCCCTGAAAATGAACCATCCTTAGGCCTTCTCTTCATAGAGGAGAAGATTAAAACTGCATAAAGCATTCAGGATACACTATTATCAATCCTGATGTGTGTTCTCTATTATACAGTAGCATGCCACTTTATTCACCATGCTTTTGTGAGAAATAATGTGAAAGAACCCTTAGGGCCTTTGATTGACAAGGGCCACAATCTATGACAGCAAAAAAGTGAGGGTGAAATATTAAAGGAGAGAGCGAGAGATACAGATCCCGTGTGTGTGTGTGTGTGTGTATATGTATGTGAGATGTGTGTCAGTGATTTATCCGTCAAATCCCGGTTGCTACTCCTGTGCTACACACTGGCTGTGCTAGGCAGGCGAAACAGCGTCTCCTTAGGGAGGTGCAGCACTTGAGAATGGAGAGGCGGCTGACGAGGAGAGGCTGAACAGAGACAGGCAGAATGTGTTTGGACCAAATTTTTTCCTGTCGCCACCACTGATGCTCATCGAATATAACAGAATAAATAGGATTTCAGTAATCAATATGAGGGAAATGAATAGGAGACTTTTGAGAAATGTCAGTTGGCATGAAAGTGGTCTATGTGTCTTATCTGGCAAGATATATCTTGAAGTGATCAAAGTTGTGGGTGGTCCATAAATGATTAAATGCCCTCGGGTGGGGAAAATTTGCTGCATAAATGAGAGTGATTTTGTTTACAAACACTCTGTTATTTATCACACTGTTATTTATTTACACTGTGAATTGCAGACCTAAATCATTTCTGAACTTTCCCTTCAATGTTTTTTTTCCAGGTTCACAAAGTCACAGTCACAGTCAAATTTACTTGGCAAAAGAAAATATTGTACGGAAATGCTAAATGACTTTGGGGCCATGCTCCTGCTATATAGGTTTAGAGAAGAGCATTTCTAGCAGCAGTGCTGAAAGGTTTCTGAGCTGCCTCTTGGTGGAGGGGAAAGGTATTTTAGATGATTTCATCAGAATGATCCTTAGGAAATGAACCCTTATAAAATAAAGTCAGGGAGGGAAAACGAGTTTAAAGGCTGGGAAATTAATCAAATCAGTTGTCTGATTGCTAGGAACTATGGGCTAGGAATTGTGTGTGAGTGTGTGTGTGTGTGTGTGTGTGTGTGTCTGTCTGTCTGTTTGTGTGAGAAAAAGAGAGAGGGGGGGGGTGAGTACTCACATATGAGTGGCATTTTCAACAGATGATGAATATCTCTCCAGAGGGGGTGAATCCACATTTTGAGGTGTGGAGTCTCTCCCCCATAGGGGGCCGGAGGTTAATGTAGGAATCAGACTTCACAGCATGACATACACACACGCACACACAGACAGCTAGTGCCCTCACTCACACTCGCCTGACAGCATATTGAGTCTATTTCTTAAACAGGACAAAATGCAGAACTTGACGACAATTGCTCTTTTTATCCCCCTCCTGATCTGAGTTTTTCGTATATTATACTCTCTCCTGGGGGCATGGAAGGCCCAACAATATTTTGTCCTCAATTAAGATAGTGACAGTAGAAATTCACAGTGCGAGGCCTGGAAGATAGCCATCCTGCTGTAAGCACAAATAATCCTCAAAAGACATCAAACCTGGAAGGGAACATGCTATTTGTGCTTGGGATGACTAATGAGATTACACAGGCCCAAAACACACACACACCTACAAGTCATACACACATGGGCGTATACACATATAGGCACACACACACACACACACATTACTCTATCTATCTACCCCCAATCTTTCTATCCATGAAATCTCTCTCTATCTCTCTCTCTCTCTCTCTCTCTCTCTCTCTCTCTCTCTCTCTCTCTCTCTCACACACACACACACACAAATTCACAAACAGACCCAAAACCCAGGGAAAGGGTGTGAGAGAAAACCACGTAATGCATATCAGTGCAAGAGATCAAGCCTGCCGAGCTCTGCAACACAAATCTTGCAACAGATTTTTTTTCCCCCCCACACAGCCTACTGTTTACTCTGGGCCTGTGTGCTGTTGCTCCAAGGTGTATGACTGAATCACAATGAAACACGAGTAAAAAGATTATAATCAGTTGCTGCTGAATCTGATTGAGAAACAGGAAGTGTTAGAATTGGGTCATGGGCATTTTCCACACATTACTGCACCCAGTGGTGAATCACTGGATAAGACCCAGTAGCCTGATGGAGTTTCATGACCAAACCTCTTCATGCATTCTCAATCAAACCGCCACCAACAGCCAGGCTACATCGGGCGCGGGACTGATTTGTTCTGGGCCTAGGCCTCATTGGCTATCATTCTGACTGATCAGAGGTAGCCATGGAGTACATGACCTCCATATTCAAGTAGCCTAGGATATACAAGCAATTATTAAAGAAGAGTTTCTGCTTGAATTCAAAGTATCATTTCAAATTATTCAATAGGCTACATTTAAACTATACAATGCTCAACTGACAGCAGCACCAAACAGTTACTGAAGCCTATGTGTAAAGAGCTAAATTACCTAGATTGTCGTAGACATTAATCACTGTAGGACAACTGAAACAACACAAAATAAAGAGGGCTGTTGCTGGAAATATTTTATTCCTGTAGGCTATACTACATTGCTGGTACATTTTGGAACATTATACCTACATTAACTAATTATCTTTAATGTCTTTCAGTAGCCTATCGTATAGGTTAGGCTACTGTATATTAGTTGGCTTGTGCATGAATATGACTTGGATGTTTTGTAGCCTACATTTATCATCGTCAGCATGGCATGTCACACATAGCCTACCTGCTCCACCACTGAGTTCTTATCATGTAGCCTCAACTAGGCTCCACCCAGAGTGCGAATTACCCCACCATAATTGGGGGGTACTGCTCCTTCACCTCTTCTATGACCATCAAGTGCAAAATGTGTTGTGCAACACACATACAAGGTCTAAACATGCGACAAACTGATAATCAGTAGGCTACAGAATATCTCATTGTTATTATATAGCCTATCCAAAAGAGAACTGTTTTGATCAACTCCCAAAAGTTAGAAGTTAAGTGCACTGAAATACCATTCTGTATAGTAAAAGAAATACCTTTACAAAAAGCCACCTTTACAAGAGCTATGAAAGAACAAAACATGTTAATACATGAAGGTTGTAAAATAGCACATTTTCAACAAGCTAGACGTCTGCTAGCAACTTACATTTACCCATGCACGTCAGCAGAATTTAGCCTCATTGAAGAATTTACCTAGCGTTTTGTCATTCAACGTTGACACTTGCTTGAGAAGTTCAAGTCGTTCTCTATCTCCGTTGCATCGCGCGCCACGGTGGTTAAAAATGGTACGGTCCAAAATAGGGGTGTCTGAAATCGCTTTACATTAAAATGTTCCTATACAGTGAAAATAGGAGTTGACTTGTATTGTAGCCAACTGTAATGATATTTTTCATAATATCAGAAAAATTATCTGACCCCCCCAAAACTGATATTTCTGTCTCTTTGGGGGGTACTGGGTCTTCATTGGGGGGTATAGGCCTAGTACCCCCCAGTACCCCCTGTAATTCGAACTATGGCTCCACCACCTGTTCACTGTCCCTCTGTATGCTTGCTTACATCCTCGTTCAAACTCAACGAACTTCAACATGTTGCTGACATGCTAGCCTACTTGCTATATTGTATTTTTGCATTTTGTATTGTATTTGAAGCTTCTGCATTGGTGTTACTTTTGCACTATTGTCGCTACTGGCACCCGCCGCAATTTCGTGTAGGCAAAATGCGAGGGGTGGGGCCTGACGTGAGCTGTTATTGGATCAGTCGAGTGTCAATATGGAAATGTAACCAGTGGGCCGCTGATTGTCCTTCCTTTGGGCCGATCGTTGGCCAAAATGTTTAATTTATATATATAGCTTATTCTATCGGCCCAAAAGGTGAGTCGGCCCACCGGGAAAAAGCCCGGTATGCCAGATGGCCAGTCCGCCCATTGCTGCATGAAATACAGGAGTGTATTTCTCTCTTAGCATACTGTAGTCACACCGAGAGACTTGTGATTTGAAGGGGATAGAGAGCCTCACCTGTCACCTGTCATCCTGTTAAAGACAGTGCATCAGGACATTCTCCACACCTAAAGCATAGCCTTGAGTCGACATCCCCGCTATGCCATAGTCACACAAAAGCCTGACAAAGAAAAAGTCTAGCAATTATTTTTTTTCACTGGTTGCTCTGAGGAGATACAGTGAAGAGTTGCATAGATCTATTACTTAGCATCAGGGATGGATTACTGCACGGGCCTACCGGGCCCAGGCCCAGGGGCCCAAGGGGTCAGGGGGCCCTGAAGCCCAAGCCTTTGCATGGAATCATTGCCTCAATATCAACACATCAGGATGTAGGCTATGAATCTGATTGAATTTAGTATTGGTCATCCCCAGAATGCACCAGAATACAAGAAATCACATCAAACAAATTAAACATTTTCTGGGGGAGGACCCCCAAACCCCCCCTCCCACATATACGACCATAAGTGGGGGGCCCTTAATACATCTGGGCCCAGGGGCCCAAAAGTTCATAATCCGCCCATGCTTAGCATTAATGATACAAAGCTAGCCCTGGCTCTGGCTGCGGTCAGTCTCTCAACATCTTTTTATATGGATATTATTAAACAGATTCAAGGTTCCCTGTTTTTGCTGTCAAAATAGATCAGTTTAGCCTGGTTTCACCACACTGCTTTGTTTTACTTCGAGTCTGGGTACTCATAATTGGGAAATGTTTTTTCCAACCCTAGTATCATAACAGGTGTAGACTTTGTGTTAACTTTGAAATCAAGTCAAGTCAAGTCAACTTGCGCTACGTTCGCTAATGTAGGCCTACGTACATCTGGCCCTCAGAGTTTCAGAGAAACCAGGTAGAGCTGTAACTCTCGAGCCGTAAAGAGCAAGCCATACACTTTGACTATTCCTGATCTGTCTGTGAACTGAGTAATGAGGATCTTACCACAAACCACACTCAGACATGTTACAAAGATTGCCTTTAAATTGGTCAATTGGTTGATGTTAAGCAATGGGCATCAACACTGTGGTGAACAGACCTCTCAAGTCTCACGCATTGAGCGTGAGACACACGCATTTCAATGACTTCACACGCTCACACGCCACACATGGCATTTCTCACTACGAAATTTATTAACTTGCCCGCACAGAAATTTCTAAGGGCTATAGGCTATATTTTACAAACGTGTCACACAACGTTGCTGTCTGTGCGCTCATTCAGTTCAGAGAGCTGCTGTTCAGTTACTAACCTATCGGCCAATCAGAAAATAGGATTTCTCAACCAATCAGGAAATAGTTTTGTTTTGATGTGGGTCCGCAACGTGGAGACTGCTGGTCCGCGGAGTCGTGGAGTGAAATTAAGCCCGGTGCTTCGTCTGATAATTTGCTGCGCAGTTGATCAAGATACCGAGGGCCGACAAAAAACAAAAACAAACGTTTCTGCAATCGATGTCCTTAAACATGGAGCCATACAAAAAAGTGGTGGTAGGCTATGAGCGTTCATTCAATGCAGGCGTCTGCGCGAGAGAAACTGAAACTAATCTATAACGTTGGTATCAAAGCTCCGCTTCAACCTGTTGAATGCTATTTAATTGTTTAACGACACTTAATAGAAAAACGTTGATTTTTGGAACTTCCATAGAAACAGAGCAGAGACTGTATAATACATATAGCACTGAGTATTGTATAGTCAAATTTGAATATAACGTGGCCAAAAGCTAGCCTTCTTTCTATCTGTTAAAGATCAACAGATCAGTAATTTACGCCTATCTGCTCGCCAAAAAAGCTGGTATTGTGTTTCCTGAATCCTTACATTCAGACATTCAAATTAAACTTCATTAAAAAACATGTATTTTTTTTCTCCATTTCCTACCAATGTATGATGCTTGCATGAGGGAAACATCCCAAAACAATAGCACCCATATAATTCTTGCTGTTTTGAGAAGTATTTCTTTTCTTATGCAAGCATCATGCAACCATGCAAAAGCAATGAAACTAATTATATCTTACATTAGTAAAGCAGTCCTCTGATGTGCATGTCACAAATAGGCACACAATATAGGCACACAATATAGGCATAATAATGATTGTGATAATGATAATGACAATTTGATTTGGAGGGAGTGGGGTTGGGTACGTGTAGATGAGCCCTATGACCCCAAAGTCTGCCATGACTGGGCCTCAGGTCAAAGAAGTTTGAGAAAGGCTGGTCTACATAACCTGCATCAGATTGAGGTTTGCAGTGATGCCCTGGGCACGTGGTTGAGGACCCAGTCAGTTCGTCACAATATGCACATTTGTTTAAATTCATACCTACGTAATCACCATGACCAAAATTGTACTTTTTTTTTTTTTACTTACCTACCTACCGACCCATTTTTTTTTTTTTGGCTGTTACTGCAAACAAGAAGATTTTTAAGGATGGCCTCATGAGATGAAAATGGCTGACATTGAACCACAGTGCTTTAAATGGGAGCCCCCAGTATCAGTCATCAAGGAATCAAAATCTGCCACAAACACTTACAACACACAACATCACTCATAAACACACACACACACACGGACTGTTCAGGAGACCATTTTGGGGCTAAATGTGCTTTTTCTCATTTGGTTGTTTTATGTTTGTTTATAGAGCAGAATGAGCCACTGCTGTTCAAAGGGCCCATTTGGGTGAAATTATTATTATCATTTATGTTATTATTATTTATTATTATTTACTATAGGGTTCTAGAATAAATAAAACAGTGTGTTTGAAATAATGGAATTTGTGCTCTCTCATGAAGCTGGGTCTATGGGGAGGGTGGGTCTCTGTTGATCGGGGGGAGGGGGCGTGGCGCCACGAGTAGTTCAAGCAGACGTAGGACTTTCATGTATTTCGATCAGGGGGGAGGGGGCGTGGCACTGTGCCAATACCACGCCCCCTCCCCCCTGAGATTCAAAGTCTCACTCCTTGCAAACTTCAAAACTTGAGAGCCCTGGTGGTGAAAGACCAAAGGTACCTGAGAAAACAGATTGAAACAGATCAATGACATCATCTGACAATGACTTTCCATTGGTTAATGTCTGGGGTTCTCCTTCAGAGAGCCTCACATCCTGTTAAAGACAGTGCATCTGTCAGTGCATCAGAGAACCTGTTATATCCATAAACCCTGTGTTTTGTATTTTTTGATGAGATCTTAATGGCTGTTACCACTTTGTGTCTGCATATGACCTGTAGGAATTGGGCCTGTTATTTCTTTATATGGAGAGGACAGTAAGACATGAGGCTAAGGATATTCAATATCACTACCCCAAAAATACCATGTCTGTTTAGCTGTGAACTTTATTCAAACTGCATCCCAATCTCTTCTCCTTGGAGTATATGCATAGTTCGAATTACAGGGGGCACTGGGGGGGTACTATACCCCCCAATGAAGACCCAGTACCCCTCAAAGAGACAGAAATATCAGTTTTTGGGGGGGTCAGATAATTTTTCTGATGAAAAATATCATTACAGTTGGCTACAATACAAGTCAACTCCTATTTTCACTGTATAGGAACATTTTTAATGTAAAGTAATTTCAGACACCCCTATTTTGGACCGTACCATTTTTAACCACTGTGGCATGCGATGCAACTGAGATAGAGAACGACTTGAACTTCTCAAGCAAGTGTCAACGTTGAATGACAAACTGCTAGGTAAATTCCTCAAGGAGGCTAAATTCTGCTGACGTGCATGGGTAAATGTAAGTTGCTAGCAGACGTCTAGCTTGTTGAAAATGTGCTATTTTACAACCTTCATGTATTAACATGTTTTGTTCTTTCATAGCTCTTGTAAAGGTGGCTTTTTGTAAAGGTATTTCTTTTACTATAAAGAATGGTATTTCAGTGCACTTAACTTCTAACTTTTGGGAGTTGATCAAAACATTCTCTTTTGGATAGGCTGTATAATAACAATGAGATATTCTGTAGCCTACTGATTATCAGTTTGTCGCATGTTTAGACCTTGTATGTGTGTTGCACAACACATTTTGCATTTGATGGTCATAGAAGAGGTGAAGGAGCAGTACCCCCCAATTATAGTGGGGTAATTCATACTCTGAGTATATGTGGATACAGGCTACACTAATTAATTAATGCTTTATCTCAGAATCTCCGTTGCCATTTACATATCATACTGTTTGCAAGGCCGAAGGTGCAACACATTAATATTGAACAATATCTCTAGAATATCAATATTTTATAATGAGTCATACGTTTTAGAGCTTTCTGATGTTGATGGCAAGGCTGTTCCCTTATGTTAACGATAGCCTTTAGTAGTTCAGTGAAGAAGAGAAAATATGAAAGACGTTCTCTGCTGTTCAGTAAAGCCCCTTTTTTCCAGCTCTGCTCCCAGATCAGTGGTCATTTCGTCTCATTTGAATTTTAAAACACACTTTGAAAGTCTCTTTAGAAGATGGAGTCTTTGGGGGGTTGCTGGTGAGAAGGATTTCTCTGACACACACAAAAAAACTGACCTCTCTTGCTGCATCATCTGAAACACAGACATCTGTAAGATTTAAAGCTCTCTCCGTCTGTCAGTGAACAGAGGTTTAAGTAAGTGAAAAAGAGCTGTCCATCAGACATGCCTGACAGCTGTATGGAGAAGTCACACCCCCTTTACAACAGACTGATACATGATGATAGGAAATTGGTGATGTGCACCACAGAGAACCAGCCCCTAAGAATTGCTGAAAGACACAGAGCACATCCCACCAAAGGGCAAGACAAGCCCATTTCTGTGGATGTATGACAGATGAGGATTCTAAAGACACATAAGTTGTGTGTCTGGTGTGACAGCAGGCCCCAAGGAGACTTCATGCTACCCACCAGACACAAACACAAATGGTCTGATGCAGAGACAGGCCCTCTGTAAAAGTCCTTGTAAAGCTACTGTTCCATAAGACTGAAATCCACTCCTTTGACTTGGAAGTGGTCATGCCATTTTTCTAGATCATTCTGTATGAAAGCTGAAGGGGGTGAGAGAGGTTTTCCTCTGAACACCAGGAGAAATCCACCTCTGTTTTTAGCACCCTCAGTGGATGGATGCTCATGAAAAAACCAACTCCTTTCTGATCTTGCTTGCATGCACTCCATGCATTTATTAGCACCCCTTAACTACACTCCTGGCAGCTGGTTTGTTGGTTCTGACAGGCTCTTGATAGAATCTGTGGAGGGCCATTTGAACGAGGCGAGCGGGGAGCGGATGTCTGGCACACACGGCTACACCCCAGGTGGAGCTATATGGTTGTGGGGACTCTGGCGCCTGAATAGCCCTTTTGTGGTGACGTAGGCCTTGCTTCCTTCTCAGCATCTTGCTTTTTAATTTTATCTAAAGAAAAGCATTGCTGAGCTCTGGTCTCGCCCGCCAACTGTTATTCCACTCAATTGTTATTTTCAACAGCCTTTCGAAATAACAGAGAATACCGCATATTTTAACCTGTAACAGAAGATGACAAAGACAGGCCTATTCTTTCACCCTCATCAAAACAGCCAGGGATTTTGTAACTTAACTTCTCTACTTTCAGTCATTGTTATTTTGCTATCCTTTTCTTAACTCTGATCCCACTGATTATCTTATTTTCTCTGTCAGATAAACAGCTATCTGCTCTGCAGTGGCGCCCGAGTTCAGCACAACAATATCATTTGGTACACTGCAAGTGCTGTGCCACTCCTACACTTTGCTCAGAGCTGCAGCAAACCGTCCTTGCGTGGCACAGGCCATGATGGCTAATACTGAGGCTCTGAGTGCTCTGGTGCCATTGTGTGGATCTGAAAGCCCCATTACTTACTTCATGTCTGCAATTCTGTTAATCTTTTCCCTTGTCAGTTTTTCCACAGACTCCAGTTCCAGGACTGTTTCTTTGACTGTTGCCTTTGACCTTTTCTGCTTCGTTTGCAACATTCCAGTTCTACACACAACATTCCACTTCTACAATTCTTCTTTCACAAGTAAAATTACTTTTTGTTTGAAACTTGTGTCAGCTGTTGTGCATTTTGGATCACTCATGTCATCATCCATGATAAAAGAGCTGAAAGAGGGAACTAGCTGGAATCTTTCAGACACATTACCACCACAAGGGTGAACTTTGGAAAATAAGAGTGCTTGTTTTAGTGTTAACAAACGGATGAAGATCTCAGCAGTATAAGTTTGGCAGCTGTTCCTGGGTAGATTGTGTACCTGCTGTTAACAATGAAAATGTCCAGGTACCCTGCAGATTCAGGGCTGTAAAATGATTTAGCCATGGAAGGTAAAACAGTACTGGCCATAAGGCGTTGTGTAGTGTGTCATGTTTATTTTGCAGCCTCATAAACATGCAGACTTGCGATATGCAATATAGTCTTGTTGGAAAGAGAGCCCTTGAGTCATCTTCTCCATATTAGCCCTCTGCACTTATGAGGCGACTGCATATGGAGGATTGTCTATGATGAAGTCTTAATAACAACGTCTGGGAGGGTTTAGCGGAAACATATTTGGAGACGAAAACAGTGTTTGAAAGGTAATGCTTTGGAATAGTGCAACTCACTTGGTGGGCTTGGAACTAAGATCTGAAGTATTTTTTTTGTTTCTTTTCAAACATTCATGACAGTGAGATGGATTTATTACTGTGGAGGCAAAGCAGAGTTTATTTGCTGTGTGGTTGTGGTTGACACTTTGCAAATGTGCATGCTAACAATCTCTCTGGCTTCAATGCATTCTCAAAGTGCTCCATTTCACTCATGTGGTTCCCACATTTTCACAAATTCATCACAGCCACACACATTTCAAATTGGCTCAAGATAACACTGGGCCCAGCAACGGTGTGTTCACGTAAAGGCATGTGACATTATCTGGCTATTTCTATGCAAATCAGTGGGCCTTTTCTTGTGAGCGGTATTTCATATTGTAGCATTATCTGACAGGGCAGACCAAGCGGTGCAGCTCTCAAGGCTTCATATTCTGATGAGGCTGTGGCCAAAGTGTGTAGAAACGCATTGGTCTCAATCAGAAGTGTTCTTGTTTATTTATTTTTTTTATAATTTGTTATTATTATTATTTCTTTGTTTCTGTCTTTATGTGATATTATGTTGAGTTGAAAAGCTATTAAAATAGCACAAGTGTCTAAAATAAGATTATTCTGATAGAGCTGGGAATTACTGCTTCTTGTCAAGTACTTCCCGAGCTAAATTACAGATGCTTGTCAGAACTGTAAAACACCATTTCCTTTGCCAATTTCATTTGTGTCACGGCTCAATTAACATTGTTTACTTAAGTGCTGACTGTGGAATTGAAGCATTACAAGAGGCATTGAAGATTAATTTGCAGTCTAACTTATCTGTGTAATTAACTTTTTCTTAAAGACGATTACTAGTTCATTCGCAGCTCGAGGCAATCAGTGTAATGCACAACCATAAAGAAAACAGCACACACATTGCAACTAAACAGCATGACAATACTGAGTAAGGAAGTAAAGTAAGGAATGCTAAGTTCAAATAATAGCAAACAAAGAGGGTTATTCTATTATATTTGGACAGCCCATACAATTTTGCTGTGTTTAGTGGGCAGCAATCTTATACACAGTTGGTCACAAAGCACTGGGTGAGGGTGTAAAGAATGCCTAATGTACACTAGCCTAATGTACACTAAAGTTGACAACAGAATCACACCATCCTTATCAATTGGACAAGGATGTCATGGAGTATAGGCATTTGAATGTCGTGTGGGCGACCAAATTCAACATAATTAGGTCATATTCAAATCCTGGCATTACTGTACATTTGAAATGAGTATACTGTATAAATAGTACAATTTGTTTCAACATTTGATACGTTGCATCTGTTCCTATCGCCAGGGGCGCCGCTATAGGGGGCAAAGTTTTCTAAGGGCCCAGCACTGACAGGGGCCCCCAGAGAGCCCCCCCAATAATACTATTATTGGGGGGCCCAGAATTATTGTCTGTCATAGGGCCCAATTTTTCTAGCAGCGCCCCTGCCTATCACAGCTAAATATGGGTTTATGTGATTTGCAGATTATCACCTTCTGTTTTTATTTATATGTCACACTGCGTCCCAACATTTTTGGAAACAGGGTTGTATTTGTCAACATCAGAAAAAAAAAACATATGAAAAAAGACTACCCCAGTGAATTGAATCAGCCTTCTTGTGCTTAAGGTCACTGTCCTTTACAGTCACGTTATGTCCAACAAAGCCAGAAATGAATGATTTGTCCGCTGATGTTTCTATTATTTTATGCCCTTATTCTAGAAACAGAACAATTTGGTTAGCTAATCACTATGGAGCTAAATTTGTCTCAACAATATTTGTATATGCACAGAGGGGGATCCACAAATATTTCTTGATTTGCATGTGTGTTTTGATATCTACAATTTGTAAAACCGAAAATTTCATTTGTGAAATGTGATTCTGCATTTGCGGATCACCAGCACACACATTCATCGCTTTCCAAAGTTACGTGTTTTTGAGACGTTCTTCACATGAAAGTCACACAAATCCACACGTAAATAGGCCTACTTTCACAAAGAAATCGCAATCCAGTAGATGGCGACATCCACAAATATTTCTTGACTTGCATTCGTGTTTTGACATCCACAAATAAAAAAATCATATTTGTAACTTGTAAATTGTTTTTCACAATTGTAGATGTGTATTTGTAAATGAAATGGCATTTGTAAAACTGAAAATTGCCTTTGTGAAATCTAATTTTGCATTTGTGGATCACCAGCACACACAGTTTTCGTTTTCACATTTGTGGATCAGCATTTGTGGATCACGTATTTTTGAGACTTTGCGGCAGAGAAGCCACTCAGATCCACAAGTAGCCTGCTGACACTTTCTAATCCAGTAGATGGCAGTGTTGTTCTATGGGACTCATAACCAAAGATTCTTTGCTCATAACACACAGAGCTAGCGAACCTAGTTCTTAAATCTAACAAGTTATGCCTTTTACAACAAGCTTTTTGATGGAAAAGTGGTGTTTAATTTCCATAATCTTTGTTTAGTAAATGCATAAAACCGTCAGTTTGCAAGCGAAATCAAGAATTATGATCTTTGAGTTTGTATATTATTGAGACAAATTTAGCTCCATAAATCACCATCATGAATCTGATGATCAAAATGAGACGTTCTATTCCTTGACACTATTGAGGATGTGGCGAAAGCTGTGGAGGGTGGAGCACAGTCTGAAGCTCTCTAGGGCATAACAGGACTCATGTGGTGTTAATTAACGTAATGCATGGCTCTGTATCTGAAACTGGAACTAATCGCTGCTGGATCAGCTTATTGCACCAACAAACCCAACAAGCCCGCTGATGAATGGCCATCGTATTCAGAGTTATACCCCCTTCCAAATTTATCATAACCCCTTTCAGTGGCCGTGCCAGTAAGCACAGCGTGCAGCCACAGCAAATAATTAATTAACAGGTTAAGTAACTGGAGTTTAGAATTCTGAAATGACTTGCTATTAAGGAGATTGAGGGAAAAGGGGTCACTTGAATTGAACATAGTGTGCCCTGAATTGCTGATGCATCATTGCGGTATAGGAGTCCAGAAAGCTCCGGCTTGTCTAACCAGAGTGGGCATTGATTCCTCTGGTTCCAAATCAGATCAACAACACCAAACAATGACTGACATTGAGTAGTGCAACAGGACTGGGCTTTATTTGAGAGTGCAGATTAAATGCAGTCACCTCTTCTCATATTCAACATCACCCACGGCCCCATCCACAAGGAGTCGATTCTTATTTCATTATGTAATGTCATTTTGCTTATCTGGAGTGAAATGCAGACCAAACTGTCCTTCTCACTTACATCACAGTCAGGGGAGGATCAATTACACTGTCTTCTATAGTCAAGTTTTGTCTTTGCTCTCTCTCTCCCTCCCTTTCTCTCTCCACAGGATTTCCTTATTAGATTATACCAAACAAATTAATTTACAAATTGCTCATTGGCGTTCCATAGGAATGCTTGCTGGCCCGTGCCAGCAACTGCAGTCACCTGTGCATGGCTAGGCCATGTGCACACCCAGAAACAGCCAGCAGCAGCAACAACAACAACAACATCAACAAAGATGATGGGAGTGCAAAAGCTGAAAATGTCACATTGTTGAATTGGGTGACATTCTCTTGTTTGTGCAGGTGGCAGAAGCTAGGTGACAGATGAGTTATTCACAATGCTTTGATCCAGACTGGAGAGGTGCAGCAAGGCCAATCCATTGTGAATCCAATCCATAAAGTTTCCAACACACATTGCTTTTGTTATTTTCAAGAGTGTACACAGTGTGTGTTGAACATAACACAACTTGTTTTTTTTTGTTTTTTAACACATCTCGATGTCCAGATAAGGACAACCCAGTTTGTGTTGTTCCCAACACATTGAGAGTGTGTCTTTATTACTTGCCAATTAAAGCATTACTTACAACAGGAGTAATATCCTTGTTCCAGCAGTGATGAATGTATTCATGCATTTTTGCCCCCCTCAAAAGGAGAATAAGATGTTTGGAAACTAAATACATGCTCATGGCCATGGGGAAAGAAGCTGCATGGGCTGCTAGCCCTGAGAAGACAGTGTAAGTTTTCTCTTACAATGGCTACACCATTTTGTGTTTGTGTGAATGCTGAGCTGGACACAAAGCTCTTTGGTCCTCATTTTGATGCTCTTTTATTATATGTGCAGACCTTCTCTCCTGATGACCTTTTTTTATAAGTTGTTTCATAATCAAAATAGGATCAAAGAGCTCTGGTGGTGTCAAAGTCCCAGTTTATATTGATAGCTTTCTGAAGACAACTGGGGCATACTGTAGATCCACGTCAACATCGACCAAGATAGGAAAACACATTGGTCTTGCAAGGGAATAATGAGATTTTTCTTTCCAATCAGAATACAGTTTAATCTTCCCAGATTAAGGGTTTAGTCAATAATTCGGTAACACTTTATAATAACTACACACAATTCATAATTTATTAAGCCTTTGTTACTTATTAGTTAATGGTTTGTTCATCATTAGTAATTTCTTGTTCATACATAATTTATCATCAGTAAAACATTTGTTCACACAATTATAAATGGTTTGTTCATAGTAAATAAGCCTATCCCAAAAATATGTTTGTAAGTACATGATTTATACTTAATAAGTAATAAAACAACCACTTATAATGAAATCATTTTCTTATTATAAACCAGTTGTAAACTATTACAAAATGCTTTGTTCATCATTTGTAAAGCATTGTTCCTATGTTAATTCTCATAAATAAAGTATTTGTACACATAGTTATAAATGGTTATCTATCTAAAATATGTTTATGAATTATTGTTAATACTTGATAAATTATGCAAATACATACACATGCACTAATGATTAGTTAGGGTAAGGATACATATTTTATAAACCACTTCCTAATACTATAATTCATGATTAACTCAGGGGTTACAAGTGGTTAGTTAATGATATTTTGTGAGCCCTGCAACACATTTTCAAATGAGTTGTAAAGATTACATGTACATTCACATTCATTCATTTAGCAGACAAGCGACGTACACATGTCAATTAAATTGAAGGCCATTGACATAACAGTGAAAGCTGGGAATCAAACCCCAAACTTTTCAGGTTACTGCATGCTAGTCCAGCTCCTTACCCACTACACTACCTTGGCCAGGATAGAAACCCCTACAACTATGCAAGAGTTTCTGTTTTCTTCTAATACACACTGTTATTAAACATCTGTGAACTATTATTAAATGCTGTATTCTTCATTTGTAAAGCATTATTCCTACATTAATTATCATCTGTAAATCATGTTTACACACAGTTAAAAATGGTTTGTTCATAGTAAACACGCATATCTATATTATATTTTTGAATTGACTGTTGTAATACCACTGGGCAGAGGTAGTGTAGTGGATAGGGAGCCGGGTTAACATGTTAACATGTAGTAACCCATAAAGTTGGGGGTTCAAACCCCGGTGTCCACCAATGTGGCCTTGCCCTTTAATTTCATTGAGATGTGTAAGTCGCTTTGGGTGAAAGTGTCGGCTAAATGAATAAATGCAAGTGTAAACTTTATAATACAATTATATTTGTAAATGTGTTGCAAGGCATACAACGTCCTCACTTTAGATGAGCTCACAAAATATCATGAACTAACCACTTGTAACTCCTAAGTTAATTATTAATTATAGTATTAGGAAGTGGTTTATAAAATATGTATCCTCACCCTAACTAATCACATGTGTATGTAACAACTGTTAAATAATGGAAATATTACTTAATCAAAACCATATTATTGCATCATTTATTAAGTATTAACAATAATGTATAAACATATTTTAGATATAGGCTTATTTACTATGAACAAACTATTTATAACTGTGTGAACAAATGCTTTACTGATGATAAATTAGAAATGACTAATGATGAACAAACCATTAACTAAGTAACAAAGGCTTAATAAATGATGAATTGTGTGTAGTTATTATAAAGTGTTACTAATAATTCTACTTCAAATTCCCTTAGATTGTATCTCATTACATTTCCTTACCTGTGAGATGTAAAGAGATGAGCATCACCAGTCTCCAACTACAACGTATTTACTAACTCTGAATTTAGTCATATGAATCTTCTGTTTCCATATGGGCAATATGAGAAGCCCCTGAGATGTGTTCTTAGGTTATGATTATGACAGAGGAAATTGTCCAGATCTAATTGTTTGTTATTCATAGCCACACATCTTTGAAATATCCAGACAGAGTTATCCAGGAAAGTAAATAGAATGGCATATTCTCCTGAAGAAAGAATGTAAGGACATGAAATCTAATTTTCCTCTAGGCTTTCATGTCAAAGATTTCAGTCTCCTAGCTTCCACACTACAGCTACCACAAACTATGGTTTAGTCTTCACATGATTTAGTCCCAAGTCCACAGTTCTGCCGAAACCTCAGGGTCTCTCCATAGTTCCAAAGATAAGGGCAACAGCTCCATCTACAGTGATTAAAGTAGCACTGGGGCATCAACATCAATGGGACCTTGCCAATTTCACCACTTTAGTATGCAGCCAGTAAACTGATGACTAAACTCAACTATTCATTAAACAGTAGCAATAACACATTTAAATCAAAAAGATGTAGCTATTGTATGTTGTGGTAATTAGTGTTATACAGCACACATGATAAATAACTGTGTAATGAATAATTTAGCTTTCATTTTCCTATAATAGCAACTTAGAAGCTACTGTATTTATAACCCAGTGGGAGCAAACAGTGCATTTGTGGTGTACATCTAAAGTCTTTCCCCCTGAAGAGCAATATCATGTCAGTCTACTGGGTGCCACTTAGCTCACTTGTTTGTTTCTCTGCATGTGAACGATTCTGTGAGACAGCTAGACAGAACCCACAGTCCTCCTCAGAGACACAATTAGATTCCACATGTCAGAAGCAGAGAGACTCTCTGTGTCTTATCCCTGCACGGACAGTTAATTGCGGTCATTTGTTTCTTCTCTGAGATTTGGCCCACCACACAATCCAGTTAATAGAGGCTCGATGAGGCCGCGAGTTTCCTGCTCTCGGATCTTCTGGGAGAAGGACACGGGATGTAGTGTGTGTGGTGGGCTGAAGAGGCCATTGATTTCGCTGCCTTGGCCGCAGTGGCTTTACAGTGGATGAGCAATGTCGATATGAGTGAAACAAGCTAACGAGGACCCCACGGTGGTCAAGATTGTAGCTGAAGAATTTCAACATTTCAGACTGGATTTTCATGGTTTGAAGCCATGATACTCAGTTCTTGTTTGGTAACTGGATTGGAGCGTGGGGGAACTGTGGTTATTAAAAAAAGCTAACAACTTGACCTCGGGTCCATGGCTGTGGTCCAGCCAGCTTGCAATTTGAGTATTTCCAACGTGAAATTTTCCATTTCATACCTTAAAAATCAAGATTTGTTCCTTTACTACCTGAACATATATTTAGTTAAGTCAGAGTTTGTATGTTTTTAGGATTGTTATTGTGATGATTTGCTATCATTATTATTATGTTAAAACTACTTAGTCTATTACTAGTAGTAGTATATTTAATGTAGGTTATATGACCACTTTGAACTGTTAAGTTTTTCCAAAGGTGTAATACACATATTAACAAGACCCCACAAACCTTACAAAACCCAACTAAGTGTGTAACAGACATGAAACGCACAGTATTATTGTTTTATTGTTTTGGTTAGTTAATCTGAATTGACCTCTTTCGGGGAATCTGACAACAATGTAGGCACACTGGTTATGGGGCCATCAAAAAGTCAATTATAACAGGAAGTAATTATGAAATGAGAAATAATATATTCATGCTTCCAAATTGATGCCTGACCTAAACAGGAAGTACGGTTGTATCATTTCTCGGTGGTAACTTAACTGGATAGCAAAATATGTTACGTTAATGATGTGTTCATGAATACCCAATATGTTGTCAACCTTAGACATTAGTTTATGTACAGCATTGCAGTTTTGTGCTTTTTTCTGTGTAGAAAATGTGCTTTTGCTGACACACTGGCCTATTGAATTAACTATTTAGAGGACTTATCTCAATAATGCATGGAGCTTACCGTATGTCGAGTGGCCTTCTGAACCTAAACTCAACTTAAGCTAACACACGTGTATGCTACAGGGAAAGAAGATACATGATTTCATAAATAATGGGAGAGAGATATTGCGTGTATATCACAAATATTGTGTGTGTGTGTGTGTGTGTGTGGTTATGAGTGTGTGGATGTGTTTTTGTGTACATGTGTGTGTGTGTGTGTGAGAGAGAGGGAGAGAGAGAGAGAGAGTGTCTGAGCATGAATGCGCAAGTGGGAGATGAGATGTTTTCAGGCTAATTAACACATCCCTGCCTCTACTTCCTCTGAGTATTCCTTGTCAATCACAAAACATGACACAATTGCCTTTTATATTACAAGCTTTACATTAGTGCAAAGCCTAATAGTGTATTATTTTTTAAAGCATTAAGGTATTCAGAGGGGCTCAAATGCTCTCTAAGCTACCTTGCTGTACTGCTGTTTTCTTCGAAATTCCCTGACCATCATGTTTGAGATGAGACAGTATGAATTCATATCACACTTCCAGCAAAACTTAAAATTAATTAAAAAAAAAACACTGGTTATAACACTGGTTAACACTGGTAATGGTATAAACACAACCTCTGCCAACTTCTCTGCCCATCCATGAAGCAACATCTAATGCATCAAACATCCCAGGAGAAAGCCTGCATGGAATACTCTACTCGTCAGCTCAATACCAGTTCCTGTTGCATCTTGTATTCAAACTCAGCACGGCCGGCCTGCTGGAGAAGAGAGGTAGACTGAGGGAGACGTGAGGGAGGGAGGCCTTCCTCAGAGGACGGCCTGTTCTCATGTACTCGCTCCTTGTTATCCTCAGCTAGGGTCGAGACTGCATACAAATCTCATTACAAGATGCCTGCTATGTCAGTCTGCGCTCATGCCCTTGTGTCTCAGCAATCCCATGCACGCCACTGGCACCAGAAGGGCAATTCTAACCACACATTAAATAAACTCAAAGCCCAGACATTGCCTCAAAGCCTTCGCAAGAGAGCCGGGTTATCCGCCCGTACAACTCAATTTTGGAAAGATGCTGCATTTCAAAGAGGCATGTCGATGCTTTTAGCATTGATCCTGCCGCACAGTGACAGAGATTCAGTCATCGATCCCGTAGAGTGAAGCTGGTCAGGGCAGGAAGGGACTGCGGTAATAGAGACTCGGGAGTGATTCTCAAGTGACCAATTACAGGCCCTGTCTCACTTGTGGTTTGAGATCACGTCTCTTATGGATTTGCATCAGATTTATTTTTCACAAGGAAACTTCCCAGAGAACTAATTGAAATATTTCATTGAAAGGGAATGTGCTTTTGATTCTAATCTATAGATATGTTTATGTATATATTTGTGTGTCACATATTTGTGAGTCTGAATCATTGAAGCATGCGACGTAAAGGATAAAAAATACCAGTGAAGCAATTCTGCGGCTGGTGAGCTGCATGCATCAGTTGCTCTGAGCTCCTCAGAACTACTCTCGTTGACACCAAACCCTTCTGAATTGAGAGTGGGTCTGGAAAGACTTCCTTCAGAGGCGTAACTAGCAGTGAAATTAAACTTAAATTGGTGCATTAAACTCTTACCAAATTGTTTCAGAAACTGAATTGTTTCAGAAACCTCTCCCCGTTGTATACTACACAGAAGTAACATATGAACACATCAGAATACAGAAAGAATACCCCAGAATTCTACAGTAGCAATATTGTAAACAAAGATAAATCCAGTTATTCACTTAATTGCAAATAAATACACGTCCATGCTGGATAAGCAATTGTATTTGTGTGCCCGTGTTTTAGGGACATTGGAAATGGGCTTCAATGGCCTCTTGCCCAGACAGATCTGCAGAGCAAATCCCATATTTGCCGAAAGTTAGTGTATTCCCAGGCTACCTCAGAACCAGCTTAACAAACAGTATGTTGTATTCCTACATAATTTTACACTTACAGTTAGACTTAAGGGTATGCATACCATGCAAAGACAACTGTACTGATTCTTTAAGACGAGTAAGATTAGAAAGATAGAGGATGCTTTCAACCGTTAAGAATTGTACACAAACTAGAGGGTTGTTAAATGCATTCTTAGGTTGAGCCAACAGTCATTCATCTGCCTTATTGACAACTTAACTGTCCATCAATTGCTGTTACTGCACAATCAATATGTTGAAAACACAGTTATGGGATGACAATCATGAAAAGAAACTGACTAACACTATAACTAAAATAATATTTTTTTAACCTCATCTGTTTTTCCCATGTGCAAGACATACTGAGTGATGACCACAGTCACCAGAACAGAAACTACTCAATAAACAAGTTGCACATTTTGCACTGAGAACTGAGAACATCTCTATTTTGATGATCAGACAGATTCAAAGCTTACAATGAATACATTGATGTAAATGCCTAATTCTTTCTCCAAGGAACATGACACATCTGTCTAATTGTAGCAGCATGATAGCAAGCAGCCATTTTCTCTCAGGCCATGCCCTAAGGTATATGTTTCTTTGTTATGAGAACATAAACAGGGGATGATGCCTGAGAGAGATCTCTGTTCCACATCTGTGCCAGGTGAGTACTCTCTCAGGCCATAATATGATAACAGGTTGATTGAACTTTCACTTGACTTTGATCACAAATCAGTGTTTTTAAATATGCACTAAGGATATAGACTCTGGCATCCACATTGAGTCATGATGAGTATGTGAAGAAAAAAAGTCTTTGGACTTTTCAACAACACATTACACTAGGGAGTGCCTTAAAAAATATGCTAGTAAATAGCAGCAAATTAATATTTAATAACAAAGTACCGGTACACCATACAGTACAAATCTTTAGGACATTCAGTTCAATCATTTGAAGTAATATGCTAGCTAGATAGAGAGCACAAGTAGCGTTGTGTTGCTGAGGGCTCTAACAGAAATGTTGACTCATGTTAATGTTGACTAATTGCCTATAATGCACACGTCATTGAATTGTTCTGAGCTGGGACAGGCGAGAAAGGTTATGAGCTTAATGTGAAATCAATAGGCTGACAGGTTCTTTCCTGGCACATATATTGTGTGACCTTCTGGGTGGCAGTTCTTTCATTATGGAAGCATGTTTTTTTTTCTATCCATGCTCCGATAGCAGAACATGTTCCTGCCTTTTTGTCAAGAATTGCATAGTATTTTTTCAGGAAGAAAATTAAACTCATTGATGAAACATGAGTGAAATAGGCCATATGCTGCAAAATATAGCCTATGTGTGTCAGAGTGGTAAAGTGCTTGTTTTTTATTTTCCATGGACATAGAATTACAGTACATGTTATTACAGGCCTTATTGGTTTTCTGCTGATTTGCACATGAAGCGATATCATGCCACTGTGTGAGCCAATTAATGTTGCTGGTTCTACTTGGTGTGAGTACATTTATAATTTGACTCTTTTTGACTCTGAAGAAGACGCATGGGCGTCGAAACGTTAGTCAGTTTGCACTAATAAAAATCACTTAAAGCGTTGTGTGCTCCAGTCCTGGTCCTAGTTAGATCTTGGATCTCCTCTTTTGACTTCTGTGTCCTATTCCGTGAGCACCAACCAGGCTGAAGCGCAAGTGACCCCCTTTTACTACATTTATAATGCTTTTCAGGAGTCGCAAAGTGCTTTACAAGGAATAGATCAAATGTATGTGTACACAATACACAGTACAAAGCACAGTACACAATATTCAAAAGAGAAAACACAGACATACAGACATAATGTGATACAGACACATTCCACAATGTACAAGATGGGAGGCACATGCATATTTGTGCACACAAGGCACTGTATCACTGGGGTCCATGGAGTACATAACAACATTATGCCTAAACATGAAATGAACTACATGCCACGTTGAACAGATGTGTCTTTTTTGCAATTTCTTTAAAGAATCAGTAAGAGTCAGCAAGATGTAGCACATTCAGGGAGCAACAGCCTCAAAAGGCCAGTTAGCATGGTTCAGAGGTACAGGGAAAAGATAGTAAATGTAGGAGTTTTGGAGCTTAAGAAGTGAGCTGAGCAGCAGGGTACAAAGGTGTAGGATGTCAATCAGATAGTCAGATATGCTGTGTGAATTTTATCAATTTTATTGGATCCTGAATAAGTAACCATTTTGTGGGCAGCTGCCACACAAAAGTACGAGACTGGGAGTAGGCGGTGTAGGTTGACATCACTGTCCCTACTGAAAGCCAGAGGTAGAGGGGAGGGGGTGGTGTAATTGTTTTCAGACTTGTTTTCCACACTATGCAATCTTTGTCAAGTGGAATCTCTGCATGTTCTTCGCTTCGTTCAGACATGAGCTCATTTACATAATGTCCGTCCGAAATACTAGGAGGGGAGTAGTGTTAGAGCTTGGAGTTTGGAGTTCCAAATGTCGGGATTTGTTGTTCAGGTATATGGCCCAACCGCTTGATTTCCGCAGAGCATGCACTTACACCTAGGTCTGAAAGCAGCTTATGAGACAGAGCATCTCTAACTTTGCAATTGGTGGAGTCAGTCACACTAAGAAATTGTGCCTAATGGATGCCTGGAGTCAATTTAAAAGTGAGATTTTGAAGCATTGTGAGAGCATTGTGTCTATGAAAACTTGTTATACTGCAGCAGTGAAGGTCCTTAGGGAAGCCAAAAGAACAGACCACATCACTCCTACTCAAATCCCTGCACTGTCTTCCAGTGATGTAGAGTTGATTTTAGATAGTGCTACAAATCTTTAAATGGGTTGGGACCAAAATACCTTTTAGACATGCTCCAACATTACATACCCTCCAGACCGCTCAGATCATGGAGAAGCACCTACAGTATTCACAAAACCTCGTGTTAGAACAAAACATGGTTGCCTACTCTCTTAGTCTCCATATTTATTTTATGCTGGTCTCTAGACTTTATTTTTGCACTGTTGGACTTACTCATTTGCACCATCACCATGACACTCACTCACACAGAGCACCTTACCTTACTATGCACAGAGAATCACAGGCTCAGTCCCTGCCTCAGTCATTGCAAGCGCCTCATGATTAATCACCCACTATGTGGATACTGTTTTTAGACTTGATTTAGATTTAGTGTTATTTAGTATAATTTGTATTTTAGTATATTCTTTATCTTCTACTGTCCTTATTGCTTAGTGTTTTTTATATTATATACTTTTAATTACTTTTTTCTGCTGTTAGTGAATGTGTGTGATGTCTGTATGCTACTGAGACCTTGAATTTCCCCTTTGGGGATCAATAAAGTAAGTAAGTAAGTAAGTAAGTAAGTAAGTAAGTAAGTAAGTAAGTAAGTGTGTAAGTATGTATGTATGTAAGTATGTATGTATGTATGTATGTATGTATGTATGTATGTATCTATCTATCTATCTATCTATCTAGTGAAGCAGCATTTAGCAGTTCAACTCCGAAGACATAACTTATGCTCCAACTGCTACCAGTTTTAAATCTAGACTGAAGACCAAACTATTTACTGCTGCTTTCTCTTTTGTATTTATCTTGTATTATTTATTTACTTACTTTTGGCCAGTAGCTGTATAATAAGTGGGATAATGTATTGTCCGCTGGTAATTATCGGAAAATAAGTCCCTTCAGGTCGAAGCAGGTCTGTTACGTATTTTATGACTTGTATGATGTGTTTTATAACTTTTATCTTTATTTTTTTTTTAACCTTTTACATTTATTTTAATGATTTATTTTCATTATTTATTTTTTTTGTCCTCCTTACTTTCAATAAGAACTTGTTATTCTCTTCTCTCCAATGATGTAACACACACTGAATTGCCTTTGTGCTAATACATGTATAAATAAACTTTCCTATGAAAAAGACACACTTTTGTTACATATTCTAATGCTCTCTCTCTCGCTCTCTCTCTCTGTATGCAGTTGCTATGCAATATGTCTCCTTGAGAGAGACAGACAATAGTTATTAAAGAGTTAGAGAAAAAAACAAGGTAATTTCTCCTGCCGTCTATACAGTGTGTCACTGTATGTCTTTCTTGTTGCATATTGCAGAGGATCCAAGTGTATCCCCTCCTAAGTGCATTAGAACCTGAGGACTCTTGAGCTGCAATTGCACCATTATGCAGTTCATTCTAATGATGAGTCACTCAGGGGGGAAGGTCAGCTGATTGTGATGGGCTAATGTTGGTTTTCAGAAGTCTACAAGGACACTTCAGAACATTCAATGCAAAATGTTTGGGAGTGTAGAGATTAGAGAGAGGGAGAGAGAGAATAAGAGAAAGAAAGGAAGAAAGCAAGTGTGTGACGTTTCTCCATCCTGTTGGCCTTGAAATTACTTTCCAAGGTTTTACCTGGGAAATACCTTCAATGTATTGACCTTAACGACAAGACTCTGGATGGATAGAGAAAATGGAAATGATGGTACTGATGTTTTGTATAACGAATAATCAGCGACTTCCCTTTTTAATGTCCATCTAAGGATAAACCAAAAATTTGAAAACTATAAAGGTAAAATAGCATTTGGGTCATTCTATGAAATGGGTGCCCTTTGCATCCACAACATTTAATGAGATGCATAAGGCACAAACTAGAGCCAAAGTGTGTTTGCATAGCCAAACGCTAATGTAAGGGTTGTTAACATGATGTGCAAGAATTTGTAACCATTTTTCAAAAGTGCATGGCCATTTCCATGTGTCCGGGTTGACCGACATGACATTTACATCTAAAATATCACCACATAAATGTTATATTATTATCAAACTTTTTGTTATTTTCAGAATTAAATATATTTTCCTGATGACATTAGACATATTTATTCAGAATAAAACCAAGTTTTTTTAGAATTTTTTTTATGCGACTTACCACCCCATCAAATTAACTTGTTTTGTTTGTAGTCTACTGTTACTTAAAATTAAATCACAAAGACAATTTTGAATAATGTCTGCCTGTAGAGCAACCAAGAAACTAAGCTAAAAAATTCTGACATCATTGTTTATTTGTTGTTTTTTCATTACTATGAGGGGGTCAGTCAAGCTTAATCCAACCACCTCATCTCTAAATTCAGAGTTTTAGAGTTGAGGGTTTTAACACTATCATTGCTAAGCCAATTACATTTCTAATCAAAGGCATGTTAAGCCTTTGATTAGAACTTGACCATTATTGGTTAACTATAGCCAATTTATCATGAAATATACCACCCAGTCACATTTATTATATTTCAATCCATTATATTTTAATGTGAGAAAAAAATGTGTAAATGTGAAAATCAAAATACTTATTCAAAATTCTGAAAATGTTAAGGCCCATAGAATGACCCATGTATGAACTGGTGCTGATCTTTGTTTGATTCATTTTACACAAGCAAAGGAAGCTGTTCAGTATGGGAGTGGTCCCTGTTGTGACGAAGTTCAGCAGAAAATGCAAATCAATCACCTTGTCACTCTGACTTTTTGAAGGCATTGTCTTCATTTCCTGCACCTCCCCGAGGAGAGTTTATTCAGGATCGATACTATGTGGAAGGCAGATGAATCATTTGGCATTTGGCTTATGGGGGCACATTTATGTGCTGAATGCATTATTAACCAACAGATTTATTGGTCCTGGACCTGTTTACCAAGCCTGCCCCACAGGGAGGACTGGATTGAACAAAAAAGGTCTTGGCCGGATACTGATACATATTTTTGAAAAATACCTCCCCCTACTGGGCTGAAAGGTTACAGCATGACATGGCCAGCCTTTGTATGGCTTTGTCTACTGATCGTTTGCTATAGATTTTATCAGGGTCAGAATGACAAAAAAATATTTTCTGCAAATTTGCAGCAAATACATACATATTTCCCTTCATGTAACTCCTATATATGCTGCCTTGTTTTCTATCCTAGCCTGAATTTTGTTGTTATTTTTTATTGTTTTTATCTAAGGCAAGCAGTTTATATTGTTCATTTAAAACGGTGTGGCTTTTTAGCACAGGTCTAACTTTGTCACTTCTGATTCAAAACATGTGGTAAAGCAGCATGAGTACTCAAAGGTGAAAAAGTTAATTCAGCGTTGTTCAAAAGCTCAAGTCATGCTGGCCCTGTTTGTCTAGCATACAGTAATTAATTAACACCAGAGAGTTGTTCATGTTTTATCTCCTTGCCCCACTAAGCTGTCTTTCCCACCATGACTGTGCTTATAATCTATAGCACAGACAAGAGCTCATAATTAAAATGCTTGAAGGTTATCAGAAAACATGTAGCCTATGGGGGCACTAAAGTAATGGGCTAATTTCGCATGGGTTATAATTAAGAGATCATAGAAGCAAGAGAACCATCTAGGACACGATATCAGACATGCTTCTGAAACCAGCCAAATGTGATTGGACTACTTTTCATAGCAACAATTACAGTGTGTGCATGGTCCAGTGTGTGCATGGTCCAGGGTATTTCAAGGAGCTAACTGGGAGTGAAAAGGTCTGAGTACATCATGAGAATGACGAAAACGAAGAGAAGAGAAGAGAAGAGAAGAGAAGAGAAGAGAAGAGAAGAGAAGAGAAGAGAAGAAAATGCATAAGAGAGAATGTTTTTCACAGGGAAGTAAATTTCATTCACAAGATGATCTTATCAATATAGGCAGTGGTGTGGTGGATAGGCTAGATCATATTACAAGTTATTGGAATATGTTCTATGGTGTTTCAACATCAGTTAGTAACTCACTGCAGAAACTGCCCAATCATGACTGTGCCAAAGGATACGGACCTACCCTGCATCCACAGCTTAAACACAGAGCATTATTGTGCTTCTCTAAGACGTACAGTAAGACATTACTAATGACGCCCTAGAAAATTCAGTTGGTTAATTGGCCAGCACTGGGTCCCCCTGAAGACACAACATCCCCCTCTGAGTCTTCAGAGAGAGAGAGAGAGAGAGAGATAGAGATTATGTACCTCTCCACCGTCAGAGATACAAAGCAGAGACAGATTCTTACCAAGTACAGGCTAAGTGACCACAGCCTTGCCATAGAGAAAGGCCGGTACAAAAAAAGCATGGCTTCCAAAAGAGTAGAGGATCTGTAGTCACTGTACGACTGGTGAGGTTGAGACAGAGATGCACTTTCTTAAACTGTCCAAAGTTTGAACAAGAAAGGGATATTTTTTACAATTCTCAAACAAAATTCCAAATTGTAGCTCCCTTAAAGACTCTCATCTATTGGCCCAATTGGCTTGCCATGACATGAGGGACAGTGAGTCGGACACCTTGCCAAAATTGCCAACCTATTGTCTGTACTTAATTCAATGTATTGTAATGCGTGTGTGTGTGTGTGTGTGTGTGTGTGTAGGTGTGTGTGTGCAAGAGAGAGAGAGAAAGTGTGTATACACAATTTTCCTGTTACATGTTACTGTTTCCCTTAAAGTTTGTATCTGCCATTGCAGGCCCAAACATAAAGGATTCACATTCATCTAATCTTTCCTAACGATCCGATAGCTGGCCACCCCATAAGCAGACTGTCAAAAAAATGCTTCTCTGTAGGCAGCCTAGGCTCTGAGATCTGCACACAAAAACAATTGCTACCAACAAGTGTTGCCAACCACTCAAAGGCAAAATAAAGTGTTCCAACCAATAACTGACGAGATGCGCTTTCAGGAGAGTTTCTATTGCACGGGAGGGAGTAGCGAGCTAGCTCTCTGTTTTGTTAGAACGTCAACAGAATGTTCTACAGACGTTACCCCGCAATTGCTGATACAACCTTTAATGTTGTCAGTGTTCTAATTGTTACTGTAAAAATTATGGAATGGGCAACTTGTTGTTGGGAACCCGCGGCTATAAGAACTGTCTAATCAGACTTGACATACCAAACAGACATCATGTATTGCAGCTATGGGACCTATAGCGGCGTGTCAATCTCCACCCACATGCACCATGCTCTCTCTGATCAGCGCAATTTGATTCCCCAAATAAAGCACTAGTTCCTTCAGTGCCCCGCATGGCCTCTAAACCACCAACTCTCATCCTCCACTAGAGAGTGGTTATACTCTAATAATGATCCACTAACTCCTCTGCCCCTAGACACCTCATAATGCACTTCATCCCTGCATAGATCTCATTAAATTTACTGAAGAAATGCAGACTTCAATTTGAATCACGAATCCCCTTCAGGATCATGGAGTACAGCTTCAATATCAAAGGGTGAGTCATCTTAAGTAACTATTATCCTCACCGTTGAGCTGGGGTATTCAAGGAAGACTCAAAGGCACACCACCACAGGGAAAAAAGCCACACCACCGAAGAAAAACAAATGTCCATGTACAGATGTTCAGTTCATCTTCATCATCTTAGGCACACACCAGTTCCTCCTCTTCTTTTCGTATTTATTTTATTAACCAAACACATGGTATATGATAAATATGACTATCTATGGCAATTGAATATTGTATTCTATCAAAGCCTTCGAACATATAACAGTCACATTTGGATTCAGCTTCACTTCTCATCATTTTGTAGCATAAAATCCTAACAAACACAATGACACAAGATACTAGTCTTGTATGATGTCTGTTTACACTAGGTGTATACACCACTTACTGTAACTGTACCTTTGAACATAATTTTCGACCTTCTGATGTATTTTTAGTGCTCATATCCGTGTGTATAATTGCATTGATAGATAGATAGATAGATAGATAGATAGATAGATAGATAGATAGATAAATGTCATTCCATGACATTTCCCTGACAAAAAAAACTGAATTTCCATGACTTACTATATAATGTTAGCCTGGGTGCCAGCCGAACTTAGTCCCGCCCACAACATTTGAGGTCCGGGAAGTTCGGTCTGGCATTGCTCCGTGTGGAGCAACTATGTTCGCCCCAAATCTGGCGGGCCAATCAAATCGGGCTTTCCGATGATGGACAGGTGAGCAACAGCGCCTCGTATGAGTATGGCTACGTCAGGCTAATATAATGTACAATATACCAACCAATAATTTCAGAGCAGAGCAGAACACATCACGCACCCCACAGCCTACTCCATAACAAAAAGCAACCTGTAACACACCCATTAGAAGTTCACTCTACGGGCCTTCTGTTCAGCAAAGTAATTGATTATATATCAATGAAATCCAACTGCTGTTTTCTATGGAGAGTAGCCTATGGCCAATCGTTCTTGTCCCATACTAGACTATTCCTAAGGTATGACTTAACGTCAGCATTGCTAGCATCAACGCCAGCAGCAACATTTGAGGTGTTTAAAAAGAGCTATCCAATTTCATTCATTTGGATTTAGTATCCACCAGTTCTCACAATTCCTTTCTCTTCTGCGGGCCACTTTTATGCTTACTAATTGCTGATTCAATTGCTGATTATTATAACTAAGCTACAACACATCCAGAAGTAGCTTCACAACGTAACATAATCATGAATGACAGGAAAATGGATGTTTATCCAAGATCTTTGGACAAACACATTTTCACATTCCCTGCAGTCCTTGTTCCTTTGTGTGTAACAAAGTCCATGTAAAAATGTTCTCCCATAACAAGGTTCTAATCAAGATGAGGCATTATGTATTTGAATAGGTCTAACTATCTAAGGAAAGGCTCTTCATATAGGCCTACAGTAATTTATTTGTTTAAGAAATAAAAGAGTGTACAAAAAAGAATGAATAAGAATAAAATGGGACTTTGTTCTGTGATAACCACATTGTCATACATTGTGAGCAGTTTATACTTGCAGTGCCCGTTCAAACATGCTATTCCTGTAGAAAACCCATAGCCCGATTGCATGCCTGCAGGTGTTCATGCTTTAAAAAATAAGATATGGAAAAGCACCATTCCAGCTAAGCATTCAATAATAAACATTGTATATTAGCCTTTAATAAATGTGCAGTGAGCAGAATTTAGGCATGGCTGCATGTGACATTTTTTACAAATGTACATAGCTGCTTTGTGTGACACCTGATGTGTGTGTCAAATGTCAAGACTTTTCGGCCATGTTAACCACCTCAAAATATATGCCAACCACAGGATCCTAAGGGGATATCTGAAAGCTATACTGATAAGATTTACAGGGGAACTATGCAGTTTTTGTTTATCTTAATTTACCTTAACTGAACAGCTTAGGAGTCACTGAAAGGGCTATATGACTTTTCTGGTTGAATGGTGGCCGTCTCGCTTCCCCCTAGCACCTGTGAGCAGAAAAACCACCATTGCAACCTTGGGCCGATGGCCTCAGAGACAGAAAGTCTCGCAGCCTCACAATGTAATGAATTGCTTTACTGCACTACACACATACAGTACATGCCAGGCACCGGCTAGAACAAGGTAGCGATGGAGTTTCTCAGACAAGTGTCATGGCAGAGTCAGCGAAAAGAAGCAGAAAGTGAGTAAACCGTTGTCAGAGGAACAGGGACTGACAGATTGAGGAGTGTCGTAATATATACTCTGAAGCTGTAGGGGAGCTCTGAGAAACCTGCGAGCAAAAAGCAAAGAAATAGCCAAAACTGCATAGTTTCTCTAGCCTGACGTTGTCATACTCAAATTCTAGTCAGAATATGAGTCTGATACTCCATTGGAACGTAATTATGGGGTGTGTTTCAACCGATACAGGGGGGGAATGCCTCTGCACTCAATTGGATAGACCTAACCAATCAGAGCAATGGAATTGCTTACCGTGAGATGTAGGAAGAACACACAAACCATCCTTCTTCTCCACAAATGCCTTAACATTGTTTTCTGGACTTTTGTAAAAGTTATTGTGCCATCAATATCTCCTACAACACTCATTAGCAAAATCTAAGAGATATGTAGTAGGGTAGGCTATTAGGAAAAACTGATAGCCTATACATCCCCTCCGCTTTTAAAAATAATTCCGTTGAACACTGATATGCTACAAACATGTTATAAACAGCTAGGAAAGGCTGTCGCAAATCCCCTGAACAGGTGGTCAATCAGAGATTTCAAATGAACGAGGGAACATGTCACAATGCAACATGCTGTTTTCCCTTGATGAAAGTGAAACCATGAGTTTTCCCACATCTCAACTTTGGCCAAAGTTTTCAGAAATAATCGTTTTCAGTGATAAAACCTCATTGAAATACAGTTTTTCTCAGTCACTTTGGTGCTTTTCTCACATCACTATTAACATTTAAACAGCAGTTAGTGCATTTCTCAAAACAATTAGTGTGAACTGCAAAACCTAGTGAATAACCTTCAAAAGCATGTCACTTGCTCAAAATGGATAGTCCATTCCTCATTTGTAGGTTTCATTGACACAAGTATTTGTGTCAATAAAACTGCCAGTGTCATCAAAATGAGAAGTCTTGACACCATCATTTATGAACAAGATAGTCAAATGGCTTTGTCATGTTTTCATTACGACAGTTTATGCTCTGTGTTTTCCCATGCAAAAAAAGGTCAGAACTCGGTGACACTACCTGAAAATATTCAAGACACCACTATGCAGTGTACTTGTACAGCCATTTGAAAACTACAGTAAAGTTACAAACTGCTGTAGTTACGGGAGTAAGAGGGTAGGCTACAAGACACTGAATATGTACGTTTCACAGTTTTTCTCAGTCACTTTGGTGTACTATTAGTTCAGCCTCCACAACATTTAGTCATTTGTGCACATCATAGTAGCAATTACTCTTTCCTCTGAATAAATTGCAAATGCTTTGAACAACAATCTTTTTGTATCAGTTGCTTTGTCATGTCAGTCAAAATGAACTATACTTATGGATGCTGAATAGTCGTTCCCAATAAAACAAATAGTCTTCATTTCATTGCTTGAGTCATTACATACAAAATTGGTGAACTAGTTATCAAATTCTGTCACAATGCTGTAGAATTGAGGTCAGTGCTGGGCCCTTAGACTCGCCATCGACGCGCCTGGTGTAGCTCATACCTTGCTACGATGGATGTCAGTTACTGTAAGTGTGTGAGGGTTCAGGGCTTAAGGATGACATTGGGATTTAGCCATATGCCTACATCTAAGACATAGTAGACTAAATGAAGATGACTTGGATCATTTGGATTATAGGCTAGGTCTGAATCAAAGCCTAGGCCTGATGTGAAATGTAGAAATGTACAATGTACAAATGTTTTGACATACACTGCCCTCTATAGTAATTATGATGTACTGCTAGATGGTTATAAGCAGATACTGTAGATAGATAGATAGATAGATACTGTAGATCAGACATGTCAAAGTCAAGGCCCGCGGGCCGGAATGAATGATCTATTTCCATCCATCTATTTCCATCCATTTATCCATTTCCCACCATGCAACGGTAGCCCACGAACTCACTGCGGCGCCGCAAGTGGGCCTCGGCTTCATTATTCATCAGTATTCAGTCAGGGCATATGTCAACTTTCAGCTACCCCCTCCCCAGTGTTGTGCCTGAACACGTTCATTGAACGAAAGTTCATGAACTCGTTCATATTTTGAGCGAACGTTAACTGAACGTACTAGCCTACTACTGCCTGATGAACGTTACTGTGAACTCGTTCATTCTGGTGTCTGTGAACGGCACGCTCTTTCAGTTTAACTTCGTGTAATAGGGTGTCAGATTTCTACAGCGCCTTCCACGCGAAAACCCGGCTAAAACACACCGTAAAAAGGCCTTAATATGGCAGCATGCAGGTCACCATTTGTCAAACTATGGGCCGCGGTCCGCAATGTGGACAATGGTCTGCAGAGTGAAATTATTCCCGGGCCATCGTCTGATAATTTGCTGCGCAATTGATCAAGGAGCCGCGGACAGAAAAAGAAAACAAACATTTCTGCAATTAGTAGAAAATACTTGTTTGATGTCATCAAACATAGAGGCATAGAATTAAGTCGTGGTATGGGCGTTTATTCAATGCATGCGTGTGCAGTTGGTAGCAAAGCTAAGCTTCAACCTATTGGAAGGCTATTTAATTATGAAACGACATTTAATAGAACGACGTGGATTTATGCAACTTCCATAAAAAGCAGAGCACAGACTATATAAAACACTGTTTGGCATTAAGTATTAAAGTCAGCCAAAAGCTATTAATTAGTCTTAGTTAAAGATAGTTAAAGATCTCCAGATCAGTGATTTACGCATGATCTGATCCGCCATTTACCATTCACAAAAGCTGGTATTGTGTTTCCTGAATCCTTACATTCAGGCATTCAAATGAAATGTAATTAGCATATAAATATTCTATCCGTGTATGATGCTTGCATGAGGGAAACATCCCAAAGCAACGGCACCTATATAACTGCTGTTGTTTTGAGAAGTATTTCTCATGCAAGCACCATGCAACAATGCAAAACCAATGAAACTATTGTAGGCCTAATTATATTTTACATTAGTAAAGCAGTACTCTGATGTGCATATTTTCACAAACTTTTGTGAACAATCTTAGCACTTTAAACATTGACTGTTTTGAAGTGCATGTATAGCAATATAGTATAAAAATAATAATAATTGTGATATCATTATGATAATTTGATGGGGGGTGGGAGGAGGGGGTGGGTTCATGTAGGTTGGCGCTATGACCCCAAAGTATGCCTTGACTAGCTGGGCCTCAGGTCAAAGAAGTTTGAGAAAGGCTGATGTAGACGACAAAGCAGCAAGGAGGCATCGTATGATCATTTAAACAACTTTTATGACAAGGTCGGTGAGGATGGGAAAAATCGTACATTTCTGTGCAAACTTTGCCCGCACTTCAGTCACAGTCATTATTCATTTAATCATTAAATAAAATACAGTACACGTCTTGGTTCAATAGGTTACGTGCAGTCATTTTAATATGTTTTAATAAACATTGACATCGGCTTGTAGCAAATTTGTTTTTTTGGCCCTCTATAATGTATTTGACTTTGACATCCCTGCTGTAGATAGATAGATAGATAGATAGATAGATAGATAGACAGATAGACAGACAGACAGATAGACAGACAGACAGATATGTAGATATAAGCCAGGTGGAAAGTATAAAAGGTAGGGTATAAACGGGAGCATGCCTATGTTCCCACAGCCCTATGTTCCCTAACCCTAACCCAGTGTTTCTCAAAGTGTTTGCGGACCACCAGTGTTTCTCCACTGGTGGTCCACAAGCTATCCCAAATGGTCCTTGAGCAGACGTGGTAAAACAGATGAGTTGTTTGCAATATTGAACCAACTTGTATGTAAATCCAAACAGTTCTGCAACACTGCCATGTGATGCCAGTTTAAATCATGAATGCTCTGACACCATAAGCAAGGTGCAAAGACAACTAGATGTACCGCATAGCGGTACAAAATATGACAGCCGCTCAGTCCTGTACATCCGTTCCGCGAAAATAAATCACACTTCAATTTGTCTCCAAGTTTTACTCTATCCCCCACTCAGAATATTTCTGTAAATGTTTAACTATGTTAATTTAGAATAATTTATTTCTTTGAATCGTTATATAATTTTAAAATGTTTATTTTTAATGAAAGATGTAGATTTTTGTGTGTATATATGTAAAAAAAATGATTTTTTAAGTGTATATATATGTAAAAGCTTGTATAATTTTAAAATGTTTGTTTTATTTGCAAGGTTGTGTTTGTTAAACTTGTTAATAAAAGTAGCTTGTGCTTTTAATTACTAGTTTTGGATTTCTGTTTATTTTCAAGTACTTTTGGTAGTTAATGGGCCACATGTGGCCCGGGGACCCAGCCGACATTCAGCCAACACTCAGTCAGATCAGTTTTATAGTGTGTGGGCCAGTACAGGCCCGGGGACCAAGCCGACACTCAGCCAACACTCAGCATATCAGCTTTATAGTGTGTGGGCCAGTACAGGCCCGGGGACCCAGCTGACACTCAGCCAACACTCAATAAGTCATTTTACTGTGTGAGGGCCACAACTGGGCCAAGAGAAACTATAAGAGTCATTTTACTGTGTGTGGGCCACACCTGGGCCAAGAGAAACAATAACAGTCATTTTACTGTGTGTGGGCCACACCTGGGCCAAGAGAAACAATAAGAGTAATTTTACTGTGTGTGGGCCACACCTGGGCCAGAGCAAATTCTTTGTGTCAGTTATCAGTGACTGGGCCATTTTCGGTGTTTTTTTTTATTTTTTATTATTGGTTAAGTGGTCCTTGGTCTGAAAAAGAAACACTGCCCTAACCCACCCACCCACCCACAACTCAGGCCTAACATAACCTAAGCCATGGCCCACTGGTTAGCACTCTGGACTTGTAACCGGAGGGTTGCCGGTTTGAGCCCCGACCAGTGGGCCGCGACTGAAGTGCCCTTGAGCAAGGCACCTAATTCCTCACTGCTCCCGGCGAAGCCAAGGTTGAAGCAGGCAGCTCACTGCTTGCCGGATTAGTGTGTGCTTCACCTCACTGTGTGTTCACTGTGTGCTGTTTGTGTTTCACTAATTCACCGATTGGGTTAAATGCAGAGACCAAATTTCCCTCACGGGATCAAAAAAGTATATATACATAATACTTATACTTATACTTAACCTTAGAAATATGGGAACATAGGGTGGGGACATAGGGCTGACCCCGTATAAACAACAGAATTTCCTCCTAAGGTTTTGCCAGTAGGCTACTGCAAGCAAAACGTGTCATTTTGGCCAGAGTGCTTTTGAAGACAGGTGTTCTGTTTTGAGAAAGTGATGTCAGAGTTGACACAAGCATCAAAACGATCGAGAAAAACTGTAATTACTGGTAGCAATGTGGGCATGCACATGCACACTGAGAAGTAAATTGTTCTGGAATGCAGAAGCAATAGGGCAATAGGCCTATCAGGGAAAAAAAGAGTTAAGATAGATCTACCTGGCTGTGTGCAAGTGAAATGTGTCGAAAGTTTAAGAAAAACAAGGCTACCATGATAGCATACTGTGATAAATGTTAGAACCATACCGCCTGACAGATAGAAATAAAGAACCATTGTTTAAAATCCTACTTGTGTTCATAAATAAACGTGGCATTCTAAAATAATGATAAAACTACGACGGGGTATTAGGGCCATACATGAAGGAAAAAAATATTTTTGCCATGACGAGATTAAACTCAACATGTCGACTTTAAAGTCGCCATGTCAACATTAAACTCGACATTTCGAGAATAAAAAGTTGAAATGTAATATCGACTTTTAATCTTGACGTGATAGACTTTAATGTCGCCATGTCGACATTAAACTCAACATTTCGAGAATAAAGTTGAAATATCATGTCGACTTTAAACTCAACATGTTGAGAATAAAGTTAGTTTGGAGAGAACGACCGACAAGGTCAAAACTGGGACGATTGAAAGGGTGGACCAAAAATAAATATTCATCATCATCATCATCATGGCATTTTCAGTAATGAAACAATGCAACAAGTGCAACAAGGATTCAGAGTGTTCGAGTGCAACAATGATTAGACATAGGCCTATATCATGTGGACAAGACATAGAACATATTAACCCATCGTTGCTCAGCCAAATACTTTTTGCTGTTAGGTCCTTATCACGGAGTTACAGGCGAGAAATGCGATGGTCAAAAGTAGCCTAAAACGTCATAGCGGTTTATTTATTTATAGGCCTATTATTAAAGTGTTGTTCTAAACATTTAGTTGTTGCATCTAAATGTTCAACTTCATGCTTATGCACTAGAGGCATGCTAGGCTCTCCCAATCCTAGACTTTCACGTTGCTTGTTTGTAATGGATGCAAAACAGCCCATTGCTGAATGTCTATGGAGGGACGAATGAAGCTGTCCTCCCGACCACCCCATGTAGGCTAGTAGCCTACTTGCACATATGCACACAAAGTGCATAAATGAAGTGCATGCACACATATTCTCTCACGGGATCAAAATAGTATATATGCTTAGGCTATACCTGTGTTTCTAGCCTCCTATAGGCTACGTATTGCAGGTGAGACATGGAAAAGCAGTTTTAGAAAAATGAGTTTTGCCATGTTATCCTATGGAGAGTGACGCCGTGGGTCATGAAGGGCAGTTATTTGGATGTGCAGTAGCCTTAACCACGTAAAACAGAGTGAAATAACATTTTGTATAGAAACATTATATCATTGGATACATATATATTTTCTAGCTATTTAGCCTAAACGGCATAGTATTTCCATAACCGCGAGACAGCACTTCACGATGACGGCAATGATAGTTAACAGACAAGACGCAATCTATCTGAATATCTGCAATCTATCTGAAATAACACCTATTTGAAGCCCATTTTTCATGTAAAATATTGTGTATTAGTGTAGGCTACATAGCTTAAACTGATGTTTAAACAGTAGGGCCTATTGCGAGTTTAATGTCAGCATGTCGACTTTAAAGTCGACACGTCTAGATTAAAGTAGATATGATATTTCAACTTTATTCTCGAAATGTCGAGTTTAATGTCGACATGGCGACTTTAAAACATCGACACGCCGAGATTAAAGTGGACATTAAATTTCAACTTTATTCTCTAAATGTCGAGTTTAATGTCGACATGTCGACTTTAAAGTCAACATGTCGAGTTTAATCTCGCCATGGCAAAAATATTTTTTCTCTTCATGTGTGGCCCTAATACTCCGTCGTATAAAACACAACGACTGTTACCTAATTTCGTGGCATTAAACGGATATTGAGAATATTCGCAGTTGACTTTTTGCACACTACATATCCCAGCATTCAGCTGTCTGTCAGCATACGCCAAGAACGCAATCGCAGCAGCCAATTCCTGTTGAGACGGCCATATTGGAATTTCAACTGTAGTAGCTAGCAGTCTGGTAATATTCGGAGGCTCTGTTATTTTGTCATCACAACATTGATCACCTTTATTTATATCTTCCGATCTGCAGTCTGGCATCCAGCCGGAGAACCCCACATTTTGTAGACGGAAAGCTGTCTTTAATATACCTTAAAAAATGAGTCCAACCGACGCAAAACGAGGAGCTAAACGCAGGAAGAACAAGCGGGGCGGTGGCAGCAGTAGCTGCACCAGCACTATCTGCAGTATCGCTAGTAATATCCAGGCCGGGAGCCCAACTACGGCCCGGACTTCTCTCTCAACAACCCCGGCCGCCCCTGTCACGAGCTTTTTAACACCGGGAGGCACGGGGAACGGTGATGTTGTGGGGATCACAGGTCTAAATGGAGAGGTGAGACTTGTATGCAGATGTACGATCATAACGATCAAGTTTTACATGAGAGCAGAGCACATCGGACACTGCGGCCTACTTGAAAATCTTTATCTTGCTAGCTGACTCGGTAACGTTAATGTAAGGTTTGGAGCTTGTCCTGGTCCTACCAAACACTGATCAATACCAGTGCTCATCATGCATTGCGTAGAGGCATCTGACAAGAAGCACCGTATACCGATTGTCATATGTAAGCGATCACTGCTATATTTCATCGGAGTGTAAACTCCTCAGTTAATGTTAGCTTATTAGCTAACTAGCTAATCGTTAGCCAAGTTATCAGACTAGACCAGCCCAACTTAACAAGGAAAGATGTCCGTATGTTTTCAAGCAATGGTATGATTTTTGATGATAGACTTCGTAAAGGAATGCCTATTGCCACTATGATCTATATTCAGTTCGGGATATAGCAGACAGAAAGAGGAATACTGGTAACTCGAGGGGTTCTGTCAATCGATTTTTGCTGTCAGTGTTCACGAGCTGATCTTACATTAGCCACCATAGCCGGTCGCTGGCTAGCTACTGTGCCATAGCAAGTCGGGAAAATTGGCTATGAATTGTAATCAGTGAAGCTTTAATTAACATAATTTAATATTTTTGGTTTGACCACATGAAGGGTATGACATGGTCACGTGTCACAATTTCTCGAGCTTGTTAGATAAGAAATTGCTTTAGCTACGTTAGTTATTGTAACGCCAAATTCGCCAGCGACACCTGTCTCAGTGTCCGTAGAGCTTCATAACAGGAAGTGTTCCTGAGAAGCTGCATAAAGGTGTCACTGGATCCTATGATTGGATCAGAAGGGGCACGTTTGTTGTTGTGTTGTAAGATTGGTAACACATATCGTGGATCATTTTTTACCCTCTGTGTAGGCAGATTTTTTGGTTGGGAAAAGACGTATATCTGACGTGACAGGAACTATGCCTGTTAATAAATGTTGGCCTACATCCATGCTGGTACTGCTTGTCCGGTGTTGTGGTCAACTCCTCTTATCTATGTGGCTGCTGTACTAGGCTATTACTTACTTTTTTGTTTACATCATCTCAGCTGTTATGAAAATATTATCCACTTATCCCATCCCTATCCTACACTTATAAACATTTTCCCTGGGTGCTTTTGACTGTCTGTGGATGTACAAGAGTCTTTTGTTTTGTTTGACATCTAGCATAGAACCTTGATCTTAAGACTGAACCCGTGGCCTGACCAATCATAGTCAAGTGTTTTGATTGAAATGGTGTTCCGTTTTTTAACTGTCTAAATAGCTAAAGAAGAAAGAAAAAAATAGTTGCCATTTTTGTCAATGTGTGCAGTTATGATGTTCATAAAAGCATCAATATTGTTTAGATGTTGCTTGATTCCTTATGTCTCATGAACGTGATCGTGCCCACTCAATTGGTCTAAATTGGAGTAGGGTCTGCTTCATGTTGAAAGCCTGGGCTAACTGCCTCAGGAGTGTGCCGCCCTGTAGCTCAAAAGAGGAGGCTGTTGATCTGACATCTGCTGCGTGACTTGCCATCTCCTCAGGCTCAACCGGCTCCGGAGATAAACAGGGAAGGGTCTGGGGGAAGTCAGAGGGACGGGGACAAGTAGGTTTCGAGGTAGTACAATATGGCACATGACATGTGGTTTGTCAGCATGGAACGTGGTCATGATTATTCCTTGGATGTGTCTTGCTGTTCCTTGCATGACATCTCAAGCTGAATGTGCTTTAGCAGGTGCCTGAAGCAGTAATTCACAAGACACTGCTGCACTGCCAGGCTGTGTACTGGCCACCTCAAGCGACCACGGCCTCAGCGCATTTAAATTCAACCGGTGTATTTCTCGCCAGTTATTTAGGTGTGTGTGACTTAGCATAGCCCCCTCCCTGCAGTGTAGTGCTATTATACCATGCTGTTAGATTTACAGCTCGGAGCATTACCTCCCTGTTTATTTTTTTTCCCTTGAGTTGCAAGTTACTGAGGTAACAGCATGGATTTCATTTTGCCTGCCTGCTTGCAGGAGCGATATTACTCCTTCCCACTCTGAGTAGGTATGCCATCTAATAAACCAGTCTTTTTGGTGCAGGGGAGAGATGAACTCAACTGTAAGATTTGAAACAACAAAGTATGAAATGTAGGCCTGCTAGTCATATTTCAGTCTGGTGCCTGGTGGTACCTGGTGGGTCAACATTTTTCAGGATTTAAGAAATAATTTAGCAGGTTCTTTCTGAAGACCTCCAGGGTCTTGTATACAGTGTTCAAGGTACACATTGCATTAACTGATTGGCAGAAAACAGCATTTTTATTTTTGTAAAGCATAGATTTAATTACGCAAAAGCACATTGTTTGCCTGCTGAAGTACCTTAGTATTATTGACGAGATCGTAAGTCAATGTGAGAATTTATAGGCCTAGCTTATGCTCCTATGTCATCATTATTATTATTATTATTATTATTATTATTATTTGAATTATTATTAATAATTCATTCATATTATTCATGCTGTGTCTTAAGTAAGCTTAAGCCCTAAACTAGTGAACTGCAGTGCCTGCCTTGTTGAACGTGTGATGATGTTTCTTTTCTTCAGGTTCCCATGAACGGCACGCCTCAGTTCTCTGTGAACGCAGACTTCTCAGGAGTCCTTCAGGTAAGATGTGACTGTGCCCTCTGCCTCCCAGTTGTTGTGAACACCCCCCCCAGTCTTTGAGTGAATTTCCAACAGTAGTGATGCAAACTGTTTTTGTTGTTGTTTGGTGACATGCTGCAACATCACACCGGCTGTCTCTTCCTGCTCCTTCTCTCTCCTCCTCCCTCCCCATCCTTCCTATCGGCTTCCCCTTCGGCAGTCCCAGACTCCGTTCACCTTCGGCCTGAACCAGAGAGCCCCCTACACGAGCGGAGACCGCTGCCTGCTGTGCCGGAGCGAGCGGAAGGACGGCACCCTGCTGGACGCTGAGGCAGTGGGGCAGAACGGCATGTCGCAGCCCCTCAAAGCGCCCAGCTCCCTGCAGCTGCCCCTGTGGGTGTGCCCGGACTGCAGACGCACCGTAGAGAAGGAGGAGCGCCACGCGGCCATGGAACAGTCACTGGCCATGGTACGCCTCTCGCTCTCGCTTTCTGGAAGTTTCTCCCGTGGGCAGCACTGCAACTTTAACTAAAGTGGAGTGGAGGGTAGTAATAAAAGATGGGTCTTTTTTGTTTTGAATTGCATACTTGCCACTGGTGTAATTGGTGCAGCCAGTTCCTTTGCTTACCTTAAGCCTACCCAGTACTATGAGCTATGAGATGTACTGTGATCTCTTCACTGCTCTAACTGTCCAAAAAAAAAGTTGTCACCATTCAGGGGACGCAGCCACAGACAGTCAAAGACAAGACCGTCATTGGTCAATTTGGAAACGTTCTGTATTTCCTGTTGATAAATGAGTACTTGTCAGCTTGCCTGTGAGATTGCTGTTTTTTCTTCAGTAGCTGCTGCAAGACAGGACGACCATAGAGATTTCATGACGAAGTATTGTAAAAGGAATTGATTACGGTGACTGGTCTCTTTCTTGCACTCACAACATCACCTGACACTGCTCAGCTCCGTCTAACCGTCCTGTCTGTCTGTGCTTTTGTGTTGTGCCTTTTGGTTTCTCTCAGAACCAGGACTTCCTGTTGCCGATGCCAGTGGGTAACGGCGGGCTCGTTCAGGAGCCTGTAGGGGCGGGGAGCCGACTGACGGGCACTGGCGGCGCGCCCCCTCTCCCCGCCCCGGAGCTCAGCGCCCCCCTCCCCCTCGCCACCGACACTGTGTGCAACTGCGAGGCCTGCAACGAGAGGAGGTGAGCACTCGGCCCCGATCTCCTCGGATTTTAAAAGACAGGCACAACACCCCCCCCCCCCCCCTGCACACTTCTAACCCTCCTCTCTGTGTGTGTGTGTGTGTGTGTGTGTGTGTGTGTGTGTGTGTGTGTGTGTGCGCGCACGCACGCCCGTTTGCAGAGAGATCACTGCGGAGTCGGAGCGGGAGTCCCAGCAGCTGCAGAACCACTGGTCAGAGGTGCGCTACCTGGTCCGGTGCATCTATCGCCAGACTGGCACACCGCTTGCAGACGACCAAGACCAGCCGCTGGACCGAGACAAAGAGAGCATGAAGGAACTGGTGGACAGGTACGTCTGGACGCTGACATTCACCTCTGGCCTCAAAGTGGCTTTGGTTGGGCCCAACTTAGTATACTGGAGAGTGATAGCAGTCTATATGGATTCTTGAACTGGAATGCCTCAGACAGAGCTTTAGCGGGTTAGATTACACACACACACACAGACATAGCGTGTGAGTGAGTGGCATAACCCATGCGCACCCCTTGTGTGCGTTCCAGGTTGTGCGAGAAGGACCCGTACCAGCTGTACCAGCGGCTGGAGCAGCAGGCGCGCGAGTACGTGCTAGAGATGAAGGTGCGGCTCCTCAAGCACCTGTCGGCCGGCTCTAAGGTGACGGCGGCAGCCGCGGCAGTCCATGGCCCTCCACAGGCCCACCAGTTCATCTCGCTGCTGCTGGAGGAGTACAGCGCCCTCTGTCAGGCCGCCCGCACCATCAGCAGCTTCCTGCTCACGCTGGTCAGTTTGCTGCACATACCTTTACCACTCTGGGCCTTCTTAACCCACGCGAGGCATACATTTGCGCATGGTGCCATGACATTTTTATGAAGCTTTTCATTTGCCTTGACACATACCTCAGGTTCTGTCAAACAGTTCCCCCTTTTCTCTGAGGAGGTCATTCTCCCTGTCGCTGCTTGTTGTTAACGATCCAGTGAATTCCCTTCTCCTCTCTACTCCTCAGGAAAACGAGCACCTACAGAAGTTCCAAGTGACGTGGGAGTTGCACAACAAGCACCTTTTTGAGAACCTGGTGTTCTCTGAACCAATCCTGCACAACAGCTTACCTGCCCTGGTCTCACAGCTCAGGTGAGGGCTCTCCGGCATTCGGTAGGACAGCTCACACGTTTTCAGCTGGAATTGAGGCAGACTAGGCCCCTCCAATATTATGTATTTTTTATATCTGTATTCTTGTTATCCTGAAATCGATGAGCTGTACAGTAGAAATATATTTTTTTATATTTTAATATACTATATGTTGCACTTATGCCACTGTAAAGCAGGCACACTCTCTCATCGGGATAAAATGCCACAATGTTCTAATTATGTTTTGTGTATGTGTGTGCTATGTCTTCAGGCAGGGCACAACCTCTCACGACTCTTACAGTGAGGACATGTACCGAAAACTGCTGGAGAGCTACCAACAGCTGGACCAGGAGATGAACTTGGTGGCCGTTGAGTGGCTTGAGTGTGAGAAGAGAATAGACAATTATGTTGACGAGCAGGTAGGCTACGAGCATTGTGTCGTGTTTGTTCATCATTACTATCTGTTGTTTGATGTATCTGATTTGACTTGTTTCCTTGCTTCATAATGGGTTTTGTTATTTCTGTTCATTAGTTACTTTCCAAGGTCGAAGGGCAGAACGGTACAAATCAACGGACTGAACCACACAAGTCGTTAATTAGCAAAAATGTAAGTCAGTTTGACCTTTGACCTTTGTGACAGTTGCACTGGCACATCTGTGAATACAAAAATAAATTAAATACACAGAGATAATAGAGATTAATACATTTGAGATGGTGCCCACCTTGTATCGCCCACTTTCAGTCAATGACATGATGTTCTGTTTTCAGATGTCCTTAAAGACAAAGCAGCGAATGCTGAAAGAAGACTGGGAGTTTTTCAAACAGAAGAAGTTCATTGAGGAGCAGGTATGAGCAGACATTGAGACTTAACTCATTGAGTGGCAAAAACGTAATATTACGTTTTACCTTCCCATGCGTTGAGTGCCAAAAACGTAATATTACGTTTTTAGCTTTTTTTTTTTTATTACTTAAACTAGACACTCTAACACACCTTATATGTGATTTTGGGAACTCTGTAATGAATGGAAATGAAATATATGACGATCGAAAACTCATGAAAACGCAAGATCTAGACATTTTATTTGGACGTTTGATCTTAACTCGGCTTTTGATGGTTGCCACTTTGTTTTGAATCAGTCACTGATTAGCCTATCAGTGACATGCACGCCAGGTCAAAATCAGGTCATTTATTCTCGTAGGTTTATCACTAGGTGGCAGGTCTCGTTAGATCTCTTCCCAGAAACTTTGCAGGCAACACTTCTCAGGTCATAAAAGACGCAATATCTCCATTTCTAGATTTTGATGAAAATTAGCCACTGTTTAGCTTGGGATTTCTCAGGAACAGAGGCGTGTAGAAATACACGGTTTGCACCCACTGAGAGCTTAAAGTCTCACCTTTCAAACGAGCCATTGTATGTGTTCATAGCTATAACACCGAATATGCTGTGGCTGTATCATCAACAATGGTCTAGATTGCTGGCACTCTAGGACAAAGCTTCTGAAAACAGCTTGGCATTCAATGAGTTAACATCTAGCACACCTATTTAGAGTATGCATGTCTTGTATGTTTACATTTTTAAATAGATAAGAAGACAAGTGCTCATTATTTTATACATATCATGAACAGACAAAGGAATGAAGAAATAAAGGATGTATTATAAGGAGGTTGTAGAACAAAAACAAAAAAATGTTAAGCCCTACACCCACCAGTGCCATATATGGCCTGTCGAGGCTTGTTTTTTTATCACTTAACACCCACTGGATGTCTCATGTCATCTGTACAGTTTGCAGAGTTCTTTTTCTTTGAGCATTAACTTTGCGAAAAATAATTTATTCTTGGTTAACTTTACATACCCCAGATGTGGGCTTAGAGCTTGTGTGAAGGTGTCTTGTTTGATATTTTTATAGCCATTGCTTTTGTTGCATAGCAACCACTATTCCTGGGAACCACACTCACATACTGTATCATGGGCATTAACTTCATAATCTTAGGTGTCTCTGTCATTATGTTTTGTGTAGTTAGAATTAATACTTTTGTTCTATGCTGACCATACTCTAATTTGAAATACATACAGACAGATTTTTTGCCGTGAATGTCATTTGACATGATTGTGTTGGTGGAAAAAGGGAGCTTTGAGGGAGAGTCATGAATCGGACAAAGTGTTGTCATTAGCCCCTTTTACATGGACACTTTTAATCTGATTACAAATGAATGCCTCAATGGATCGGATTCAGCCTGATCCGACTAAATTTCTGATCAAATACTGAGAGGTGGTGTACTGATAATCGGATTCAATCCAGTCGATTGAAAAATCCACCAATGTAAACAGGTACTCCGATTGTTGGAGTACATTTCTGCTTTTTGTGCAGGTTTTCCCTATGTATGGGATAACGGTCGCCGAGGTGTCCTGTTATACGGAATTAATGGACGAGGACGAGAGGCAAGAACTTTTCCCGTTGCCTCCGCCCAAGTCCATTAATTCCGTATAACTGGACACCTCGATGGCCGTTATCCCGCTTATCACCCGGTTGCCACTATAGGCAATAGTCATGCCTTTATAGCACGCAAAGGAAACAAGTGGTTTTGTTTAAAAGGAAGCAGACGTGTTCAGTTTGTTGTACAACTTTCTTTGGCCCTATAATAGCGATAGCATGGACAGTAAGTTAGTTTACAGTTGATTCCATAGTTGCGAAGCCTGCTTCCAGACTAAACCATCATCCTTCTATGGTTGTTATAGCAACCATTCATAAGCATTGATATGGAACGGTGATTAAACTTTTTTTTACCAGATCTACTTCATAGGTGTCCCGCTATTCAGAATTAATAGCCACCCCACCAACCAATCAGAAAAGAGTATTTCTTCTCTCCGGGTGATAAGTGGTAATAATGTAGAGTGACATAAACAAATCAGATTCCATGGCAACAATACAACTAGGAGCTTCCAAATGATTTAAATGCTTGTTTCTTGTAAACGCAGAGTAAACGCCAATCTGTTTTTTTAAATCTGATTGGAAAAAAATAAACGTCCATGTAAACGCAGCTTGTGTTTGGGGTTTTGAAAATGAGATTCACACCTTGCGTTTTTGTTTTTCTCAATCTAGGTAGCAAACAGTCAGAAGTCTGTTGCAGGAGACACTAATTTCACAGACACAGTGAGGCAGATGCTGTCTTCCAGACTGAGTTTACCAGACTGTCCAAACTGTAATTACCGCAGACGGTAAGGTTCCACCTACAGACCGTTACGCCATTTAACTGCATTGTCCAGCCATTAGCACTGACCAAAGTGCTAATGCTAGTTTTATCACTAATTCATCATCGTCCATTTCTCTCACTCTTTCTCTCCCTCCCCCCTTCCCTCTCTCCCTTTCTTTTTATATCTCTATGTATCTACTCTCCGTGCCCTGTGTTGCTCCTCAGGTGCACCTGTGACGACTGCAGTCTCTCTCACATCCTGACGTGCGGCATAATGGACGCCCCCATGGCCGAGGAGATGCACCTGAAGCTGCCGGCACAGGCGGAACCGCCCAGGGACTACCTGTCCCAGGTGCACCCCCCCAGCATGTCGTCCGGCAGCTCGGGCTCGGGCTCAGCGTCCAGCTCCCCAATCACCATCCAGCAGCACCCCCACCTGCTGCTGCCGCAGGACACACAGGCCACCTTGTGAGTGATCCCGCGGTGGGCAGCTCAACACCATTGGCTACAATATTTACACACACACATACTAACACTCACAGGGCCTTAATTTAAAAGTCTGTCAACAAGCAAAGTTCTTGTGCAATGCTGTCATGGGGGCATTGAGCTGAGGCATCGGTGAATGTCTTGCCTGTGTTATTAAATTACGCAAAAAAAAATATTTTACCTAGTTATTGAATTAGCCTCAGTCTTAGTTAGACTAAGACTATGCATTTAGTCCATCAGATTAGGGCCAATGGACACAGACACTGTATGTGGTTGTGTGCTGTGCTTGTCTTCGTCGTATACCATAGTAATTATATGGAAATAATATGCATCTACTTTGAGTAAGTTAAATGTTTGCAGGTTGAAATGGAAATGTGTTAGAAATCCTCAATCCTCAATCTTATCTGGAAGACATTACATTACACTCAATGTCTGGGGGTCTTTGTGTATGGAGAGCATGTGCAGACAGATAATTACAAGTGATTATTCTTTGTTGACGCATGACGTTAGCTAGTTAAGCAAGTTTGTGTGTGCTATTTACTGTGTGCAATAAATCCTCTGTCCCTCGTGGAACACACCCTAAAGTGACGAATGAGTGACTCACTCTTTTGTTTTTTGTTTGTTTTGCTTGGTTGTTGTCTTCCCTGGCGTAGTGGCAGTGACGACGATGAAGTGCCTCCTCTGTCGGCAAAGTTTGCGGACATCTACTCCATGAGCCCTTACAGCGACCCGGCAGTGGTGGCCGTCATGAACGGCATTCACAGTGACCTCAATGGAGCAGGAGAAAACATGGCGCTCAAGGAAGAGGTGTGTGTGTGTGTGTGTGTCCGTGTGCGTGTCCGTGTCCGTGTCCGTGTCCGTCTGTGTCCGTCTGTGTCCGCGCGCGCGCATTCGTGTGCATGGGAGAAAGTGTGACCTTTGGTGCTGCCACTTCAGGCATTTTTAGACATATTAGGTTTCCAATGTAGGTAAAGTCCACTCAGATCTGTGATTTTAAAGGTTTAATTGCATGTTTAATTACACAAAGAAGACACTATGGTTTAACAACATTAGGGTTGGGCACCGAAACACGGTTCTAATATGGCACCAAACGGTAGTAACTGCATCGAATAACAACGTGGATTTTGGTGCCTCATTTCGGTGCTTAAATAGCATTTTTTTTTTTTTTTTTTTTATTTTATACGAGGCATCACTGCATGTCATGCGCCATCTCTAACGTTGATGTGTTCTAAACAACATAATGGCATGATATTGATCTTTCATGTGCATGAGGCCCATATAGCATCACAATGAATTTGAAGATCATGTTAAAAGTTGCTGTAAAGTAGCTGCCAAAAACATAAATATGTAGGTTACATACCTGATGTCACTGAGCTGTCAAAGAGGCTACGAAACCATCTCCGTACGTTATTGCTAATTAAACTCAGCTGACTGGAGCGCATTGCCATAGTTGCTGTTAAAATGCCTACTAGGCTAGCGCTGGGAATCTAAACACTTCAACACCGACATGTAGCCTAACATGTTCAAAACTATTGCGTGTTATGGGTTAAGACATGAAATTTCTTGAAGCATTTGTGAACACACTACATTAACTGGAAAGTAGAGTCCCTGATAGATTAGCTTGCTTGCAAATGCTGTTGTCCATGACCTGGCAGTTTTATGGAAAGCGGTTTTAACATAGGCCTACCTTATGGCAAACCGCCTACACTTGATAAACTAGAAAGCAGAGCTTTAGCCTACCATTGTGTGTGCATGCATAGCAAGCTGTTTTAACATTTAAATGTATTATGGTGTTCGTAGGAGCAATGAGATATTGATAGTAAATTGAATATAACAGTTCAATTTCATGTTCAAATTTGTCTTATCAATAATAAAAAAAGCAATTCATGCTTTAGACCATTTTAATTTAAAACATTTTAAAAACAAAGTAGCCTACCGGTTCAGGCACCGTTTCGGCACCGGCACCGTTTTAAAAGCATCGAGTTAGCACCGGTATCGGATAAAACCCAAACGATACCCAACCCTAAACAACATGCTTTTCCATAAGCAGTTTTTGTCTGAATTTGGAAACCTCGTCCTAGAAACTCGGGACTAGAAGTTGTCAGGGTCCAGTTGTGTTTCAATATCTGCTACGGACATTTTGCTCTTTTCTCTCTCCCTGTCTGTCCACCTCCTCTCCTCCTCTCCTGTATCTGTCTCATTTCCTCTCCTCCTCTCCTGTATCTGTCTCCTCTCCTCCTCTCCTGTATCTGTCTCATCTCCTCTCCTCTCATGTATCTGTCTCATCTCCTCTCCTCTCCTGTATCTGTCTCCTCTCCTGTATCTGTCTCCTCTTCTCTCCTCCTCTCCTGTATCTGTCTCCTCTCCTCTCCTCTCCTCTCCTCTCCTCTCCTCTCCTGTATCTGTCTCCTCTCCTGTACCTGTCTCATCTCCTCTCCTCCTCTCCTGTATCTGTCTCCTCTCCTCCTCTCCTTACTCATCTCATGCTCTCCTGTATCTGTCGCATGTCTTCGTTTTCTGTGTCTCTGTCCTCTATCCTGTACTGAGACCTTGAATTTCCCCTTGGGGATCAATAAAGTATCTATCTATCTTTTTATCTATCTCTACTCCTGTAGTCTCCGCGGGGGAGCAGCAGCAGCAGCAGCTCCTCTGAGGGTGATGAGGAGGAGGCCGAGGGGGAGAGCGCAGGAGAGCATCCAGGGCAGCAGGGGGAGCACTCTCCAAGGAAGAGCGACAGCCCGCCTCCATCCTACCCACACACACAGGTGCACTGTTTTCTCTCTCTCTCTCTCTCTCTTTTCGCAGTTCATGCTTCCTCAAAAGCAGGATAAGCTGATAAGCTTAGTTCTAAATAAGCTGCATTGGGCGTCTTCTGAACTTGGTTATAATTTAGCAGAACAGTCTGAGTCTGTCACCCTTGCACTTAAACATTACCATCTTCCTCACATATTCTCATCATTGATGTGAGGGATGGGCTAACTCACATGCACTCATAGAATATTACAGCTGAAGATAGCATGTCATGCGTATAATTTAATGATGTAATATGTGTATGATATATTTATTAATTATAAAAAACAATTCTTCCTCTACACGAAGGTGGAGCAGGTGCAGCATCCCTGTGAGTGTCATGTGTGCAACCAGGGCAACATAGATTCCACCAGTCTGTTGCCCGGCAACAACAGGCTACATGCCGCTCAGCAGCAGCAACAGCAGTTCTTCACAGAGAAGATGGCGCCCCACCCCAGCCTCCACCTCTACCCCCACATCCACGGCCACCTACCCTTACACAATCTGCCCCATCTACCCCGGCCATTGCTGCACCCCACCCTCTACCCCAGTCCACCCCTCGCACACAGCAAGGTGAGACCATGATTCAAAAACTGTCTCATGTAACACTATCAATAATAACAACAGACCGACATCTCAGGTGCTCCTTGATCAGGTCTGTCTTAGTCCTTCTGCAGTGGTATTCGGTTTTGAAACACATGGCCGTATTGTGTTAAGATAAAGGCCGCTTTTTAGTTGACGTCTTTAAAGCTGCAAATTATTTTACAGACACTAAGCATGCAGTGGACTGAGTAGTGTCCTAACTGCATGTGACGCGATGGTGTTTGATAGCTTTGTTTTCAATTACAATGTCCTATCTGGTTACATAGCAACACAGTGCTGTGCGGCGCAACAGAGGGCACTGTTTTGAACAGAACTTCTGTTGGATGCCCTGATTCAAGTTTACTTGGATTTGCTTGCGTTGAATTGAACAAATTGAACGACAGAGATGATGCAACAGAAGTGAATATTTAACTGATTCAGTGTGGACAGAGAATGTTGCACGTTAGATAGTCAGATACTTGCATACAGTGAGGGCATGCTGTATGGCAGCCTTGTGCTCCAGGCTGCTGAGCTGTTGTGTAAGAGAAGTGCAGTGCAGATTAGTCTGGTTTGTGGGAATTAGAAATGTGGGCCACTCTTATTCTCTGGCCCTCAAATGCATGGCACTAAGCTGAAGGCAAGGCAGGTCTTTATGTCTGCACTGCCACTGGAGGACCACTAGGGGTCACACCTCATCAAAATTTAAACTGGACGGAGTTATTTGAAACTGTTGCAGCGTTGTCGCAAGAGGTGTGCAGAGGTGTTTTGAGAGATTTTGACCTTGAGACTTCATAATGTTTATATCTGGTCTGGTCTGTCAGATGAAAACAGACGCTGTTTATATCAAACCTATATCATATGCACACATTTTATTAGAATCCTTTGCAGTTGATCTGGATGTTGATACAGGTATTGAATTCTTGGCTGCATTTTAGCCTCTGACAGCTTCACAATGTGATATAAACAGATGCTGTTTAATATCAAACTTATATCAGATGCACGTATTTGCTTAGACTCCTTTGCACTTTTACCTGGATGTTAATACAGATATTGAACTCTTGACTGCATTTTAGCATCTCTGTCAGCTTCACGATGCCACTGTCCTTTATCCCCGTCCAGACTCTGCCTCCTGCCCCCTCGTCAAACCACACAGGCGGAAGGCCGCAGGTGTTCAGCCCCACCCTGCCCGACCACGTCTACCCCAACTGCTTCAGCGGCGCCGGCGACTGGAGCGGCTCCCTGGGCTGCCCCTCGCTCAAGTTCGAGAACCTGTGGGACGCCCACATGATGAAGAACTGGAACTCCAGTGTGCTGCTCCCCGACCCCCTCTCCGGTGAGAATGACCGGGAGTGCGCCCTGCGCGCAGGCCATGGAGGTGTTATTTTGATCCGGAGGGAGACGGAGGAAGTTCCGGCCCCATTCATTTCCATGGCCGATACGAGCTAATTCACCCCAAAATTGACTCAGTGGGGTTCCGCTGCCACTGTCGCTGTCTTAAGAAACGGCGCCATCCAACATGTGCTCACTTCCTTCCACATTTTCACAAACAAACTAATTATGTCCCACGTCACTGATGTAGTCATCCATGTGGATTGGCTGATCCTCCCAGCAGGAATTCATTCACATACAAATCCAGACATACAACATCCGTTTGTGTCCGCCAGCGATGTGGCATCTAATTGGTTTGTTTTTGAAAATGTGGGTAGAAATTATCACTTGAGGGTAACCATTTGTTTAAAGATGGTGGATGCTAATTGGCTGAAGCTATCAGGCCATTTGTTTAAAGATGGTGGTTGATAACTGGCTGAAGCTATCAGGCCATTTGTTTAAAGATGGTGGTTGATAACTGGCTGAAGCTAACAGGCCATTTGTTTAAAGATGGTGGTTGATAACTGGATGAAGCTATCAGGCCATTTGTTTAAAGATGGTGGTTGGTAACTGGCTGAAGCTAACAGGCCAGATGCACTGTGGTGGTTCTGCCTGTGCTCCCTATTCTGCCTAATACTCCAGCCCACTCAACTCTGAGTCTGTTGTCTTGACAGTTGTAGTAAATACCTTAGCTATTTAACAAACAAAAAAAGTCTTCAAACAGTTGGTACAGAACATGGCTGGTGGAAATATGTGTTATTTTATGTTTATATTTTTGTTATAGAAGTCCAATTTAGCTTGAATATAGGTTTTGTGTGGACTCCACATTGTTGACATCGTGTCATATCCTGCCCAGCTTATATACAGTTAAGAACAAAATGATTCATACCCCTGGCAAATATTGATGTAATTTTCTCTTGACCAATATGTTTGTTCTGGCTGAAAATTACACTGCCACATGGCAAAAGGTTGTAAGACAATATGGGAGAAACATGAAAGAAGCGTTTTTCATCTTTTAAATATTTTTAAGAAAAATGACATGGCCAAAATGATTCATACCGTTTTTAAAAAGTCATATTTATCTCAAAATGGTTTGCATAGTACCTACCAAGCTTCTCCATGGATCCACCTTTTTAACAGCAATCCGGGTCTTGAGGCAGGATCAGTTATTTGCCATCACTCTGGCCTTGTGTTGTCAGATTAAGGTCTGGACTTTAAAATGTTGAAATTGTTCTTTTTCTGGACAAAGAATTTAGCTTTCGCTGGATTCACAGGAAACATTTTTTTGACCAGGGACATGGTCTAAGATTGGCATAAAAAAGAAGCATTAAATCCCAATGATGCCATGTCCATTTCAAGTTTGGGGTGAGAAAATTATTATTTCGGGATGTTTTTCAACCAGGGAGACCTGGTGACCTTATCAAAGTAAATGGTAACATTAAAACAAGTATTGAAAAAGCTGTTGGTAGCATCGGCTAACTAGTGCCAGATTTTGGAGTGCAGGGGACAAGCCGAGATGGGCTATGAGACATACGTTCACACTCGGTATCATGTTTCAATACACTTTAGGTCAATATCACACCGGAATTCTCCTTTAAACCACACAATGATCAAAAACATACGGCCAAACAAGGCAGGAAATAGTTAAAGTTGCAGTTGGCAAGATTTTTTTGATCATATTCACTGAAACCAATACTATGCTCCGACAGAACATAAATCAGCTGGTTTTAGAAAAAACCCTGCATTTCTCCCTTCACCTAGAGCCTGTTATTTGTTTTGCAAAAATCAGCTCCCGGTTCTTCTGGTCCAATCAGAGCAGGGCTGTGTGAGATCGGACTGTCAATCATAGTCTGGTGCAGTCTGATGCGCACTGACGAGCACAAATTCAATGAGAGGGTGCTTGTGGTAGTGGGAGAGGGGCATGAGAGTTGTAAACATTCAACATTTTGGCTAAGTCCCCTCAATCTGACAGACTTGCAGCTTTAATAGAGAACAATATCAACATTTTAGAGTGGCCCAGCCAGACTCCAGACCTTAATCCATCAAAAAAGTGAGCACAAGGTTAAAGTGATGGCAAAGAATCATTCCTGCCTCAAAACCCGGATTGCTGCTATAAAGGTGCAGTCTAGAATCATTGTGGAGACATGGAGAGGCTTGGTATGTATTATAAGAACTATTACCGGAACCATAAGAGCTGTGATGGCAATGGAAGATATGTGAATTGCATGTTTCTGTCTACTGTTGTTTTGAACTCTGTTGTCTCTCTGGGTGTTGAAGGTGACATGCTGGCTCCTCCGTTGCCTGACGTCCCCCTGCCGTCGCCGGGTAACGAGCACCCGGCCCTGGCCCCCCCGCCCCCCGCCCTCGCCCCCCTGGGCAAGGAGAAAAAGAACGGAGCCAAGAAGAAGTGTCTCTACAATTTCCAAGATGCCTTCCTGGAGGCCAAGCAAGTGGTGATGGCCACCTCGGCAGCCACCTCCTCTGTCTCCTGCACCGCCACCACTGTCCAGTCAAGTAATAATTTCCTCGAAGTTGCATCTAAGAGACACACCTCCCTAGGTAAAGAGGGGAGTGCTGCAGACAGGCAGGCAGGGGATTTGGTTAGGGCTCACACAGACACATTCACTTCACATTTTGGTGTTTACTTTGTAGCTTGAGCTTGAGCTGAAATTGAGTGTGTATGTGTGTTACCATAGGAACTGTGTAAGGCAGTAACAGCAGTAAGGCAGTTTGCACACACTACTCAGTATTTGACACACTAGATAATAACATATAGTGCACTGCTACAACATTACCATAGGTTGTGAATGTTATGTGCTATTGACATTGTAATGTCTGGATGGTGATGTGCTGATGTTTAATGCGGTGTCCACGATGTGTGAATTTCGGTCCCTAATCTGTGTTGTCTTCCTTTCTCAGGTGAAGTCTTTCACAATATAGGTAAAGAGGACCACCGACACCCCAGCAGCCCTCTCGCCGCGCGGAACAGCCCCACGGGACTGCCCCCCCTCAACGGTGCTTCCCTCGCTAACAACCCCGCCACACACCTGCCCAGTATGGGCTCGCAGCCCGGCTTCATGGACGCCCACCCAGGCCTGTGTCTGTCCGCCGCCGAGCCCCCCTCGATCCCCGGAGACGGTCCCGTCAGCGCACCCCCGAGCATCTGCAGGTCAGTTAGCCACACCTGCCCTTTCAGACGCAACTCCAATCGCTTATATCATCATATTAGTGATTAAGAGGAAAAATGTCCCTTTCAGATGCAATCCAAATAATGTTTATCGTCATATTTATGGATAAGAGGGAAAACTGTAATAATTTTTGTTGGGTTATCTCTTTATGGATAGATAAAGAATATGTTGTTCAAGTACACTTTGTATCATTATGAATAGGTTGCAACTGTGAGGGCCACTGTAGGATGTTTACTCTAAACATCATAATCTACCACATCATGAAACTCATGGCAGTTTAGTAATGGCGCCTCCATCATTAGAAGGTCACTTAGCTCAAACTGCCCTTAGCCATTGCGGAACAAGAAAGGTCATATCTGCTCAGTGTTATGAAGGTTATAACTTGGTCAGATCAAACTATTTATTAACATCTGATTGGGTGACGGGCATTCAACGAGTATTCCCACTTGTAATCTGCACCGCTAGGAATCACTCCACGTTTTGCATTTAATTTTCAGACACCAACATTCCATTCAGTCAAAGGGAGAGATCAGCGATTTCATTACATCACACTTGGTAGTTATTGTGGGAGAAAGTGCATTACATTGAGTAGGGTGAATATTCATGTAACATGAGGACAAGCAAGTTAACAAATTATTGCCCATCAATAGACTATTGATTGAAACAATTTATTGTGGTGGAGGATGAATGAACAAACATAAAATGGAACGATATAAAAGCACAATTTGATGTTTTTAAACTTGATTAATTGTAAGTGGAACTGTTTTATGAAAGAAATATGGCGATCGTGGCGTAGTTACCGGCGGCACCCAGCCACCGGCCTTGCGCTTACAGCCCCGGGTATATCCTTTAGCGACCCCACTCTCACTCGTACCTCATTGACCTCTGTCTGACCTTGCAGTGACCCGGACTGCGAGGGGCATCGCTGCGAGGGCAACAGTGGGTACGATCACCCTCCCTATGACGGCGAAGAGAGCCAGGACGATGACAGCTGCTCAGAGCACAGCTCCTCCACCTCCACGTCCACCAATCAGAAAGAAGGAAAGTACTGTGACTGCTGCTACTGTGAATTCTTCGGACATGGAGGGGTAAGGTTTCATCACAGCAGTTGGAAATGTCATTGTAATCATTGTAAATATTACGTATAATTATTTTTTAATGGAATGCCTATAGGGCTTTTGGGGCATGATTCTGCCCATGGAAACATAGGAAGTTGGCAAGCAAGTGTGAAGATAAGCGATGTTAATGCCAGTGCAGTTACTTACCTGACTTCTCAGATGGGACATGACTGAGCAAGCTCAGTTGAGGTTGCCCTCCTTTATGAAATGCAAATATTATGTTAAAGGAACTTCAGGTTAGATAATATGATGGTCTAAGTCAGAGTTACAAAAACATAGTACTCTAGATGTCTAGGTTTAAGTAGTCAAATTGCTGGCAGAATAATGTAACTAAAATTTGTTGATTTTAGCAGTAGTGGTTTGCCACTACTATCGTAACACCCCCAATTATCACCACTTTTGTTCAGAAATTCTAAAATAACAATATTTTTTTAACACTTCAAAATAACATTTGCTAAATGAACCTTACATTTTTCAGTAGCCATAGGTGTGTAGATTTGACCAAAATCTGGTTTGGTTCTTAACGGGAGCATTTACTGCCTGAAATATCCGATTTTTTTACCACGCTCGGAGTTATAGTGCTGGCCTGATGGGTCGCCTATTTACGCCGCTTCAACGGCACATGAGTGGTTCGACCGAAAATTCTCGTCATGAAATTAAAATTCCCCTGGAGCTCCAAGCTGTTGTGTACACGCAGCCTTACAACACTGTTTACAGCTCTTCGAGTCACGCTAAAATGTTATTTTTGGTACATAGCTAATTTAGATACACCTATGGTGTGGGTGCTTGCGTTTCTTTAGGAGTCCGCCATCTTGGTTTGTATAGAAATTAATATTAAGTGACACATACACGCAAGACGGCGGAAATATGGGACCGACGGTAATAGGGGGAGTTCCGATACTGATTGTTAGTGGGAGTGAACTTGCCTAAATTTATTAGCTTTCTTTTCTGAGTTAACAGCGTAATTAAATCTAAATCTAAATTAAAAAAAGTAAACACATGACTTGTTGCCATTTTCTCCTAACTATGTTCTAAATCTATCCCGTGTGTGTGTGCGCGTGTGCGTGTGTGTGTGTGTATCTTCTTTGCGTGCGTGCGTGCCTGTGTGCGTATGTGCGCGTGTGTGTGTGTGTGGATCTTCTTTGTGTGTGTGTGTGTATATGTTCTTTGTGTGTGTGTGTGGTGAGATGTGTGTTTGTGCTCCTGTTCCTGTCTGTATGTATGTTCCTGTCTGTATGTATGTGTGTATACATGCGTATGCCTGTGTGTTCGTGTTACCGCTCCTCTGTGTGTGTGTGTGTGTGTGTGTGTGTGTGTGTGTATCTATCTTCTTTGTGTGCGTGCCTGTGTGCGTGTGTGTGTGTGTGTGTGTATGTTCTTTGTGTGTGTGTGTGCGCAGCCCCCGGCGGCCCCCACCAGTAGGAACTATGCAGAGATGCGGGAGAAGCTGCGGCTGCGGCTCACCAAGCGCAAGGAGGAGCAGCAGCCCAAGAAGGAGGAGCTGGTGCTGGAGCGCGATCCGGCCGTGGCCGACCACCGCAAAGTGGAGGACCTGCTGCAGTTCATCAACAGCGCCGACAGCAAGCCAGCCAGCAGCTCCAAGGCAGCCAAGCGCGCACGGCACAAGCAGAAAAAGGTTCACCACCACCACGCCGACTTTGTTGCACACCACACTCAATTTTATTTTGTTTGTTTTTTTTTTCAACCTGGTGTTTAAACAATTTACAAGAATGTCTGCGCTGCGAATAACAAAAACAGGGCAACCCCCCCATCTACCCGCACTTGCTTTTTAAAGACATGTTGCTGAAATTTTTGACATGTAAACATTTTAAATGGTCACTTATGCTACTCCCACTCTTAAAATTTGATGTTTCATGAAAAGAGATTCTGACATTTCAGCATTGGCGTACCAACGTTTTTTAGACTGTGTAGAGAAATGTTGAAGGAGAAATGATCCTGCTTCTGATTACCTGTGGCAGGAAGGTGCTGAGACCAGCTTGACAGGGGAAAGGCTGGGCATCTAACAGGAAACATCCAGCACACTTCACTTGAATTCCACTTGGCCCAGAGCCAACTGTATTCACTGTCCTCTGACGTTCATATTAAGTTCTTGGTAACTTGAGGTTAGATAGAGAACCTTAACCAAACCCGATCAGTGTAGAGAAGTAGAACCCTCCCAAAAATACCATATTGTTATTGTCAGAGAGTTCAAAGTTTCCCCTTTGTCGTCACCTAAATCGCTTCCTACAGCTGATTTTCAGGAACCAAAACCAAGTCTAATATGCCCATAACCTTACTATCTCCATATGTCTTTATGATAAAACCTGCACTGCGCTATTGACTGTTTTCTAAATTTTCTCTGTTCATAGACCACACACTGGTCTAATGTTCATATTTTTTCCAGGGAGATGCACCTTCATAATAAAAAAACGGCAGTCAGTTGAACACCTTTGTCTTGTCGCAGCAGATGTTCAGTTTCATAGTATGATCTCCCATCAAAACATCATCATAGTATGATGTTTTGGCAATGTTGGGGTTTGAAACATTTTCTTCTTTGGTTTATAAAGACAAGCAGAAATGAAAGCATTCCGTTCAAGAGTTTAGAGCTTATTAGTGTCGTATGACCAGTAACGGAATCAATTTTGTTTAGGTTATTTCTTCAGACACAAGTTAGTTATGTTAATACATACCTGGCCTTTACCCTTGATGGCCTGGACACTGGTATAGAGTTTGAGTTCTTATGTGTGATTGAATCTCCGGTGCTAGAGTGTTTGTTGTTGTTGCTGTTGTTGCAGCTGGAGGAGAAGGCGCGTTTGGAGGCGGAGGCTCGGGAACGTGAGGAGCAGCTGCTCCTGCAGGAGCAGCAGCGGCGTGAGGAAGAGGAGGCCCTGAAGCAGGAACTGCTGCGCCTCCAGGAGCTCCAGCTTCAGCGGCAGCAGCAGCAGCAGCAGCGCGCCAACAAGAAGAAGAAGAAGGACAAGAAGACTGCCGAGACCACCGGCACGGCCGCCGCCACCACCACCACCACCACCACGCATCTCGCCCCTCTACTGCCCGCGCTCCAGAACAACCCACAGCCCCTCAAGCAGACGGCCCAGAGCGTGCTGGAGAAGAACATGAAGAATGGCAAGGCGGCTCTGCTGCGCGGCCTCATCGGCCTGACCCACAAGGACCTCCAGCCCGAGCGCCTGCCCGCCATCGCCGCCCCCCCCAATGGCCAGCCGCCAGCCCTGCACAGCCCAGCCGAGAGCGGGAAGGACAAGCCTGCCAAGCACCTTCACAACGGCGTGGCCGCCGCGGTCATTGCAGCCACCTCAACAGCGACAACAACAATGCCGATGACCGCGACGACGACAACAGCGGTCAACACCTCCCTTCTACAACCCGAACCCCTCAGCATCAAGGCTAGGGCCAAGTCGCAGCCCGCCAACGGCAGATGCCATGGCGAAACCACCAAGAGGTCGGCCGACGCCATGAAAACCTCGGAGGTGGCCTCCAAGGCCGACGAGGGCGCGTTCACGCATGCAAACTCCAAAACGAAGTCCCGCAGCAGCGAGGAGTCGGCCGCAGAGGCACGCAGGGAGGATAGGAGTAACGGAACGTCGGGGAAGAAGCAGCTAAACGCCGGAAAGGAGGATAGGACCTCGCCTGTGTCCGTACAACATTCGGAGCCACCCACGCAGAATGGCCGACCACCGGCCAACGAGTCCCCTCAACCCAAGGGCAAGAACAAGAAGAATAAGAAGAAGAAGTCAGACAAGATGACCAACTCTATAGGTTTGTGCCATTTTGTACCAGCTTGTAATAGTTTTGTATGGCTGGACTTTTGTGAAGGTTTCTCTGTGTGTGTGTGTGTGTGTGTGTGTGTGTGTGTGTGTGATTATTATGTGTGTTTGTGTGTTTATTTCTGTGTGTATGTGTGTGTGCACGCATTTCTGCATGTGATTATTTTGATCCAGCACCTAAAAGCGCGTGCTCTCGTTTCAGATGACGTGTTTCTGCCCAAAGATATCGATCTTGACAGTGTTGAAATGGATGAGACTGAACGGGAAGTGGAATATTTCAAAAGGTAGGGGCTTCCAAATCTCTTCATTTCTGGAAATGGATGAGATAAATATGCAACAGCCAGACTCCTTGTCTGAGAATGACATGCTCTGTAGAGGGCAGCGCGTGACTGACCATCAGGTGTATGCTGTGGCACTGACTGTAACCTAGCCCTGCAATAACCTTGTTACACTACATTTCTCTGGGTGCTCTATAGACCCTTTTAACATGTTCCTAGAGGGTTTCCGGTTGAAAAGTAATGCAGATACTTTGAAATGAAAATGAATCGGACTTTTTATCGTAATGCTCTCATCAAAATGTCGACTTTAAAACTTTTTTTTTTTATAAATTGTTATTTTCCTGAAGTTATCATTAGTTCAATGTTGTTAACTTTGTCTTCAGAAATACTCTAGAAATGCTGTTTGTTGATGCAGTTGAAAGGATCTATTGTTAAAATAAGTGCAAAGGAGTATCCAGGTAAATTATATAAAAGCATGGTAGTAATAGCTAATAATTGTCAGAAGAACATAAACACAATGAATGGGAGAAATTATAAATTACTTCTTAAGCGTTTCTTTAAGTCATTTATAAATGTCAACAAGGGCAAGGATTATTTTGCAGAAAGCGATGAGCCTTGAGAATCTGATAATGGGGTTTAGGTCATACAGGTGCACTTTCTGAAAATAAATAGATAAATAAACATTCTTTGTCTCCTTCCTCAGGTTCTGCTTGGACTCTGCTCGACAGACTAGGCAACGGCTATCCATCAACTGGTCCAACTTTAGCTTGAAAAAGGCCACCTTCGCCGCACACTGACCGGAGTGTGGGGGCTACACTTGAAGAGACTCTGGCAGGAACTCAATCAGCTCCCCTCCTCCACCACGCTCCAGGCCAACTGCTGACCCCACTGCTGCTATGCTCCGACCGACCGCTCCTCTGAACTACATATCCCACGCTGCCTTGCCTTGTCCTTGTTGCTGTGTGGTTCCTACTAAGAACCCGTATGGGCTGATGTTCTCGCAGTACTTTGGGGAGGGGAAAAGACAATTGACGACAAAAAAATCGACTTCTCTCAACTTGATTTTTTTTTCTTTTCCCTCCTTCCATTTTTCTTTTCTTGCTTGTGTGCTTTTGGTCTGTGAGTGGGGCATTTCACATTGACTGAAGCCATGTTATATGTTTTCTTTTGGCTTTACCAAGTTGTCCAAAATGCTTAATATATGTTTGGAATAAGGCCTCCTTAAAAAAAAAAAAAAAGACAGAAAACAAACTACACAACAAATACATATGATTAAAAATGCCTTTTGTTCACTATGGCTGTGGCTTCTATCACACTTGCACCCAGAACCGCAGTTCAAGAATATAGCAGACACGGGCTCGGACCCATCCAGGTTCCTTACTTCCCCTGTCAGCCTGTTTCACTATGTACAAGAAAGGCTAATACTTGATAAAGTTCTCATCGGTTCTCAGTTCCACTTGACAGCCGTTAAGGAAAGTGTCCAAGTTTAAAGCTTTTATTTTTGTTTTGTTTTGCTTTTTTTGCTTTATCTTTTTTTTTTTTTTTTTTTTTTGACTTGTAGCCAGCTTGTATCGAAATACTTTCAGAATCAAATTGATGAAAAAAAAAACAATACTCACACTATCAATCTGTTATAGAGTGTCTATTGTATTAACACTGAGGCCGAACCGCCTACTTTTTAACATATTGTTAAGTAATATTAAAATCTTGTCTTTCTTTTTTGAAAGATGGAATCCAGTAGAATGGCAGGATATGTGTCTGTGTGTTGATGTTCATTTTATTGCTCCATCTTTGCTAGTGCGGCCTGGTTTCGCTACTCCTTCCCTGCAGTTGTGCAATCTTAGATGTTCCCGTAGTAACTGGAAACCAGACCCGCAGACCTCGCCGTGGCCTCCTGTGTGTTTGTTCCTCAGAATAAACGTCCCGCCGTAGATTTAGCACTGTCGAGGCAGTTCAGCATTGGAGTACGGGAGACAGCAGTCGATTCTTGTGTCACGCCTGTCATTTTGGCCACCTCGGGCATGTGTCACTTCTAGGCCACTTTGACTAAGGTCAGTTATGACAGCAGAGGAGAGGTGGTTTGAGTAGGCAAAGTACCTAGCAGTATTACTTTCTCCTCTGATCTACTTGTGAGCTTCGGTGAGTCATGTTCCTTTCCCAGTACATTTCCCTGAGAGAGCATGAAGAGCACAGATGACCCAAAGGCTACATGCACGGCAGCTGCCCAGGGCTTACTCCAGAGTGCCGTCACTCTTAACAGTGTGTCCTCCCAGAGATGACCAGTTCTGACCTACTGTCCAGAATTGCACAGGTGATGAAATCTTTTGTGTGTGTGTGTGTATATGTTTCTTTTTGCACCACTGCTGTCCCGGCGCATCAGCTTTACGGGCAGTGCCATGAGTCATGAGGGTTTGTCTGAGACGCAGAAAGGGTGGGGGACTCCAGAGATAACTGGGGGATGGATCACATGACCATCTGGTTCTCACACTCTCTCAGGCCCCTTGCAGGCTCCTAACATGGACGGAATGCTTAGAGTCTGATACTGACAAGGGGACGGAGCCTGCAAAGGCGGCCATTGATAAGACACTGTATGGAGACTAATAATCCAGCCATTAGCTCACCTCCAGCTGGTTTGTGGCGGAGTTCCTGAATGAGTGGAGAGTGGTGTCAGATTACAACTGATCACATCAAAACTGGAACAGAGACTGAGGCTGTTACCTCAGCCTCCCTTACTGACAAGGTTGTGGAAATTTCTCTCGGTGGGGAAATAGGCTTTACCCGTCCCTCTGTTCAAACACTATAAACTGCGTTGAAGATTTAAAACGGGTGTTTTAGGGGAGAAGCATTCTTTACTTGGCACAGAACACCATTTCAGACACCCACAGAGAGGGAACTTTTCAGGGCTGTTTGTCTTATCTTCAAACTTACTTTCTCTCTCTCTCGTCCTCTCTCCCTCTCTCATGTCCTCTCTTTGTCTATCTCAAACACTCACTCTCACTGCACATCCTGCCAAAAAGTGCTTCACTCTGTGGTAAAACAAAAAAAATACCCACCACCACCTCTGTCACAACCGGCGATGATGGTCTGATCTCACAAAAAAGTCTCTAGATGGGGATTTTTCTGCACTGGCAAACGTACTCTTTACATGTACACTACTAACACTCCTGAGTGATTTCCCTGTTGAGCCCCATTGTCTGGGCTCGTGACTGGATTGTGTGTGTGTGTGCGCCTATTCAAATCACCAGGCAGGATAATAACCAGAGGTGCTGTGTACCTCTTTATATGAGTGTAAGACACAGCAGTGAGTCACACAGAAACAAGGTCACCATGGCAGCACTTCCTTGAGTGCGCATTTAGAGTGAAATCTCAAGGATTACTGGCAGCCCCGTACTCTCCTTATATGCACATAGTGATACTAACCTGCTCAAGCCTTGGCATGAGGAAGTGGATGCATTGTCCATTATGTCTAGAGGATGTTCTGCGCTCTACTCACTTCCTCATTGAAGTCAAAAGTGGTTCTCTGCTTCTGTTTTCAAATGTCCCTGATATGGAAATGACCTGCTGGCGGTGGTCAGATTTTAATGTTCATGAACAATTGTGAACATCGCAGATGATTGAAAGCAAGAGGCAACATATCAGTTGTAGCTTGTTTGTTTTTTTAATGTATATTTTTGGACTTTTTATGCCTTTAATCAGACAGGACAGTGGAGAATGACAGGAAGTGAGTGGGAGAGAGAGTGGGGGTGGCATCCGGAAAGGACCACGGGGCGGGAATCGAACCCAGGTCACCGGTGTACGGTGCAGGTGCCCCAGCCAATCGCGCCACAGCTGGGGGCCTTCATGTAGTTTTTAATCAAGCTGGATGCTTAGCTGTTAAGCTTTGCTTTCCCCCCCTTTTCTTATTTCAATTTGACCAACTAGTTATTGATCTCTTATCTCTGTAACAAACTGGGGGGGTCTACATTTGGAGTCATGTGGCATGCTGGGACATTCTATCAAAGACATACCTGTCTCATCGGGGATGTAGTGAAGTGTAGTGTAGTGAAATTTCAGAAATAGTTTTTCACCAATTGCAACTTTTAACATTCAAAAACCACACTGTATTATCCACATTCACAATATGTACACTTATCAACACTCTAGGAACCATTTAATACCACTGGTATTGTTAGAAACATTGGACAATAATCTAGACCATCATCAAACATGTTCTCAATGCCTTTGATCACAGAGATCACAGAATTAATAGTTTACCCACCTCTTATTTTACCACTACATGTACATTCCAGTGACTGCTTAGGTGATATGTATGGCCTTTGCCGTGCTTAGACCTCTAATGTCTATTTCCTCCCCACAGTGGAGTTTGGACAATAACAGGGACAGGCACACACAGTATGAGCTTATTAGAGGGACTCAGAGATGTGAGAAGGGATCCCAGGGCTTGTAATCAGATGGGGGCAGGTGTGTGTGTGTGGGAGGGGGGTGTAGGAAGGGCAATGGCTCCCTGTGCACAGCCTGAAGCTACACAGAGAAACACATGAGCGGGGAAAACCCTCTGCCCGCTCACTCGGGAAGTGGTGATGGCGTGCTGCGAGCTTAAACCTCGTACCCCAAAGTTCTGCTGGTTATCTCTACCTTTTATCGTAAAAACATATCGGTGGGGGGGGGGGGGCGTGAGGTGTGTGTGTGTGTATGTGTGTTCACTCCCAACAAGAGTAATACAACAAATACTGCTCTGCTTTTGTTTCAGCGCTATGCAATAGTAACAACGTACTGTTGGGAATCCCCTCCTTTTATGGGAATTTCCCATTATTTTCAGATACAGAGGAGATTAAAGGCTGTATCTATCCCTCCTGTGCCTGTCTGGCCTGCTGTCAGGTCCGGCCTCTCCTGAGGAGAAGAGGAGAGCAAGAGCGAAAGCCCGGCGGCCTTATCACAGATGGAAGTGGACGGAACACTCAGGGGTCAATGGCGGAGACCCGCGATGCCGTGTGATTTTCTTTTTTTTTTTTTCGTGGGCACTATTCCGAGGCTATGTAGGAGTGGCTGCCTCTCCCTCTGGAGGTCTAAATGCAGTGGGCACAGTCGAGTCAAGGGTGACCTAATTATTTCCACTCCTGAGATGAGTGGGTTGAGTGTGTATGTTTGGTTACAGATCATGTGGTCCCAGCAGAGGAGGTGGGAGTGTGCAAGGGGGGCAGGGGATTCCCTGTCTGGCCCACCTAGCCATTCTTATAGCAGCACCATGGAAATATCTGACTGTAAGAAGGGACAGACCTAAATGCAGCTCGCTAAAACTAGTTTTGAACAACCAAGCAGTTACATTTCTGAGAGGGACACATAAAAGACTGCCTGTTTCAAAAGAAATAGGCCATTAAGGAAGAAAACAACAGTTCTCCAGTGAAGAGCGCAACTAGAGAGCTAACAGAGCCTCAAGCACAATCTGAGGTTCGGAGCATGAGAAGAAATGCGTAATGAAGACTTCTACCTACGTCACTTCAAGGATGAGATTAGTGTTACCGGTATATGCTCACTCAGTTACTCCTAGCACTGTTTTCTTCTTGACCTCCTCGGAAGTCTTTGCCCAGAAGATTCAATCTAGCGGTAGAGTCTAGATGGCGTGCAGTGGGCTGTTTGTGTTGCTCTGACATGCTAACACCACTGATGGGACTGTAAGAACAGACTATTTTGAATGTCCCTGCTATTTTTAAATGGCACATGTAATAATAGTGTTGCCAATCTTGTTCCATGTATTGTTTGTCTCTGATATTTCAGTTGATGTGCCAAACACTTGAGTGGCCCCTGAGACTTCTATGCAAGCACATACCAGCTTAAGTAAAACTCTCTGGAAGACACACACGCACAGACACACGCATGCACACACGGACACACACACACACATAGGCCTTGTTTGGTACTGTACTGCCTGCCTGCCTGCTTGCCCACTTAAAATAGACTGTCATTCCCCAGTCCAAGACCTCTCTCTCTCTCTCCTCTCTCTCACACAGAGAGAGAGAGAGAGAGAGAGAGAGAGAGAGAGACTCAAACACACACACACACTTTCTGTCATTTATTCCCAGAAAGACAGCTGGGAATCTGCCTCAGTCATAGCCTGTCCATTCAGCATGGCATGGGAAGGGGCTTTCCACAGCACACAAGCATGCTTTCAATACACACACACATTGTGGAACTTAAATACTATATCTAGAACTATCTTAACGCCTTCACAATGCCCCATGATCTGGCCGTCATTATTACATAAGGATTTCCGAACATGTGTGTTATCCACGCCCTTCTGGAGTGACCCATACTCAAATCATGACCCATATTCAAACCACCAAGACACATAAAAGCACATGTGACTAGATGTGTGAAATAAATGATTTATTTAAAAAAAATAAACCTCTGAATGATAACCCACCCCCTTAATCTTAGGTACAAATTTGTCAGTTAAGATGTGATTTGACATAGTGTACCATGACATCTGAAACTGAGTCAATTTAGTTTGGAACAATCTCTGAGACTTGATTCTCAAAATCACATACATTTCCTGTTCTTACTCTATGATGGTCTTTCATGGTTTAAAGTGGATCAGATGGCAAGTAAGTCATTCTAGTAGACGCCTGTTGTGATAAATTGTAATCAGTCATCCCTCAGTAAAAGTGAACTACAAAAATATATATTTATATTTAAAAGCATACTGATACATTTCACTAAATGTATCACTGTGATACATATTTCAATAATTTAATGATTAAATTTAGCATTACTCTTTAAAAACAGGAAATGATTCATTTTCAATGTATTTTTTACAAACCAAAATATTATACATAGATATTACAGAATGATATGAATAGCACCATAATAACACACAATAAAATATATAGTATTAATTACATCATGAAATCTACCAAAAGCTTATGCATTTCCCTACACACATAAAATATTCATTTGTGCTTTCAACCATTTTGGCAATAGTAAATGAGAAAAAAAGTGCAAATGTTTTCCATCTATTGGATACACAAAGTATTCAACTGAGGTATATTCTGTTGTATCTAATGTCTAGCCACTCACATTTGTCTGACATGCAGCATTCTGTGGAAATAAACTTGTCAAAAAAATACTTGACTAGACATACCACAACACACAGCCAGTTAAAATCCAGTTCCCATTAAAATCAAAGGAAATTAACTTTTAGATTTGACTTTGTATTTGCGAGGTGCATATTCTGATGTGACTGTGATTCAAAGGAAACTGTCAGTTTGGCCCTTGCTCTGACGCAGGCTCATGTAGTGCTTTGCTGTTGGTGCCAACACCGAGAGTGGCAGAGTTTGCGTCTGAGGGGAACGAGGTCTCACTCACAATCTGGCGCATTCGTCTAGGTGCTTCATGTACTCTGTCGTGCGTGCGCCGTCGTACGTGCTGAAACAGTACGGACACTGCAGGTCGCTCGCGCCTCTGCACTCAGTCCTCGTGGAGCTTGGCGTCGAGTGCGCCGCCGAGCGCTTGGACCCCGGCTGGTCTGGGCTGTTTCCCAGCAGTGGTTCTGTCATGGCGTCCATGTGTGGGGATTTCTTCCGGCTGGCATGGATTCTGCAGGTTTTGGGTACCTCTCTTGGGGTCTGTGGTGCATAAGCAGATATCAAATGTCAAATATTTCTTCAACCTCTGATCTCCATAAAGACATAATATACTATTCTGCTTTGTTTTGTTATGTTATGCTATTGATGAAAGATAACAAGTGAACAAATGAGCCTTGGTGTATCTACAGTAGGTGTCAAAGGCAAGGGCATCTTGCCAAGATGGCAGCAGTGTGTTCCCTTACCTGACTGCGGATTTGCAGCTGGAGACGGCCCACCTCCTCCTGAAGGTCTAGAATCTTCCCCTGGGCTCTTTCTCGATCTGCCCTCTCAGACTTAAAGTCCTCGATGTATGCAAGGACCTGTTGTGATCAGAAGATCCAGGTATTCAATTAAAGGAGATTCACTTAACCTCATGCTAAGTCACATTATCATTGAGTTCATTTTCAAAATCCAATTTTCCATTGACTTGCTTACAGAGCTACACATACAGTATAGGATAAAGGAAACATTCATTTTCTATTGTGTTTGACTTATCAACTTATTTCAAATAACTAATTTAAGTGGCTATGAGAGTTGCAGGATGAAAAATGATGATGACAACGATGATGATGATGATGTTGTAATGAAAATGGTGAGGTGCTGACCTGTTGTTCCAACATCTGGATGCGTTCCTGATCCCGTTTAGCTATATCGTCCCTCTCTCTCACTAGTCTCTTACAGTCGCTCATCTTCTCCTCCAAGAGGTTGTTGAGCCGGGCGATTTCCTGCTGTAGCAGACCGGACCCCCCAGGCACCAGACCCAGACCTGGTCCCATGAGCACCGGGCCGGCTGCCTCAGGGCTCCCAGTGACCAGCACGCTGGACTCCTTCAGCCGCTGGCACAGGCCCCTCACATACTCCTCCCGGCTCGAGTCGTACTTCTGCCACTTTGCATTGAGGCTCTCTACCTGAGGTGAGGACATGACAGGCCAGAATGGGTCACTTCCTTCTCATAACAACCTTCTCATGACAACCTCATATCATGGTATCATGTTTGAACTCAATGCAAACTGATTAGCATGTGCAGTAGTAGAGTAACATTCCAGCTTACATATGCCACTCTCTTTTTCAGCTGCTGATTCTCCTCCTGTAGTTTGTCCACTAACTCATTAAGACCGGCACCCTCTGTGGAGTCCACTTTCTGGGAAAAACAAAATGAAAATGGATGATTTTTGAACGCTGAATTCATGAATGTGTATTAGAGAAATCCTTTAGACACTTTTATTTTATTTATTTATTTGTTTATGTGTTTTTTTTAAGGTGGGGGCAGCCAAATTAAATAACATAACACTCAAATTTGAGTAATTAATGATACACACCTCTGAGACGTCTGGCTCCTCAGCCAGGCCCCCTCTCTTCTTCTCCTTCTCCAGACGGCCCAGGAGCTCCTGACAGACCCTCACTGTGGCCCCCAGCTGGCCCCTCAATTGGTCAGCCTCCTCGGCCAGGGAGTTGCAGAGGACGGCACGGGTGGCCTGGATGCGGTCTCTCTCGGCCAGGGTTGTGCGGAGACGCCGGATCTCCCGCTCCTGATCCTGGTCTGTCCGCTGAGCCAGTCTGTCCAGCTCCTCCTCCTTCTCTCTCACCTGCCTCTGAAGTTGTTTGACCTCCTGAGGGGCAACAGGTACCACACAGGTGTCAGACCAACCGACCAACGCCTGACGCCTGATTTAAAAATCTGGTGGTCCTACACTTGATTAAGACTTACACTTGATTAAGAGCAGCAGAAATTATACCAATTTGGAGAATACATAATTTCCTTGTTTTACAGTGGTTATACAAGTATTTGTTGCTAAATAGATGGATGTGATTTGGCAGGTGTAGAGTGTAATAGGAAATACTCACTTGTTTGCTTGCTTCCAACTGTTGGCTTCCATCTGCCTCAGACTCTTTCAATCTTTGTTTTAGTTTGCTAATTTCTTTGCATAAGCTCTCGAAAAGAGACTTAGAAGGTCCAATCACCACAGGTTCCTCTCCTTCGACATTGATCAAAGTCCTCTCGTATTTCCCAAGTCTTGCTTTTAAATCAGCTATTACAGAGTCCCGAGAATATAGCTGTTGGCTTAAATTAGCAATCTCTCTTTGCGTTTCGTGGTAAAACGTTGTTAGGATAGAACAACTCCTTATCTTGGATTTCAGCGCATCGTTATCCACTTGGATGTTAGTCATGGTACACCCTTCTCAGAATTCAGACGTACCCTAAATAATTACTTTATAGAGGAGTTGCTAGAGCAAGCAAAACATCTGCACTATTCCATAAATATAAGATAGTATTTTGCTCGTGCCGAGTTGATGTTCGTGGGCTCAGCCGCATGTCTTCTTGTCTAAGGAGAAGAACTTCGTCGCCTTCAATTTCGAAATAATAATTCCGCACTAGGGGATTTCCTTGGGACTTCCCCAGCTGAACTGGTGGACTTTTCTTGTACTTCACATTTTAACATTGTAGGATACTTTAATGACAACTCCTTTCCATCTTGTGCACAATCATCAATTCCGTTAATTGTCTAGTCACAAAGAAGAACACCAATGGTTTTTCCCGAGTATGAAACACTTAATTTGTCTTTTAGCTGTGTAGCTTGACAGCGCTGATGCAGTTGCACATGCGTGCGCCTCTTCCTGTAACTAGTTTAAGAACACATAACCCTGAGGTTAGAGTGCGAAAAGGCCTCTTGATAACCACAGTTCGTTTTACATTAGCAAAAATATGTCATCGAATAGTTTCACAGTTATGATATTCAATAGACATGCTGCTGCTAAGCATTATTTTGCGTAGCCTGTGTGCAAAGTGACGCAGTGGAAACTTCACCAAACCACAGACCCAATGTATGCAAAACTCGTGTCAGAATGATTTAAGAGAACGGAGAGCTTCTGATACAGTGCTAATTCTACATATATTATCTCAGCCGGTATTCTCAAAAACAATTCTTTCTGACGGATCAACGTCCATATGATTTTAAAGTTCTATGTAGAAAATTGTGATGAATTAATTAATTTCTCAAGAATGCTTGATGATTTACACTAAAAATTCTGATCAGTCAGCTGTATTGTGTAAGTTTTACAACAATGTGTGTGTCGTGTGTGTGTGTGTGTGTGTGTGTGTGTGTGAGAGAGAGAGAGAGAGAGAGAGAGCACACGCTTGTCCGTGGGTGTGGCTCTGCAGTGTGTTGGTGGTGCTGGGATGTGTGGGTGCACTGTAAACTGTAAATGTGCAAAACAGTGATTGTACATGTGTGAATTCTTGTGTGTGCGTGTGCGTGTGCGTGTGCGGCTGTGCATTTACTTAAATATTCTTAGTCTAGATTACCATAAACGTGTAACATCCATTTGATATTTCATTAATATAGCATACCATTTGAAATGACTCTTGCCTAAATATCTCATTTGAGAAATGGGTAGAAAAACTTACCTACTGGCTTCAAGGAGAACAATAGTTCCCCCTAGTGGCCATTCACTGATCCATGGAGCTAGCTTTTTCAAAGTGAAGAATATTAATATTAACAAATATTCTCTCTATTACTTTATCATTCTTTTCATTCCCAAACTTAGTATCTTCTTGATCCCACTCATCATGTATTAGCCCCCTCTGATCATCATGTATTAGCCCCCTCTGATCATCATAACCAGGAGCATTATCATTTTCATTGTCATTATCATTGGCTATGGCATTATCTAGCCTATTGTCTTTCTCGTGTTCACTGTCATAATAATATTCATCATCATCATCATCATCATTATTATCATCATCATCATCATCATCATCATCCTCATCATCATCATCATCACCACTATCATCACCATCATCATCACCATTATCTTCATCATAATACAAATCCTCCTTATCATCATCATCATCATCTTTGTCTTCTTTTTGATCCCACTGGACCTGTGTGAGTTTCTGGTCTTCATCAACATCAGCAACAGCAGCAGCAGCAGCAGCAGCATTATCATCAGCATCAATGTCTTCTAATGTCTTCATATTTGTTGTTGTTGCTGCTCTCTTCCTTTGAAAATGTATTCTTTTTCACGAAATTCTCCTGTCCAGCATAGAGAACAATATTAGCACCACCAAAGCATTCGCTCCTTCACTGTTTGGTATGTTCAGCTGTGTTTGATTTTCATCACCTTTATTCATACTGTTTTCACAGAGAGGAGAAATGTGTTTGCTCCCTGTGTTTGCTCTCTGTGTCATTTCCCCACCTGTCATCCCTGAAGTCACCACATCTTCCTCATCTTCCTTATCTTCTTCAGTTTCCTTACTCAGCGAATCAGACAGAGGGATATATATATAAAGCATATAAAGCAGTATACCCATTATCATCACAATAGCAAATAAAGTCTTTTCACCTGTGTGTGTGTGTTTGTGTGTGTGTGTGTGTGTGTGTGAGAGAGAGAGAGAGAGAGAGAGAGAGAGAGAGAGACTGTGTATGCATCTGTTGTCTTAACAATCTTGCTTGTATTATTCAACTCTTGCTATTTTCTTAATGCCTAAATTAAGGAACAACTACCCTGCATCACAGAGTGTCTAGACTGTAGATCACTGCATCTCCCCGCCAGTGATCTACAGGCTTGTTTCTGAAGACAGGCATTCCAGTCTTGCTGTAATTAGTCACCTTGGTGTGTCTGAACCGCGTTGTGCCCAACCTCAGAAGAATCTTCATCTTCCTGCCAAAACAGCAGAGCTAATACACAGAGAAAATTCCCAATGAGTGTAATAGCTGTTTGCAGTTGAGGCCCGTCTCTTTGGGAAACTCCAGGTTGAACTCTCAAACTCTCTACTGCCCCCCAGTGGTGCGATTACCTTAAACTTTAATGCTATCTAAAAAAGCATCTTTGGATGATTAATTGGAAAGGTACTTTTTACAACTTTGTTCTGTGTTCTCCTTACAGTACAGTTTCAAAACCTCTGTCATTGCCATTTCTTTAAATGTGTTCTTTGGTGCTTATCTAGGCAAAGTAGTGTGATATTGAGCAAGCCTTGATATACACATAAACTCTGCAGTGCATGAAAAGATTCATTTTGCATTCAATCATAATCGATTTTGAGACTTTGAGGCTTACTCAATTACATTTGTTGGACAACTCATCACATAATTCTGTCTGCTATACAAATAAAGCTTATTATTATTATTATTATTATTATTATTATAATTCCGGTTCAGCTGAGTGAAGGCTGGTCATGGATAGTGGACCCTGTAACTAGCATGGTCTTTGTGAGGAGAAGTCTGCATATGTGCTGAGAGACTCTCACCACTGACTGAAGGTGTTTATTTTCTCTGGGCCATGTTTAAAGGGGATTGTTGACGGCAGGTCTGTTAATTTTATTTTGAGAGCCGAGCTCAGCTCCATACTTTCTGTGCTGTTGTTCTCCATACTTTCTGTGCTGTTGTTCTCCATACTTTCTGTGCTGTTGTTCTCCATACTTTCTGTGCTGTTGTTCTCCATACTTTCTGTGCTGTTGTTCTCCATACTTTCTGTGCTGTTGTTCTCCATACTTTCTGTGCTGTTGTTCTCCATACTTTCTGTGCTGTTGTTCTCCATACTTTCTGTGCTGTTGTTCTCCATACTTTCTGTGCTGTTGTTCTCCATACTTTCTGTGCTGTTGTTCTCCATACTTTCTGTGCTGTTGTTCTCCATACTTTCTGTGCTGTTGTTCTCCATACTTTCTGTGCTGTTGTTCTCCATACTTTCTGTGCTGTTGTTCTCCATACTTTCTGTGCTGTTGTTCTCCATACTTTCTGTGCTGTTGTTCTCCATACTTTCTGTGCTGTTGTTCTCCATACTTTCTGTGCTGTTGTTCTCCATACTTTCTGTGCTGTTGTTCTCCATACTTTCTGTGCTGTTGTTCTCCATACTTTCTGTGCTGTTGTTCTCCATACTTTCTGTGCTGTTGTTCTCCATACTTTCTGTGCTGTTGTTCTCCATACTTTCTGTGCTGTTGTTCTCCATACTTTCTGTGCTGTTGTTCTCCATACTTTCTGTGCTGTTGTTCTCCATACTTTCTGTGCTGTTGTTCTCCATACTTTCTGTGCTGTTGTTCTCCATACTTTCTGTGCTGTTGTTCTCCATACTTTCTGTGCTGTTGTTCTCCATACTTTCTGTGCTGTTGTTCTCCATACTTTCTGTGCTGTTGTTCTCCATACTTTCTGTGCTGTTGTTCTCCATACTTTCTGTGCTGTTGTTCTCCATACTTTCTGTGCTGTTGTTCTCCATACTTTCTGTGCTGTTGTTCTCCATACTTTCTGTGCTGTTGTTCTCCATACTTTCTGTGCTGTTGTTCTCCATACTTTCTGTGCTGTTGTTCTCCATACTTTCTGTGCTGTTGTTCTCCATACTTTCTGTGCTGTTGTTCTCCATACTTTCTGTGCTGTTGTTCTCCATACTTTCTGTGCTGTTGTTCTCCATACTTTCTGTGCTGTTGTTCTCCATACTTTCTGTGCTGTTGTTCTCCATACTTTCTGTGCTGTTGTTCTCCATACTTTCTGTGCTGTTGTTCTCCATACTTTCTGTGCTGTTGTTCTCCATACTTTCTGTGCTGTTGTTCTCCATACTTTCTGTGCTGTTGTTCTCCATACTTTCTGTGCTGTTGTTCTCCATACTTTCTGTGCTGTTGTTCTCCATACTTTCTGTGCTGTTGTTCTCCATACTTTCTGTGCTGTTGTTCTCCATACTTTCTGTGCTGTTGTTCTCCATACTTTCTGTGCTGTTGTTCTCCATACTTTCTGTGCTGTTGTTCTCCATACTTTCTGTGCTGTTGTTCTCCATACTTTCTGTGCTGTTGTTCTCCATACTTTCTGTGCTGTTGTTCTCCATACTTTCTGTGCTGTTGTTCTCCATACTTTCGCAGGTCTGTTAATTTTATTTTGAGAGCCGAGCTCAGAGCACCTCATTTTTGGATTGTGATAATCTCACACCGGGCATATGCAATTAAGAAAAGCAGCTTCAAATGGCCCTTGAAATGTGATAAATTGTCTACTTAGTGTTCCATTTACTGTATGCCAAACATAAGTCATGTGATTATTTTATTTGGATTCAAATCAAAGAGTGCCTGTCTGAGTAAATTATTAAAGCAAAAGGGCTGGTGTTCATAAGATGGAGAGGTATGCCTGAAAGGAATGTGTTGAATGGCTCCTGATTGTTATAATAGCCAAGGTTAGAAAAAAAATGTTCACCACAGCACATTCAAGTCATAATAGTAGCTTTATTCCATTCTCTTCTCTAATTACTCTGTCAGCAGATGATTAACATGGCTCACAGTCACAAGATACTATATGGTATGTTTCTGCTATTAACAAAAATACTTAATTACAGCAAAGGCATACAAAAATGCAGTGCAAACTAATTTAATTTAATTTAATATATAGAGAGTAGCCTACCATTTCATATAAAACACATTCACTTGATACATGGCACATATCACAGAAATAACATTAACTCAATAAAACATCACAAAAATCAGTTCAGTGATCTATCAACAGTCAGATAATAGTACTTAACACATGGGCGGAGGAAAAGAAATATAGGCCTATTTCTGTTTTCAAATTAAATAAAAGTGCAACACAGTACAAGGTTAATATGGCTACAGAGATTGTGTCATCTTCGCAGCATCAACTCCCCTGGTGTGTCGAAAGGCATGAAGAGGCCATCGAAGGGCTCAGGGTCACCAGCGTCGCCAATGTCTCTCATGTTAGACTCATCACTGTCACTGTCACTGTCGCAGTCCTGGTCACCTCCTGGGGAACACTCAGTAGATTTGCTCTCGTGGCTCTCGTGACTGACCGCAGCCTCACTGTCCTCGTTGCTCTCCGTGCTTTCAGCGCTGTTGTTCTCCATACTTTCTGTGCTGTTGTTCTCCATACTCTCAACACTGGCACTGTCCTCTGTGCTGTTTCCCAGATCAAGGCCCGTGCTAGCTTTGCTATCCTCGCTGCTTATGCTTTCAACGGAATGACTTGGTCCTGCAGTTGCTTCTAGGATTTCATTGGAGATGCTGTTGCTCTCCTCTGATTGGTGTGACTCAGTAGGCCTATCCATAACAGTTGCTTTGACAGCATAAACTTTGAAAAACTGGAAGAAGAAGACATACACCATAAAGGTGAAAAAGTAGCCTACCCTGACATGCTGATGTTGATGTCATATTTGATAATATTGTGATACAGTTAAATCCAGTGTGTTATTGTGACATGTTTTCAACATACCCTTCGTAGGTTCTCTTTGCTTCCTCTACTGTCATCCCTGGTGACTCCAGTCTCAACTAAATTAAACTGCAAATAACCACAAGCAGACATGTTTTTAAATCACCACATCTCTGATACGTATTTTAATGACCAGGGCATAAGTTAAGTCCTAAATGGCCCTGATGACTCAATCTAATCTTTATTTTGAGATATTTTACCTTGTCTTCAAGGGAGCGACTCTCCTCTGATGTCTATAAAGAAATAATCAAAGATTGTCAAGGTGATGATTCAGTAGGCTAAGTTCAATGATTAGATTAAAAAAGGAATTGTAAGATAATTAAATAGACCTATAGTAATGCAGCCAAGGTAGTGGTAGATTTAGTCCCATTACAACGGGAGCTAAACTGTCAAGCTAATTGTTATAACTGTATGATCAACTGTATATTCAAATAAATCATACCGTGTCTTCCAGGGATTTACTTGGACTCTCATCTGATGTCTGAGTGGGAAGATAGAAATAATGATGAAAGATCTCTTTCCTCAATGTTAAACTAAAGTGTGTAATTATTAGTCAGTTTTATTATCAGAACAAGAGATATGACTTACTAAGCCATTGGATTTAGATTCATCTGACTCGGAAGATTCTGAAGTCTGTGGAAAGATGTAAACAATTAGTTTTGATCATCGTTATGTCCTACCCATGTTGCAGTCCGATCAAGTAGACTATGTTAATAGTGAAAAGCACTCACTGTGTCCTCAGATGTGTTTTCTTGAGAACTCTGGGGAAGGGGGAAAGGCAGCAACTATGATTTAGTGTTCATTTATTCCATAAATATTTGGCATGCATAGTTGCAGTATAGTTGCAGCAGGCAGTTGTTAATATTTCTAAATCTCACTGATTTCTAGTTGGTCATCTTACCGACTGCTCTGAAGTCTCACTTTGACTGGATGAATCCGACACAGATGCACTCTGGGCCTGTGAAAGACATGACATCCATAGATCAGTACATACCTAAACACATGGCACATGGGGAAGAGATGAGGCAGCCATGTTTTAAGTGTTATGTCACAAGTAGGAGGTGGTATTAAAATAATAGCATGCAGTGTAAATGTTTCATGATAGAGTTGACTGACCTGCTGCTCTGAAGAGACGCTCACTTCTGATGATGATGATGATGATGATGACGACGACGACGACACAGAGTTACTCTGTTTAAGACATCAAATCAAACGTTACTCCAGTGTGTGAATATAACTATTCAAATGTTCTCAAAGTTGTACATTTTTATTTCAGGTTTTTTTTTCTAGTATCAAATAACCTCCATTAATTGATTTCCATGTGTCCCTCTCACCTTCAGCTCGGATGTGTTGCTTTGTTCTGAGGACTCAGATTCAGACGAATTGTGTGCCTGGTGAAGATAAACCAGAGAGTGTCATACTAGACATGCAACAGTTATATGAGTTATCTCAGACATGTTTATTTAAAGCAGAATCAGAACTTGTACTGTGAGTGTTATATTGTGGTTTAAAATGCATTGTAAAATATCATAGCTCACATGAGAATGGTATGAACTAGATGTACCGCCGAGCGGTACAAAATATGACCGCCGCCCAGTCCAGCACATTTTTTCCACAAAAATAAATCACGCTGAAAGGCCTATATGATTCTAACTGTCTCACTAACGGTTCTCAAGATATTCACAGAAAACTGTGTCTGCCCTACCCTCCTTTCGGGGGGTCCAGTACAGCGGGGGGGCTACAGATCAAAACGAATTCCCGAGTGTCCCGGGAATCCTTGTTGGTGTACGGTCACTAAATGTACACATAAATTATTTTATTGTAAGGCCCCCCATGAACAAAAGTTCACAAAACTTGGCATGCATTCGGGGGGTGTCATAATGATCCTACACTTTCAATTTCGTGCAGTTTTGACCATGTCAGCCAGAGATATTGTGGTGAAAACACCTAATTTTTTGCTTTTTAATTTTTAACTAGGTGGCTCTATACATGAAATAAGTGGTAATGGGATGGGTTGACATGCCCCCTTAAGACCAACATACAAAAAAAAGGTGGACCTCCTAGGCCCTACGGTTCTCGAGATATTCACAGAAAACTGTCTCCGGCCACCTACAGGCCAGTTGGTGTATAGCAACATAAATTAATTTATTGTGTGGCCCCCCATGAACGGAATTCGACACTTCCAATTTCGTGCAGTTTTGACTATGTTAGGTCACAGATACCTGCGATTACAACACCTCATTTTTTCTTTTTTGTGTTTAACTAGGTGGCGCTATACATGAAATGAGTGGTTATGGAATGGGTTGACATGGCCCCTTGAGATCAACATACAAAAAAAAATGGTCCTCCTAAACCTTACGTTCTCGAGGTATTCACAGAAAACTGTGTCTGCCCTACCCTCCTTTCAGGGGGTGCAGTCCAGCGGGGGCTACAGATCAACGAAAAACGATGGTTCCATGCTATCCATATGTGGTTACATGCCCACCAAGTTTCGTCTACTCCGGTCTTTCAGTGTCCCGGGAATCCTTGACGGAAATTTGGACATGCGAAAAAGAAAAAAAAAGAAAAATCTGACTAAACCTATATGACCGCTGCTTCGCTGCACGGCGGTCATAATAATGGATAGCAGGGCTTTTTTTTTTTCACGTCACATGCGTTTTGTGTAAATGATTAGTAGAAACAGACTTTTAAACAAACCTTCAGCTCAGGCATGCCTGTTAGCTCCAGAGAGTCCAAAACGGATGAGATCTGTGAAATTAACATTAAAGAAGAGGTCACTAGCTGCACTATTGAGAATTAGTAAGACCAAGCTCCCTCTGCTGGACGACCACAGGTAGTGCAGGCTTTTGCTCTAGCTGTGCTCTAGCTGTGCACAAAATAATAATATATTGACCTTGGCTAAAAAGTGCTAAAACAGCATGTCCTTAGACAGAAGTCATATTGTCATTCCTTAATAATATGTTACAGAAGCATGATGATTTGATCAATGGTTCCCTAACCCTTTTAGACCGAGGATGTTTCTGATGTTTTGATGTTACAGCCACTTTACCTAATATTTCAGCTGTAGCCTACAGCACATTGACAATATCGAAGAGAGACATTTGAACAAGTCTCAAATCTATGTTTGTTAACACAGTACTGGAAGAAAGCAGGGCCAACAAAGTGTATGCTATATGTCAATTAATTATAAGAATAACATAAAGCTAATATTTCATTATAGTTGATAAGCACACTCACCCCTGATAATGGGTTCACTTTACTGTCCATAGTTGTGTTGTACATTATCTGTCAGGTGGAATAACAAAGAATGTATCAACTCAATTTTATATTCAGCTTTGACTGATTTCATTTCTCAACTTAGTATAATATAATAGTAATAATAGGATTATAGTAACTACCAATGCACTTATGTTTGTATGGACAGATACATGTAGGATACTCACAGGGTTGGCCATGGCTGCACCCACAAGACAAAGAATCACAACGGTAACCCTCATTCTGTTGAAACCGAACGCAAAATTGAGGTATTGTGATAATCTATCTATCAACTTTTAAAACTTTTAAACTAACTAACAACTTTCAAATCCCATAAGCAAGAAATGAAATATTAATTATAAAAAACAAAGTGGATTTTGAAGTACTAAAAAGAAAACATACCTTTTTGTATTCAAATATGTTCCAATATCCAATTAAAAGTTGAGAAGTTTATGTCCTTGGGTCCTCAGAGCTTAGAGAGTGAAAGGCTGGATTAAGCGCTGTGGTAGAGTGGTGGCACTGAGGATGGCTATTTATCAGGACGCAAGTACGCAAAGGTGGACGCATCACTTCCTCTACTACACTAACTCAACTCCAGCATGTTCACTGTGCTGTCCCATGGAGGATGGCTTGAATGGCAGACATGCACATACACAGACACAGACATAGACACACACATACACACACACACACACACACACACACACACACACACACACACACACACACACACACACACACACACACACACAGGAGGAGCTCTAATTTAGTATGCCAAACTATAGGGTGCGTGGGTTGTAAAGACTGACTGTAAGCACTGAAGGCACCCACGCCGGAACAGGAAGACCATAATAAGACAGTGTTCACTTCCTGTGGTTTCTTTTATTTTTCTATACTACACTTCTCCCCATCCTCCTCTGGGAAATAGCAAAAAAAACATATATTAAATTATTATCAAGACTGAATGAAACCATCACAATTTAGAGCATGTTTAATCAAGCTTTAGTTAACATAACATTTAGACCTGTTACTGTCATTATATATTTATACCACATGAACATGGTGATTTTAATAGATCATTATGATTATATTAATATTAATATTAATAGCCATATTCTTTGCTACTTCCTGAAACACCATGTTTGGCTTCTCCACTGGAATGTGTCTGAATCTCCATAATGAGCATAATGACTTTCACTCTGCACACAAGCCCAGTAATTACACCTCGCAGGCATCACCCTGTGTCTACCAGAAAAGCCTCAGCTAACTGCCACTGTCTGTGATGTAGTGTCTGTAACTGTGTGCATCTTCCCAGCGGCAGGGGAGGAGAAGAGTCAGAGAGGCATTCTGCCTTAATCAGGCTGTTTTCCGTCGGACATGATGCAATTATGGGACACTTCCTTTCTCACTAGGTGTGTAGGAACATCACAAGCGTGCTGACAGTGTAAATGGACTCTTGTTTACTCATGCTGTTTTTTTTACCGTAATAAAGTGAAAAAGAAGTATGTCATGAATATAACTTATGAATATATTGCCATGGATCATGACTAACATACTGTAAATGTGTATTGTGTATAAGTGGACTTCCTGAACATATCCAAAAATACAAATCCAAATTCCTTGGACACATGCAACCCCATTCACCCCAGTCAACCTCTCATTTAGCTTTGTTTAGATTTCTCAATATAGAATGTAGGACTGGTTTCCCGGACACGGTTACTCCACAGACATGCGTCACTCAGGGCACTTTTGTGCCTTTTATGTAGACTAGTATAGTGTGGTATGTTGCTTGTACAGTTTGTTTTACCATAACAGAGTCATCAAAGTTCAGTTCAGGTTCCTTGGCTGAATAAAAAACATAAACCGGTTACAGTAAAAAACAGTTACAGACACAGTCAAGCAGAGTGAGTCAAAAATCATCTCATTAAATGCCACAAACAAGCAGTGACATCAAAGGGGATTCCTTTTGCTTTCATAAATAAGGAATTCCTCATGAGTTGGGGCTCAATGACTGTTACATCTCCATTTGATGGATATTTTTCACACATTTTAGTATTATTTAGTTTAGTTATATGCGTGACATGACATTTTTTTACTGTCATTTTATCCCAGTAATGCCTATGGTCAAGCAACTAAACCGAAATGTATTAATCTAAAATGCAGCAAGGGAATGAGCCTGGCAAGTGCATATAAGAAGAGTGGGGATAGGCATTGAGGTTTTGTAGTTAAACTGTAGACAACACTTTGGTATACGAGGATGGGCACCTAAAGAAGCCATAAAGGAGTTGTCTGAAGCTGCTGAAAATGGAAGCCAAAAGCTTAGGGTGAGGGGCATACTTGGGGATGTAGTCTGATCACTAAGATTTGTGAAAAGTTGCCGTCAGATGTATGTTAAGGTGCATATGTTGGTGGCTCTGGTTGACATGTGTCTTAACCCATCGTGAGGTCGGAGGGGCTTGGAGGGGGGTGCCAGACATCACTGTCGTCTTCTGCCAGTGTCGTGGGCCTAATTTTTCAAAACACAGATGAAGGAAGGTGCCTACTTGAAAGCGAGTCAAAGTCTCACATAGGGTGCTTTGTTGTTGATGTTGTTTGTTGCTGCTCAGGTTCTTTGTTTGGGAAATCATATTTTTTTCCATTGTGTTCACAGCATAGTGTGTAGTATAGGCACTACGGACCAGACTTAATCCAGGTAATATTCTGGGTACCAAGGAGGCGAACATCTGGAGTCTGTTCTCCAGCCCCTGATACACAGAACATCAAAGCATGTTATGCAATTGTATTCAAATAATTAATCCCATTAAAAAAATACCTAACTTTTATTTAGAATAATCAGATGTAGTTGTAGCCTATTTATACTCTCTAAATATTTCAGATGAAAACCTATATATGCTGTATACTGTATGTTTACAAGCCTAGTCTGTTGGTTCTGTGTGAGAACAAGAACACCACACCAGCAGGTGGTGGTAAAGCTTCCTGGTCCTGGTTTCCTAGCAAGAACAGACTACAAGTAACCTAAACTAGATGTACCACAGAGCGGTACAAAATATGACCGCCGCCCAGTCAAGCACATTTTTTCCACAAAAATAAATCACGCTAAAAGGCATATATGATTCTAACTGTCTCACTAAATTGCATTATCCACACTCAATTCTCACTGGTATCTGCTAGACAACAAGTACCAAAACATGATTAGTTCATAGATTTCACATGTAAAATTACATAAATTACATAAAATACATGAATTGAGTGGTTATGGAATGGGTTGACATGGCCCCTTGAGATCAACATAAAAAAAAAATGGTCCTCCTAAACCCTACCCTCCTTTCGGGGGATCCAGTCCAGCGGGGGCTACAGATCAAAACAAAAAACGATGGTTCCATGCTATCCATGTGGGGTTACATGCCCACCAAGTTTCGTGTACCCCGGTCTTTCAGTGTCCCGGGAATCCTTGACGGAAATTTGGACATGCGAAAAAGAAAAAAAAAAGAAAAAGAAAAAAAAAATCTGACTAAACCTGTATGAGCGCCGCTTCTCTGTGCGGCGGTCATAATTACGTGTGAACACATAAAATGTAACATGTCATTCTATGCTCACATGTAAATTAGGTGACTTGTTAGGCGTTGTCTAATTTACTATTATTTCTAATTTACGCTTTAATTAAAAATATGTATTTACTACACTTTTTAAATATGTTTAGCCTTAGGCCAGTGGACCACTGTTGGATCACTATGAGAAAATGTGCCAGTCTGCCATTATACACATTGGTTTGCATGCAGTCCACTGGTGAGTTAAATCATTATTCTCATTTTATGGTATTAGCTTAACTAAAGGACCATGGTGCTCTGGAAGGGGACCACCGGTGTCAGCACCTAAGGGCCCGTCCCAATACCTCCCCTACCCCTAGATTTTTGCCCTAACCCTCGTTTTTGCGCGTGCATGTGTAGGGCTAGGGTGTCCCATTACTTTAGGGAGCAAGGGGAAGTGCTATTTTCCCCTTAAAATCAACCCTCAAAATATAGCCAGGACCGATGCAGGCTTAAAACGAAGTGGGAGATGAATTTGCATATAGTGGTGTCCCAATTCATAGGGAAAGATCTTACCCTCCACTTCCCTTGTCGAGGGGGCTTTAATGTTGAGGGCAGTCAAAACCAAGTGGAAGTTTTAAGGGGGGAGAAATGGGACGGGCCCTAGGAGACTGTCCCTGAACCTTCATTTGGAGATGACAAGTGGTGTGTGAAGTACAGGTATCATCAACACACAAACACACAAACAAACACCTCTTCATTTGTAGGTGAAGACCGATCATCTGCATTTGCTGCTGCCTGTGATGTGTGTGGCAGTATAATTTTAAATAATATCATGGAATAAAAATATGGAGAATGTTAAACACAATCTATCCATATTCAGGCCAATATACTACATAATGTACTAGATATAAATATGTAATATTCATTCTCCATAGGGGGACCAGAAAACAGGACTAACAGCAGACAAATGCAAACTTGCCTAATGAGTATCAGCAGTGGCGCCACCAAGGGGTGGCCAGTGGTGGCCGCAGCCACATCAACATAAACTCTGGCCACCCCTGTGGCCACCCCTGGCTATGTGGCCGTTGGACGCAAAATGTGTCCAAATTCAATTCACACCCGTTATTATGACCGCCGCGCAGCGAAACTATATAGGTTTAGTTGGATTTTCCGTCAAGGATTCCCGGGACACTGAAAGACCGGGGTAAACGAAACTTGGTGGGCATGTAGCCCCACAAGCTTAGCATGGAACCATTGTTTTTCGTTTTGATCTGTAGCCCCCCCGCTGGACTGGACCCCCTGAAAGGAGGGTAGGGCGGACACAGTTTTTTGTGAATATCTCGAGAAACGTAGGGTTTAGAAGGACCACCTTTTTTTTGTATGTTGATCTTAATGGGCCAAGTGAACCCATTCCATAACCACTCATTTCATGTATAGCGCCACCTAGTTAAAAATTAAAAAGTAAAAATGAGTTGTTGTAATCACAATATCTCTGGCTGACATGGTCAAAACTGCATGAAATTGAACGTGTAGGATCATTATGACACCTTCTGAATGCATGTCAAGTTTCGTGGACTTTCATTCATAGGGGCCATACAATAAATTAATTTATGTGTACATTTAGTGACCGTACATCAACAGAGTTTTCTGTGAATATCTTAAGAACCGTAGGGCCTAGGATGACCAATTTTTTGCCTATGTTTGCCTCCAGGGGTCATGTTAACCCATTCCATATGCACACATGTGCATAAACAGATATTCACACACACACATACATTCACAGTAATCATACGTATGACACATTTACACACAGTAGACATATGTACGCATGCATGCACATGCACACACACAGGCACACCCGCAAGCACATGCACGCACACACACACACACACGCACACACACACACACACACACACACACACACACACAAACACACACACACACACACACACACACACACACACACACACACACACACACACACAAACATAAACACGTACACGCACACATGCAGACAATTTAAGAAATTCTCAGAATTATGAACAGGCAAGATGGGGGTGGGGTTGTATAAAATGGATTTTACATGTGAAATCTATGATCTAATCATGTTTTGGTACTTGTTGTCTAGCAGATACCAGTGAGAATTGAGTGTGCATAATGCAATTCAGTGAGACGGTTAGAATCATATATGCCTTTCACCTTTTGTTTTTCAGCCAGACCAGCTGCAAGATACCCTGCCTTTGCTGAATTACTGAAGTTAAGCAGGCTTGGTTAGTACTTGGATAAGAAACCTCCTTGGAAGAGTAGGTTCCTGCTGGAAGTGGTGTTGGTGGCTGGCCAGTAGGTGGCACTCTTCCCTGTGGCCAAAAGCCACCAAACAAATATCAATCCCAATGTCCTATTGCAGTGACAGGGACACTGTACTGCAGGAGATGTTTTCCTTTGCATGAATGTTAAATTGAGGTCCTGACTCACCATGGTTGTTAAAGATCCCATGGCACTTATCGCAAAGTGTAGGTGGTTCCCTGATTTGCTTTATTTATGTACACATACATAAAGACACACACACACATGCACACACCCACACACATACACACACACATAAAAACACACACACACAAAGACACGTAAGCACACACACACATGCACACACACACATACATGCACACACACAACATGCACAAACACACACACAAACACATAAACACACATACACACACAAACACATGCACCTACACATACAAACACACCTACATACACAAACACACACACACACACACACACACACACACAGACACAAAAAAACACACACAAAGCACATAAACACAAAAACAACCACACACTCTGCACACACTCAATTACAAACACACAAAAAAGGAACAAAGTAGGAAATGAACACAATTTGACAAGCAGGACTTATTTTTGTGGAAAAAATGTGCTGGACTGGGCGGCGGTCATATTTTGTACCGCTCTGCGGTACATCTAGTTCTCTGCACTTGAATTACTCACGGAGTACTTATCACACATAAATTACGCAGAATCTGAGCTTCCCAAGTATATTAGCGGCTAGGTGTTAATTTTTTTTACAAAATTACATATTTACATGGCATTGGATTTACATGGCATTGGATTTAAGCGGATCCCGAGTAATCCGGTTTTGAAATTGCAGCAAAATTCTACATGTTATCCAACTTTGTGCTGAAATTCTAATATATTCTAATAGCACACTAAATAATGAACTTGCTTTCCAAATCAAAGAATCAAAAGTTGCTCATGGCATGCACAGATCAACAGTGCTTTTGAATAGATATTTCTACCAGCATGATTCAAGGCATGGATACAGCACAAAGTATTTTTACCTAATATAAAGGCTGACCCAAGATATATGCAAGCATGATCACATCATACTTTCCCAGATATGGGTAGGCTAGACTTGAAAACAATATAGCCTAGCATATGAAGAGCTCTTTTCTTAAATGCTATAAATCCATTGTTGTGGAACAAGTCATGTTATTTACTTGTTTTATTCAGGTAATATCAATAAAAGTGCAGTTGTGTTGTTTTGATTGAGTGAATAACAATTACCCAATTACAGTTTGAAAACAAAAAAATCATTTTAAAAAAAATATTTATGAAAATGCATTAAAATAGAGGATATAGTGTTTTGGAGCCAAACTCTTCCTTTGTGTCCTAATATATATATGTGATATATATATGTGATATATTACTATTGATTTTTTTTTGGCGTGCCACCCCAAGATTTGCAAAGGCCTCCCATGGCCACCCCTTTCAAAAATTTCTGCTGGCGCCATTGAGTATCAGGCCAACTTCTAAACATTTCTGTCACCCAGCTTCACATTTCCTGTTGCCGTTTTAGAGTGGGTGTAGAGACAACTGTCTCATAACCATCTAATATATTTGAAAATAAAATATGAATAGGGAGCAACTGGGTTTCTGATATTTAAGTGACACTTGTCTCTACCATTTATGTAGCTTGTTAGAATATTTCTCTTTTCCACTTAATGTGGGAAAAAAACAGAATAGTTCACGTATAAAAACATATCCCCACTTACTCCCTCTCCACTTTCTCAATCTACTTTCTTTTGAATTATTATTTGGAACAATTTGGCAATGGGTTAAGGTTGAAAGATATTATGAAGGACTAACTATTCCTTCTTAGTTTTGTAAGGGGTCCTTGAAATACCACATATTTTCATTCTTGTTTGACAGAAGGCATGTTGTTATCATTGTTTATGTTGCATTGTACCCAAATATCCCCTTGTGTAATCACCTGCCCAAATATCCCCTTGTGTAATCACCTGCCCAGCATAACAACTTCAATGAGATTCAGCTATTTTCCTGTAGAATTATCTAGCATTATTACTGCTGACACGCCCTATAAACATGTACAATATGCATTTTGTTCATTTTGAATGCATTTTGTGTTACAACATTCAACAATCCTTGTGTGTGAAATAAGCACATTTTGCACATTGTGATGCAGATACTGCACTGAATCCCCCCACCCCACCCCAATCTCCACCCCAGTGTGTTGACTCCCTGGTTGTGGAGGAGCGCCTCTCCAATGTTTTCCAGCCGGGGAGGCATGCATAAAAGACTCTAAGTAGTGTCTGTGGTGCGGGGATCTTCAGTGCATTTCCACAGTGCTCAGTGTGAGGATCCCCACCCTCAGCCTCTCACACGGATCCAGCCTCCAGACTCTTTCTGCGCTGCGCATACAACTGCAGGTAATCTCTCATTAATGTGAGGACAAAAAGAATCTCTCTGGTGGGTGTTTTATTAGGGTAACTTGCTGCAAGGAAGCCTTTATTCAAGTGGTTTTTGTTAGGAAGATTGGTCATATGTGTATTTCGGCCGACCAGACGAGAAATGTATGCCAGTGTTGATGATCCCCATCAGTGTCTTCGTTCTATTTTCATTGGGGCTATAAGTGGAAGGAAACAAACTTTGTATGCATTTTGATCATATCAAATGAATATGACACATACAGTATTTTATACTTATCTTTTTACAACTTCATTACATGTTTATGCTATTGCATATACATTTTGTATATAGCATACATTTACTCAGTGCAAGATCATGAAATCAGATAAATAAATAAATAAATAAAAAATAAAATCAAACAACCAGTAATAAGAAAGTACATTTGCAAGGGTTTCTAGGCTACTAGTGCTTGACATATATTTTGGGAGGCACTATCAACGTTTGCTTGTTGGGTTCAAATAATGTCTGTATTGTTTCCGCCTGAGAGACAGAAAAGTTGTGTGTACTTAGCCCAACTTAGCCCATTCTCTTTCCAGTCTAGTACATACTGCTGTTTACTTAGCCCTGATGGACTCTGAATGTGACTTTTGAGAGGAGCACATCTCAAGGCCTATTGCCATGGCAACAGGGAGCTGATTTCTGTGGCTGGCTGTGTCATGGCTGACGAGATTGCCTGCATACAGATTGAGACACCTCAAGGAAAGAATGGGTGCCATGCTGTGCATATGCTGCTGCTGACCACCGGAGAAGGACTAAATGACCTGAGAAGACTTTCTCTTGATGTCAGAACTATACTTTTTTATCATGTGAATTCATTTAATTTATTTTCACAGTTGAAATGAAGACCCATATGCTTCTCCTGTGCCTCATGGCTTCAGCATCTGTCATGTGTGTAAGTAATTTGGAGTAAGGTTCCCTAAAAAGTGAGCTATAAGAACGTAAAAATAAAGTTATCTGTCCATAAGCCATAGACCACAATTAATGGGTTCCAAATAATTCAGATGAAGTGACCCTGAGAGAAAAATGGTGGAACTATTTGATGGATTCAGCAGGTGGCAAAAGGCAGGTAACCCTGTCAATTTAGGAAATTTGAGTAAATGGGACCAAGAATATGCTGCAAATGTATAATTTTTTAGGATAAAGATGGTTCTTTAGCGATTGACGTGTGCCATTTGCAGGAACCCCCTTTCAGCCAAAATAGTGTTATATTAGGTACATAGCTTTTATGTGCCATTATTCAGTAAATAAGCCTGTGAAGTTTTATGAAGATTGGCAAATATTGGCAGCTGAAATTTGGTTTTTGGTGGCCATTTTGAAGAGTGAACCAGTTGGCAATTTGGGACATGTTTTCAAATAAACAAGTATAAGTGTACCAAATTTCAAATTTTTATGTTAAGCCGTTCTTGATATATTGACATGTAGCAGCTGTAGTGCCCCCTATGGGTGGAAATACGTGAAATTCGATGTGTGTCCAAAGAAACATATGGTGAATGTATATTAGCAATAGAGTCATTACGTGGCCCTGAAATGTGATTGACGTGAAACTTTGAAAGAAGGCAACAAATCCAAAATCTGCAAAGGGAATTGTGTCCATTTTTGATGAATGACATCAGGCTAGGTTACTTTACTTTAACTTTTCGTTTTTGACGAAAGAAAGGCTAAAGACACTTTTTAGTCCAAATGATGTCTATTACCAGACAGAAAATACTTGAGACATTAGAATGATGAAAGAACTGCAACTGTAGGCCAAGCTGCTTTGGAGATACCTGCAAGAATGTAAACTTCATTATTACAGCGCCACCTTGAGGCCTGTGTATGTCATTTCATGTGCCTGAGTTAGAGGTGAAGTTCTGAACCCCTCTGCCAACTTTGGTGTATTTTGGCCTGCCCAGGTTTGGTGTTTTTGCTGCCCAGTCACTTTTAGCCCTTTCTAAAAAATCAATGAGAACAAAAACAATGGGCTTCCAGCAGTTTCACTGCTTGGACATTTAATACATGTTTTGTCTATCCCTCAAGGTCAGAAGCAAACCTCATGCAAAACATCATGGCATTTCCAAACATTCCCAGTCACCTCAGGAGAAGGTAATGTTTCCTACTTCACTCATTTGGATAGTGTGCAGCATTTAAACAGTGCCTTATTGCAACGACAACTTTTCTGCACTGTCATCCTTTGGTTTGTATCTTAAAGGCTGTTATGGTTACACTAAGATCTCATATTGCACTCTACCTTGATTGTTATCTCTCATTGGAAGTCACTTTGGACAAAACCGTCAGCTAAATCAATAAATGTAACACACCTGACAACCTAACACACCTAACTGCACTTAAACATGCACTTAACATGCACTTTCCTCTCCTCCCTCCTCTACCTACTTCTTCTTCTACAACTTTCTCCTTCTACTACACTTATTAGTACTTTTAACTTCCTTTAGTAATAGTATGAATTGATTTAGTATTAATTCCTAACTAAGGTCTCCTTTACATTGTAGCTTGTAAGGTCGTAAGGTCTCCTTTACATTGTAAGTTTGGATAAAAGTGTCTGCTAAATGATTAAATATAAATGTAAATGTAATGTAAAATTTGTCTCTACTGCTTTTCTCCAGGATTCGATCCTGAGGAACCGAACGAGGGGAAGGGATCCATTCTACCCACTTTCCTCCCATTTGAAGCCAGCAGCCAGGGGCAAGAGGATGAGGAGGTGACCATTGAGGGAGGACAGGCCAGCGAGGCGGTGGGCTTTGGGGAGGAGGACAACAAGGAGAGCGGCACCCCCGTTCTCCTGAGTGATGAGGCACTGGCCCACCTCCTCCAGGGCTCTGAGGAGGAGCAGGAGGAGGAACAGGCAGCTGAAGTGGAGGAGGTGGCAGTAAAGGAGAGCGAGGAGGGAGAAAGTGATAACGGAGAAGAGGTGAAGAAGAACGTAGAGAAGGAGGAGGAGGATGGGGAGAAAGAAGGTGAGGAAGAGGCTGAGGGCCAGGGGGGGGAGGTGGAGAAAAGGGTAGAAGAGGCGGAGGAGGAGAGCAACAGCAGCACTGAGTATGAGATCCCCATGGATTTAGATTATGCCAGTGACAGTGATGGGTCAGAACCTCGGGACACCAAGCTGGAGGAGGCTAAACCCTCGTCCAGCGACGCTGAGGATCAGCCTGAGAAGGAACACATGCAGGAGGGGAAAGTGGAGGACCAGGAGCAGGATGGCGAGGAGATCCCCGCTGTCATGGCCGACTATGATCCCGAGACCACAGGAGAGGACGCCGAGATGCCCCCCAAAAAAGAGCTGGAGGAGGAGCTCAAAGATAAATCACAGGAGAAGGACACGTCCCTGGACAAGGAGAAAAACAGCAACGACAACAAACAAGGGGACGGTGAAGACGGGGACGAGGCCCTTCAGGAGGCCGAGAGCAGCGTGGGGTTCAGGCCAGCACGCCTGCCAGGGGACGAGGGGGACAAGCAGGAGAAGCTCACCAACGAGAGCGGCAGTCACACCAAGGGCAAGGGTCGCAAGCAGAAGAAGAACCAGCGAAGGAAGGGGAAGGGGCAGATGCAGGGTGACCAGCCCGTCCCGGCCGAGCCCAGCAACCCAGGGCACAGGCAGATGCTTGGGCAGGAGAAGACACCTGACACTGATGACAATGCTGTCCAGAGGCCTAAGAGAAGGAAGTCTGGGAAATGGGTAATTGTGGGGATGACTCCTCTTCTCTGATTGTTTCTTTAATGAATTGTCATGCTGTGCTTTCCCCTCATGCTGACTTCATTGCTGTCCATCCCTATGTTAAAAAAATGCTGTATCACTCTATAGTCCAGAGTTTCATTACTGGGGATTTCTGCGCTTGAAACACAAGAATATTTAACTATAAAATCAGGGTTCTGACCATGAAACAATTTGAACAAAAATGTGGCCTTGTAGGCCTGCGTGGTTTAACTCCTCTCTCCCTCTCGACAGGCCCCTATGGTGGGCATGAACCCAGTCCAGATCAGGGCCACGGTGGAGCTGTACCCGAGCCTGAGGCCACCCCCGACCCTGCCCGGCCAGGGCGCAGAAAGCAGTAAGTGTTGTTTCAGCGCTTGTGACTGCACGCAGCCGCGCTCTCATCAGGAATCTGCTGATGCGGGTCTTTTCTTTGGCGCTCCCACACAGAATGTGGTCACTGGCCCTGTTTTAGCCATGGCAATGGGCTTAAGGAATCAATGGCAGAGCTCACATCTGATTTAGCCTCTGTACAAACTCACCAAGCCCAAGGAATTTAACTCACCTCAGAAACAACCCTCTCTATCTCTCTCTCTTTGTCAGAATCACACATAGGAAAACAATGCATACATTTAATTGTGATGGCTTATTTTGTGGTAAATTAGGTAGTAATATCAGGTAACAAGAATGATCTTTTTTCATCTGTAGATCCCTGTGAAAATGTCAGATGCAAGCGTGGAAAAGTCTGCAAAGTCAATGAAGATGAGAAGCCTGTTTGTGTTTGTCAAGAGGCAGCGGACTGCCCTACCAGTGTTACTGAATTTGATCATGTAAGTTGAATACAGGACATTTCAGCTAAGTTCAATTCACAGCTGACCCCTTCTACACTAAACATGCATTTTGTTGTTTGTCATGTAATGGAAAAGGTAAACTTTAAAAATATCATTTTTATTAGGTTTGTGGGACAGACAACAAGACCTATGACACATCTTGCCAGCTGTTTGCCACAAAGTGTAATCTTGAAGGCACAAAGAAAGGACACAGACTTCACCTAGACTACACTGGAGCTTGCAAATGTACGTCATGCAAAAGTCTTTCATTGTTGTTCATGTCAGAAAATCAGGGAGTCAGGGAGACTAATCTCAGCAGGTCTGGTATATTTTACACACAGTACTTCATTGATTGATGAGTTGGTACTTGTACCATCAAGGCTATGAATAGTATATGTACAGTATATATAGTATATATATATATACACTACTCCTCCTATATATATATACACACACTACATACATGCACTATATATACATATATGTATATATATTATTCATAGCCTTGATGGTACAAGTACTCATCATGTCTCAACATGTGTGTGTGTGTGTGTGTTTATAAAAAAAGTATGTGAAGAAAGAATCCATATTAAAGTGTTCTGTGTTGAGTTGTGGGATGGGTGAAATTTTGATCAAATTCAAACATTACAGTAAATGGTTGTTTGTGCTAGCACTTCAGTTGGTTTCAAACCGTTACAAACACTTAACATTTAACACTTAACATGTGCATACCCCAGCGAACATCTGTGTGTGTGTGTGTGTGTGTGTGTGTGTGTGTGGCTTCTCCCCCAGTCATCCCTCCCTGCCTGAGCACAGAGCTGGCCCAGTTTCCCCTCCGCATGCGTGACTGGTTGAAGAACGTCCTGCTGCAGCTCTACGAGCATGACACCATGGCGCCCGGCTTTCTGACCCCTAAGCAACGGGCCAGGGTACGAACACGCAGCTGCAAATGATCGCGCAGGCTAGAGAGTCCCCAGAGTGGCGCTAATCAGTGATGAAACTAAACTAAATGACTACAAGTAAATGTAAATGTAAATGAAAATTGTCAAGGTTTTTTTCTCCATCAAGGTTTTGGTAGATGTATGTGCATGGTAGACAGGGGTGAAAGGGTTGAACCCCCCACTTCATTGCACTCTGTAACGGTTTCATTCATTGCAACGATATAGTTATTGGGGGGTTGCATTGGCCAGTTTTGGGTTACAACACCCCCCCAACCCCATCCCCATATTGCCTGCCTATGATGGTAGATATAATTGAAATCTTCCCGTTCTAAAATGGCTCTATTTCTGGTTGATGATTACTACTAGTCGCTTTGGATGAAAGCGTCAGCTAAATGGGAAGGCACAATGAACAAGGGGTACAAGGAGTAAAATTACCATTGCTGGTTCAGATTGTTGTTGACAGGGGCTCTTTATTGTCAGTGACAGAATGCTGGATCAAGAGAAAAGAGCTGACTCATATTACTGTGCATTGATAGTACGTGTTTAAGGTAAAAATATGCTAATAAAATCAGTGACACACAGATTATAATTTGTCTTGGTAAAGTATAACTTTAGGTTGAAGGTTACTTGAAGGTTTTCCTACAGTAGAGTCTCAGTTGAACACAACAGTACCCTTGGGCTTTTTTTTAAATGTAGTTGATGTGATGTTCCATCTGCTCCCCTACAGGTGCAGAAGATCTATGAGAGTGAGAGGCGACTGCATGCAGGAGACCATCCCATCGAGCTCCTAGCCCAGGACTTTGAGAAGAACTACCACATGTACATCTACCCTGTGCACTGGCAGTTTGCTCAGATGGACCAGCACCCCACAGACAGGTACAACACATCCGTAATATCAGGACAGTCCTTACGGGGTCATAATGCATGAGATCAAACTGAAGCATGCCTGAAAAATCATAAACGAAACGTTGCCACAAGAGACCAGTAATGTAGAATAAGTAGTGTTTCTCTACACCATATGAGCTTGTTGTATACTACTACAGAGATAGAAGCAGAAAACGTACCACTGTGCCACCATAGGACTTGATGAGTGTGCGCCACTCCAACTGCTCCCCCTGGTGTTTGCCTTGTGTACTGCAGGTATCTGTCTCACTCAGAGCTGGCTCCTCTCCGAGTGCCTCTGGTGCCCATGGAACACTGCACCTCACACTTCTTCCAGGAGTGTGACGCAGATAAAGACAAGCAGGTGTCCTTCAAGGAGTGGGGACACTGCTTCGGCATCAAGGATGGTAAGAGCTGTGGCATTTTCACAGGGACACATACACCTTATCTATCAGAGCTTATATGAATGTGCAATGCATCCAGACACTCACTGTTTTTCCTTCAACAGGAAGTCATTCAAAACATTATGACATTATATATATATATATATATATATATATATATATATATATATATATACACACACACACACACACACACACACACACACACACACACACACACACACACACACACACACAATGTTATACAATGTTTTTAATTTGTTCCTTGTATTTTGATGCCATACCTAACTGTATGATTGCTCCTTACAGAGGACATGGACACTCATCTACTGTTCTAGTTACCTCTATACCTCATGCATGGAGAGACAAGAGGACTTCTCCGACTGGTGCTGAGCAGACAGAAATAAAGCTTCTCAGACTGTGAACTGTAAAGGGGGACATTGCAAATTCAAGAAGGAACATGTGCTAAGTTCTTCTTGCCACTGTTTTCCACTTAGATGGATTGAATGAGAAATGTGGGTTTTTTACACTTCCAGATATAATCCAATGTGGGGAAATGTATCTACACATGGCCATGTTGTATGATGGAGTATGTAGTCTTAGCTAGCGAGGATTTTTTGTAATTAATGTGATCTTGTATATCTAACCATTAACCACAATACTATCTATGTTACAAAAACATTCCAAAGGGGGAAAAGTTTACATTTTGTTCATATTAGATAGAATAAAGTGTTAAAAGAGTATATATACTACTTAATCATTATGCTGGAATATCATGTTTGATCATTCCATATGGTGCTTTTACATCACTGCTATAAGAGCAGAATATGAAATGGCACTAAAAATAAAAACGAAACTGAAAGATCAAATCGATTACTGTAAGTTAACAGCAGTAGCTGTTACTATGTAGTGTAAAGTGCCACATATTATTTTACATGTAATGTCTGATGCTTCCTTAACACTTCTAATAAAAGCCTTTGAATATGGGTGTGAATAATCATGTAATTGCTGTTTCAGCCTATTTTCATTTTCTCCACTCATGTTCAGGTGGACTACTTCTGCTCTCATTATGGTTGTGAGGGGGCTTGGCTCTGATTGAAAACCTATCCACACAGAGAAAAAAAGCCAAAATCATATTATCAATCTTGTCCAGACATTTGACTCATATCACACAAACCAATAGTGGATATATGTTTGAGCTATGTTATAGGGTTTTTACAGTAGAAAGAACAGAGGCGCACTCAATGGCTTGATACTAATACAATTTGTATTGAGAACTGATATTTTAACGAGTCTTAAGCTGATGATACATGGGGCAACTTTTTGAGCAATGTTGCTGGGCAATGTTCCTCATTATTGTGGTTCTGGCATTTTCTCATCGATATTGGGCAACAGTTTCTTTTCTGGAGAAATTTGATCATCAGTAGGCAAGTTGTCATGATGATCCAATCAGAATAAATGGAACTGGTTATGTGGTTGCCCAGCAACATTGCTCAAGAAGTTGCCCCATGTATCATCACCTTCAGGCTATGGTCTTAGGACAAAACTTATAGGGTTTTTAAAAAGTGTTAGTGATGTTTTGACTGTGAGATGAGTGTAGACAAAAATGCCATCTTTAAAATTATATTTACAAAAATGAAAATATAATCTATAGTACTATAGTACTGTATCTATCGTACAGCATATCTAACCTCAGCAATGATACTACAGTAATAGTATCAGACTAATGAACTGCAGCAACAATGTTGCATTGTATTAATTTCATCTGGGGGGAATAGCTCAGCTGAACAAAAATGTCTGCCCATAGACACCTGAGCTCAACATTCTGCAAGGTTTTGCCGCTTGTAGACATTGATGTCATCTTCTCGCACTCTTTAGTCTTGGGTGTGGGAAGGGATTTGTAAAATGACCACTTCACTAACAATTTGTGGTAATCACAATACCTGGTGCTTCACACAGTCTGTTTTCCAAAAGACCTGAAAATACATAGTATCTCCCATTAGTGGTCGCCCTTTCTTAGTCAAGTGTCTAAAGTGATAATGATATTGTATGTACAGAGTTAGCCTAAGCAAGGCTCTTTATAAAAAGAGGTTGTTCCCATACAAAACAGTCAGTCTTCCACAGGAACACTGACAGTATCGAACCAGAGGTATTGGGAAATGTGTCCTGGATGACTGAATACTATTGTGTTTGTGTAAGGCTTAATGTGGCTCTTACAGTGTACAACATTAATATTTTTCAGGTGAAAAGAAACATGATCTGTTTCCTGTGGATCATCTTCCCCTCCTTGGCCTCTATGGTAAGGTTGCATGAAACCAGTGAGAAGCTACGGTCTTGTTTTCATTATGCAACTTGCTTTTCTCTCAGTGTTTTTTTCTGTCTGTGGAGTTCACTGGTGATGAATGATTTATTGTTCTCCGGATGTTTAGGCACAGGCAGGGGGATCAGGAAGTGCAGAGGTATTGTTGGTACATAATAAGGCCTTCACTGTAGAGACTGTAGACTGTCCTGTCCATGATTATGTGTCTTTTTTGTGTCGTAGCATGCAATGCTTTGTAACTGCTCTGTATTCTCCCAGGTTGCTAAGGCTGCTGGAGGGGTGAATGGGGGTGTGGGCAATGCCGCTGGTGGCAATGGTGTTAATCCAGTGATCCTCAATGGCATTGTAATGAATGGACAACTTCCTCAGGTGGATATCAAAGTGTGAAAACTGTAAATGTGATACGTAAATACAGTATATATTAAACATGTAATTGTTTACAAAGGGTGCTGGCTTTCAGCTGAAAACTATGCAAAGATATTCTGTAGAGATAATATATGCTGGTGTAATAAAATAGGCAATATGTCTTACCTCGAGTCTGTGGAGTGGGTAACATTGATTACAATGTATTGATTACAATGTATTCCATAAACCTTTTCTCAAACAGGACAAGTTATAGAGTTTAATCAGCAATAAATAAAAGAGATCCTACAAGAGCTACAGAAACCATATCAATAAATAGTGTACCCCTTAGAGTAACCATTTCACTGGACTCCACCCCTCTCTTGCAGCTGGTACCAGTGGGTGCCTTACTCCTCCAGCAGCCAGGGGGTGCTGTGCCTATGAACCAGGGAGCTATGCCAATGCTTCCTGGACAAGGTGCGCAGCCTGGGGTTACCTTCCCCCTGGCCTTCGCTCTGCCTCAGCAGCAGCTACCGCAGCAGCAACAGCTACAGCTACTGCTACAGCAACAGCTACAGCAGCAGTTACAGCAGCAGCAGCAGCAACAGCAGCAGCAACAACAGCCTGGACTGCCTCAGGGCCAGCATCAGCCACAGGCAGTCAGCAATGCTTATGTTACATTATACCTGACATAAGTTACATATGTTACATATCTGACATACACCATGTCCAGACATTTGATTCAATACTGCTCTGTTGCAAATCAATTATATTCAAAATACATTTTAAAATTGTGTTATAAAAATAACGGGACTTAAACAGAGTGTTGCCTCATTGTGGTTGATTTTGCCCATGTGTTTGCAGGCAGTGCCGGTGTTTGCAGTGTTGCCCCAAGCTAACGGCATGGCAGGAATGGGGGGGCTGCAGTTTCCTTGGATGGCAGCTGGGCAGCAAGTGCAGGTGCTAATTACGCCATAACGATTCATGATCAGGTCTTTACAAGCACTAAGAGGATGGGGACTGATTCAGTATTTACAGACACAGCGGTCCTGAGTCAGGATTGGGTTGCACCTCTTTGACAATGCCTTCCATTTTCATTTAAACGTTGAAAAATGTCATTTCATTAAATATTTTCAATGATGTTACATTTTTAAACATCACATTGTTGTTTGCAATGACCTATTTTATGTTGCGTTCTCTTCAGTTTTTGTCCCTGGGAGTGGCAAATAATCTCCAACAGGGGGCAGGTGGGGGCCAGGGCCAGGGGCAGGGGGCAGCGGCTAAAGCCCGAGTGAAGGTACTGTTGTGTCCAACTGAGACTACTGTAGGAAAACCTTCAAGTTACCTTCAACCTAACATTATACTTTACCAAGACAAATTATAATCTGTGTGTCAGTGTGATTTTATTAGCATATTTTTACCTTAAACACATACTATCAATGCACATTATGAGTCAGCTCTTTTCTGTTGATCCAGCATTCCGTCACTGACAATGAAGAGCCCCTGTCAACAACCTCTGAACCAGCAATGGTAATTTTACTCCTTGTACCCCTTGTTCATTGTGCCTTCCCATTTACATTGAACAGTAACTGTCTTCAGTGCTTATATAGCACTTTTTACATATATTCAGATGTAAGATCTAATGTTTATATACACTGTACAATATTCCATTATCCAGGTGATGAAAAAACCGACCATCAGACCCATGTCCCTGGCTGAAAGACTGAAGGTAAGCTGAGAAACTGTTCAACACAAACACAGTGTGTATTTGTTGCCCCAGGGCTCCCTTGTAAAAGATATTTGAATATCTCAATGGAACATCACCTGGTAAAATAAAGGATAAATAAATAAAAATAAATAGTCTAATGTGCTGCAAGTTCCTGTTCCCTAACATACACTGCATTGGTGATTTGTTTTAGCTCTCCGTGACTCCCCAAAGAAAAAGTGCCTGAGGAGAACATGTGAGTCTGGCACACACACACACACATACACACACATACACACACATACACAGACACACACATACACACACACACACACACACACACACACACACACAGACATACACAGACACACACATACACACACACACACACACACACACACACACGTACACAGACACCTTTCCTGTCATGCTGTCACTATTGTGGCATTAAGTTGCTTCATTGCGGTGCTTTGCTGCTTGCTGACATGCTGACTTGTCTGTACCTGAACACTGTACTTGTCTCCAGTGTTGAGATAATATTTATCTTCACTGTCAGTTTTGGCTTTCACCAGACAGAAAGGACAGAGAACTGGTTAGAGGTGGTTTTGCAATGGAAACAGTGTTGGAAAAAAATGTACCAGAACATTATTTTCTCATATCCAAGGTGATCAGAGCGAGACCCAAGCTGAGATGGAGAAGAGGTTTCAGAAAAAAAAGAAGATTGACAGCAGATCTTTAAATACACCGTGTAAAATATTTAACCAGCTGTGACGGACTGTGTGGATTCATGTTGTCAAATTCTTTTCAATGAACAAATAAATCTGTTTAGCTCACAGAAAGCCTCTGAAGTATTTTAATTTACACCGTGTAAAATATGTAACCAGCTGTGATGGACTGTGTTGATTCATGTTGTCAAATTCTTTTCAATGAACAAATAAATCTGTTTAGCTCACAGAAAGCCTCTGAGGTTTTTTGATTATTTAAAAAAATGATAAGGAGATAAGTGGTAAATATATTCTAGGTTAGTCTATGATAAAGGTGTGTAGAGTTTTAGGCCTGCGAAAATAGATGAATCACCACGATGAACAGAAACAATGAAATAAAATACAATGCCTAACAATGACTTCACCAACCACAATGACAGGTAGATACTTACTGCACTTTCAGAATGGCTATATTGTGGGTTATATTTGCATGTTAGGTTGTTGATGACCTATATACCGCAGACAAAGCAACAGCATTACACTCCTTACCCCAAGCTATTACCTTAGTGTGCACATTTAATCAGCTGTTTTGCAGGATATGAATGTCTTTACCTCATATAAGAGGGTGTGACGGACAAAATGTCATGTTTGTAGCTAACAGTATGTTCATGTTCTAGAATAGTCTTTCTTCATTTGGTTTCACCTCTCAGCAGCACACTATTGCTATGAAATTAGACAAACACAAGTCACAAAATAACAAACATGGCTGTTTATTGGCTAGTGTGCTTGGTTATGTTCAGGGTCAGGCGTGGCTTTTGAGTATTTGTCCAGTAGCCACCTTGTTTGTGTGAAATGATCTGTGATTGGCTGTTAGTTTCGTGTAACATCCAAAGATTGATCAATGAAAATGACAGCAAGATGAATAAAGGTGCAGATTATTAGCATTTCATATTAAGACTAGATGTATCGCATAGGGGTATAAAATATTACCGCCACTCAGTCCTGTACATCTGTTCCACGATCATAAATCACACTAATCAATTTGTATACATCTTCTACTCAACCCCCACTCTTGAAACTTTTGTGTATGCTTGTTTGGCATGCCTGTGTGTGTGTGTGCGGGCCGCACAGCAAGTAGCCTACTGGCGCTGCGAATGTGAATAGATTTGTAGCACTAGCCAAAAAATTTGTAGCATTTTTATAAAACCTTTAAAATCACAAGTAGGGCAGTTCATCACAGTTCATCCATTGCAACTGGACTGATGAAAGGTCATGTACACCTGTAGGCTACTGTACATTGTATTTGGGGAAAGCAGAAGGTATCAGTTTTACATTTATTTATTTATTTATTAACAAACACAACAATCCCTGTCATTTCCATGTAGTTTTCAACAGCTATCAAGAAGAGAGGTCATGCCATGGATTTTTGTAAAAGTTTCTTCTTCTACACATGCACGATTTTAGTCATCTTTAGTTCATATGATATTCAACTTTATTGTCAATGCACAAATGACAAAAAAAATAGTCTAAAATGAAATGCAGTTTTACATCTAACCAGTGGTACAAATAACTGACATGTCCAAAAGGGCCTTCATGAAATGCGTCGCTAGACTGTTCACATTTTAACGGGCCAAGTTGAGAGCTGCGTCCGTTATTGTTCGTGGGAAAAATACTGATTTCCACATTGCAACTACTGAATCCATGGTCAGGGACCACCAGAAATGTCCTCACGGACCACAAGTAGGCCGCGGACCACTGGTTAAAAACACCTGGCTTACAGTATCAAGCGGACTTAAGCTGCCACCTCTTGGCGAAAAGTTGTAATACCTTTCACCCAGCTGCGTGAATCACAGAAAGCGCAAATGAAAAATGAAGTGGCCACTTCTAAATGGGACCCACTGTTCAGTAGCTGAAGGTCTGTGGCTAAAGCAGCCATAATGAAAGTGTTAACACTGTTTGGATACTTCCCACACACACATGCTTTTTAACCGCATAGACTACAATTACCAAGCTGGAATCAAAGCACATCGATTCACCTCTCACAGTCACACCCTAAACAAGCACTTCAAACAAACAAACAAGCGTCTCAGTCTCACGCATGTATAGCCATAGGCAAAACTGTATCAGACGTAACGTTAGTAAATCATCCATCGCACAGAATGATTTTTGTAGCACGTGCAACAGGTACAGCCCTGCCCTGGATACATCTCTCAAAGTGCGCTCTAAAACATTTGGTTTAAATGGAGATGTAGCCTAGATCATCACTGGTGCGTTAATAAATCTACATTGTGACGAGTTGACACAAATGATTCACTTTGATGAATTTATGTAGTCTAGTCAATTACGTTGTCTCAGCCCTAGTTACTTTGTTTGGGAATGAACGTTAGCTCAGATGTTTTTTGAGACTTTTTGTGGTCTTACTGTAATGCAACATTTTACAAAGCACTGACAGGGCCACCAGGACTGTGAGCGAATCAACAGCAGAAAAATCTATTTAGCAAGCAGAAATGTCCCAGCCTGTTTAGGATGCTTCATAGACAGGTTATCTTTCAGGTAAGCTAGGCCTATTTCCATTAGAAAACCATCACGTTAGCGAACGCGTTGTGACTAACTCACTTAGCTCCTGTAGGCTATAGTCTATGGTCAGAAAAGAAGAAGACAGTCGAAAGATACAATTACAGCGCTGATATCAATTTGCTTGGTAACCACATTTATGGTTTTCTACAAATACACTGGTCAATAATCAAATTGGCCCCCATAACTCAACCAATACTAACGGTAGGCCTAACATTATTTTACCTAGGTCGTAGGTATACAACTTGTATAAGATTAACGGACCTGCAGTTAAAACCATGCATGTCCGATAAACATTCTCAGATTTATTTCGGCTTCAAGAAGAAATGGGAATTACATTTCATGTGAAAATCATCCTACCCTTATTAGACGTTCTCTGCGGTAAACTAAAGTGTTGTCCTTGTAGGAAGTGTCTTTCCAACCCACTTTAGATTAACTTCCAACAAAATTATGTCTCACTGCAACGATGCGCCATCTGGTGGACAAACGACTACGTAACGCCAATACTGGAAATGTAGCCAAATGATGATGAATATTTGGTTTTCATTTAATCCTACTGAATTTGTAATTATGTATCGGCCGTTCTAATTGCCGATACCGATAGTATGTGCGTGCCTGTGTGTGTGTGTACACATTACTTCATTTTTTTTAGACCCCCCATGGATGAAATTCTACAAAACTTGGCATATCCCCAGAGAATGTCAGGTTAATCATACAGATACAATTTGGTGCAGTTCTGAACATCTTAACTGAAGAGAGGGGCGATTAAAGCAGAATGATATTGCATTTTCATTTTTTACTGGGGGTGCAAATCACAAATGAGTGATTATGGGCTAGGTTGATGTGGGCCCTTGAGACCAACATACCATAAACATTTGTTCATCCTCGGTGCCACGGTTCCGTGTAGTTATTTAGGAAAAACTTTTTTGGGTTTCGGGGGGCCCAGCGACTTTTTTCTGTAAAAGTCTAGGGGGGCTACATACCCACCAAATTGCATGTGCCCCAGTGTTTCGGTGTCCCGGGTATCTTTGACCAAAAATTCAGGAAGTAGATGACGAAGCGTCGGTCATAAAAACTGTTAAAGGTGCTCTAAGTGATGCCACACCACTAACCACTCGGTGAGTTGCACAGTTTTGAAAACAAACGTTAAGGGTTGTTTTAAGGACATGTTTGTGCATGCCCATAGGCAGCCACTCTGAAGTAGTCAAAGGCGATTCAAAACTAGTCAGAAAAGTGATAGGACCCATCGTCAAAATTTCGGTGTCCACCATTTCAGTTCATCCAAAACAAACCAGAAAAGGGACTCAAAGTGCTAAATATCGGAATTATCCTTTAAGACATCTGGAGGGAGGTTTACCCATAGACAGTAAAATAAAGGGTTTACCTAACATACTGCACTTACCAGCTGGCTACCGCTAAACTAACTATGATATGAACTTCTGGACTATGACGGTTGCAACACAGGTGTTTTCCAAAACCATAGCTCCATTGAATTGGTATAGCCTAAATATTCTGTTGACGTGGGAGAATATGGTCTGCACTAGACTATAGCTTGACAGTGGTAATCATTTAGCACACTAACACTTTACTTTGAGCTGGATTCAAACCCATAGGGCAGGCTAGTACCTACCATGACACCTTCCAGAAGGCAGAAGAGACATCATGCACTTCAGTTCACTTGCCCCACTGAACCGCAGAGCTGATGGCAAATTGCCAAGCTGAAGTAAACATAAGTAAGAATAGAGGAGATCAGCCTGGTGTAGCCTGCCGTGAGGCAAAGTGAGTTGTGTCATAGAATTTTGAGGGAACCAATGTGTTAAACGGTCACTGGTGCAACATATAAGTTAGGGCAAACAATTGCTAGATTTTGCAACTTTTTCACCTATCACGATACAGTCATATGTATGGAAAACATATGGCCATATGAGAATGAACATCCGGCTGTCATAATCATAATCATCATAATCATTAATATGTTGGTGTGCCTTGGCATTTTTGTTTGACATTTGAACGGTTGAGAACTGTTTCACCTACGCTACCTTCAATGATGCATGTATAGGATTAAAGTTAATTTCAAATTAGTTCTTCATTTTAAAAGGTCAGCCTATATGAACAAATGTATAAACTTGATAACCTATTAATTTAAAAATAGATCATTCACAAATGAAACTGATATAGCCCATAACCGGATCTCTGTGATTTGCAGGTGTGCCATTACTCATGCCACTCTATATCATTTAGCATGTTAGTTCGAACTACAAAAGTTTGGAAACTATCATGGTTTAAACTGACATACATGCTGGTACAACAGTCTTGGGAAACTGTTAGTTCAAAGCCAAACTCCATAGTTATACTGGAATGTAGCGAAGTACTAAACCTGCAGGTTTGGTATACCCCGGAGACCTGGGTTGAAGGCCGGGTAGGGTGACTGCTCTCTCCATTCACTACAGGGAAACACTCTGCAATACAGCACACTTACTGTAACATAACACACATAACAGTTTGGGGAACACTGTTCTATAACTTCCAGTGACCTTGCTCCATCATAACTTTGAAGACAAAAAGTGATAATACATTGAGTGATGTCACACTTAATGAAACCCAGTCTCATGGTATTTACAGCATCAGTGGTTTTCAACCCAATGCCTCATCCGTGTCTGTCGTCTGTTTACAACACCTAATGACACAGCTCCTTGTGGCTTTCAGCACCAAAACACATGAGCCTGTCTAAAAGACTAGAAGCTTATTATCAAGGTAAGTGCTGACCACCCATCATAGCAATTTAGGGGAAGTGATGTCAGCTAAGTCAGTAACAACTAGAGCTGTGTTTTGTGTGACAAAGTACAAGAGTTGTGAAAACTGTGCAAAACAGAATACTGATCACTGGACAACATAACAATAGTCTCTCAGCGTTTATGGCTGAGGATTACTGTGAAGACAATATGATGAAACAGCTGGATTACCTTGAAGGGTTCTATTAGACTTGATGTAAACACCAAGTCAATAAATTGGAACTCAGTAGACAGCTGAGAGAACTTGTCTACTAGATTCCGAGAGTGTGGCACTGTATTCCGTGTCCTGCTCTTACAACTGCCTAGATCGCACAATGACATTTCTGCTCTTTCTTGCTGCAGCTGTGACATTTTGTAATGTAAGTAGTAAAACATTAGATCTGGGAAAATATCATTTGTATCTCCTCCTAACTCATTCTCTGTGATTGACATGTGCTATCTTCTTTCATACTGCAGGTCACCTCCGCGAAGGTAAGCCCTCACCAGACACAGTAGCAGCAGCAAGGGTGACAAGTTAATAGTTGAACTCCACTTGCAGTAAATTCTGACTCAGAATATGACATTCATCTCATTCTATTCTAGAGACTAGACTGTGAGTTCTCAATGATTGATTTCCTTCACTTTCCCTTTTGCAGAAGCTGGCTCTGATTACGGGCCTGAATGGTGGGGGGGTGTTGACCGGGTTGAATGGGGGGGTGTTGACCGGGTTGAATGGGGGGCTGTTGACTGGGCTGAATGGGGGGCTGATAACTGGGGTGAACCCGGGGCTGGTACTGAACCCTGGCCTTCTGAACGGGGGCAATGCCCTCATCGCCCAGCCACAGCTGGCACAGGTGAGTGGCCCTATGTTTGAGGGGTTTGTACGAGAGGTTTAAAGTGTGATTCCCACTAGAGATGTGTGTTTTAACTGACTACATGCTGATCATGCTAATAACAGAGTAATGGGAGCTGCTGTGTGTGTGTGTGTGTGTGTGTGTGTTTGTGTGTGTGTGTGTGTGTGTGTGTGTGTGTGTGTGTGTGTGTGTGTGTGTGTGTGTGTGTGGTGCAGATGGCTCCTGGTGTCCCATTTGTTATGCAGCCCCCTCAGTTTGGGTTTCCCCAAGCTGGGGCTCAGCAGCAGCAGCCACCACCGCAGTTTGCTTTTCCATCTGGCAATGGGGTATGTTCACTCTCATCTCTCTTTTCCATCTGCCAGTGGGGTATGTTCACTCTCATTCATGACTCTACAGAGAAGTACTTCACCTCAGAGATACTACAGTCATTGACATTGTTTAGTTTTGTCCTTTGAATAGTGAAGGTGGTTTGTAGGTTTTTAGAGAAGGCAAAACCCAACTATATGCAGTCTAATGCTTAACTGTGTGATGGTCACTTGAAAAGTGACTTCAGTGGACCAACATAATATGACATAATCTTATTTCATTTCTGATGCAATCACTATATTCGGAAGTGAAAAGTACATTCACTCATGAGTAGTCGTAAAACTTGTATCACTGACTGTAAAGCTCAAGATTCCAAATTATGGGAGTTTAAACTTGCAGTAAATGTGTACAACACTGATTGATTTCTGTCTTGTATAGGGATTTCCTTATTTTGCTGGTTTTCCTCAAGGCCAACCTGGAATGTTTCCTCCACAACAAGCTGCGGTACGCTGGCCCATAGTCATATTCAATGTGTGCCTAGCTTACATACGGTGATGTCCAGTAAGGGACCCGTGCTTGGACTCAGCTCTCCTCTTTTTATTCATAGGGTGGGAATGCTCAGCAGCAGCAGCAGCAGCAGCAGCAGCCGAATCCCAACGTGAGGAGATTCAAGGTAGAGTGTGTTATTAGACCTTAAAGCCAGAACACAAATAGCGCAGAAATGAAGACGGGACACATCATTATCACTCTAAGAAGAACTGCAAGACATTTTACAGCAGATGCATTGATAATAGGGTTATTGTAATTTTGGGGGTGGTGAGTGCTTTTGACTACACTGACATGAGTAATGCCTGTTATTTCACTCTCTCAGAGGATGCTTAGAAAACTCCAAAAAACCAGTGTTGGTGTGACTCAGGTGCAGTGATTTATGTCATTTAAAATCACCTTGCAGTGGGTTTCATACTGTAACATGTCACATGAACTCACACAAGTCTGTGTTTTTCCTCCTGTGTGATAACTTCAGGCTCCTCTTTCTATTGAGACTACACCTCCAAGCCCAACCCCAAACACAGCTGCTGTGAAAGATATTCTGTGCACAGAAAAGGTGATCATCAATGAATTTAGTAGAGATGTTGCATGATTATAATGTTACTTGGGACTTGGGACTAATAAGATCTATTTCTCTTTCCAGAAATAAGTTGACACCACCAGTGTTTGGTTTGGAAGAATGTCTACACAGATGCACAGAAAGACTTGTGATCTATACAATGTTTTAGTTTTAGTCTGTTATGCATATTATGCTATACTATAATTGGTGTGTGACAGAAGAAAATAAAATCTACTATATTGCAAATACTGAAGGTAGTCCACGTTTGTTTTCCTAAAGTGGGTAGTTTTACAATCCGGGTGCACTTGACAATAACGAAAACATGTATATGTGCCTTCACCACTTCGACATATCATATAATCTACTGTGGCATTCTGTAATGGAATTGTGGTGTTTAAAAAGTGCAGAATAATCTTAAAGGTCCAGTATGTAGGAAATAATGGAAAATAAACTGTAACCATTCCAAAAATGATCACCATATGTTGTCAGAGAGTAAGGAAACACGATGAATTGAAGTAATGGCTTATTTGACAACATTACTCTAACCCGTAAAACCCCGTAAAACCCATGAAAAAAAAGAGTTACGGGGCGGAATGTCTTGGAATTTTCGTTTATGTTTTGAACGATTCATTCTAGAATAGCGTATTAATAATGGGCTAGCGCGTCCTCCTATTTGGGTTGCCAAATTAGCAAAGGCCAACTGTCAACTGCTGTCAGTTGTAGTCATGAACGCCTACGAAAGGCAGGCAAATTTCCAAAATTTAAACATCGGAGGAGCTTCCTGAGATGGTGACGTCTTTGTCAAACGAAGAATATCAAGTCTGACGCAGAGCTGTCCATATTTCTCCACAACAGGTAGCCTAGGCTAAACTTTATCTGCATCGCTAACTTGAGCTAAATATGTTACGTTGGTTAGAGAGGTATTTTTTGTTTTCACTGTTTCCGTAATGTGTAGCTGGGTCATGGTTGGAGAAACGTTAAAGCAGCTGCAGGTCAACTAACGTTAGCTAAGTCTTAATTACATCTGGCAACCCAGAAGAGGCTCGCGTCTGGTAGTCTTGAGAACGTTCACCAGTGTTTTGATCAAAGATTCTAGAACAGTTCTGTTCTAGAATCTTTGGTTTTGATTTTGGTCTGCAGAACGTTCGGTAACAATCCTACAAATCGCACCTTTAACAGAAACGGCAGTTGAAAGGCCATATTTCTGTCAAATATAAGTTTAGAACTAAAGCTGATCTGATTGAGCTTATCTAGCACAGATAAGTAGCACACATACTTCAGATATGTATCAAACTGCCTACCAACACATTTTCCAGATACAATTTGAACATATACTGTAAGATTATGCAACTTACTTAACCACTCTAACTTAAATGGTGTTAATAGAAAGGAAAATACTAAAGACTACAGGTATTGTGTACAAATATCTTAACATAATGATGGTGAAACACTGCATGTGTCCAACACACCTGTGGAGGTATGCATACTGTCTCTAAGAACTGTCAACAACCAGAAGACCAGAAACCAGATGCCATTGTGTTATCTTCAACAGAAAAAAAAGAAAGAAAACATGAATAAGGATATTACACTAACCAAGAAATTCAGGCTTGGAGTCACAGCACCACCCAGTGTTCAGAACTGCAATTAAAAATCACAAATGTGGAGCCCTTTCATAACTTTATACTTTCATACATGTTCAAGTGTGGCAGTATTGATTAAAGCAATGTGAAACAAAAGTGGCACTGAATGGGGTCCAAGCAGTTCTTCGTACCATATTATATACAGTATGTGGTATTTGTGTATTTGTCTCAGAGGCAGCAGCAGGTCCAGTCCAAGGCCTTAGAGATTGAGTGCAGACGACAAAGCAATCTACACAGTGACGGGCTCAGAATTATTGAAAGGCAAAAAGGGTCACCTCAAAAAAAATCTCATGACATGGGGTAAAAAACGTGAGGTGGACTGCACCATGCGCTATACATTTTTTTAAAAAAGGCATTTAGAACATGTTTGATGATGGTAGATGTTATTGTCTGATATTTATAACAATACCTATGGTATTAAATGTTCCTAGAGTGTTGATGAGTGTACATATTGTGAATGTGGATAATACAGTGTGATTTGTTAATGTTAAAAGTTGCAATTGGTGAATTAACTATTTTGAGAGGTGGATAAACTCTAATAAGACGTGGATAAACTCTATTTCTGAAATTTCAGAGGTGGATTTACTTGCATTTAGCTTCCACTCCCTGATCAGAAAGGGACCTGTAGGGAACATCAAGTTTATCCCATTGTAAAGGCTCCTATTTATATTCTCCACTGCAGGGGCATCCATTACCACCATCCATACCACCTACATTGGTACTTCTTTATGTTTTCTCACATGTAGTACACTGCATTCTGTCCTGGAAATGACGCCTTGGAACACAAGCATGTAGGGACAGCATAGACAGCACACAGCATCGCTAACTAAGTTGATTAACTTTTTTAACTTTATTTTCTTCTTTCTACAAGCCCTTCTAGGGACAAGTGATGTAAATCTGATATGTAGCATTAGCCATGATACTTGCATCAGATAACTGTTCTCAGTTTGTCTCTATATATATTGTATGTGTCCCTATCAAATAAACTCTAACAATAATTGTTTGTTTGTTTGTTTGTTTGTTTGTTTGTTTGTTTGTTTCTTTCTTTCTTTCTTTTATAATAACTTTGTTAATACACTGCTCAATTTCTGGATGCCTTTTTGAGAAATCTTAGTCTTAGTTGATGTGGTTATTACAGGCTGAAATAAGCACATCAAATCTATTGCTGAGATTAAACTTAATTACTCAAAGCGGCTTCTATAAATAGTGCCATAATAAACATACTGTAGTGCTTCGTACCATAAAGTGGGGATCACACTGGAAATAACGAAACGGCAGCAGTAAGCGTAATGCAACGCTCAGACCATAATAAGTTCTATCTCGTTCCTAAGTAACACAAACGGTTTGCCTTAACTGACAATTGAATACACTCGCGTTGCGCATTGGAAGTTGAACCATGTTCAACGTTCAGCTTGTTCAACGCCACCATAGAGAACAATAGGAAACCTGCCGCTTGCCGCTGGCCAGTGTGATCCCCCTAATCCTAAATTTTAGGAGAAATTACAAAGGCAGGATGCATTGTAGCCTATTTGAGATAGGAAGTATATCTGGATGTATAGAGCATATGATCTGGATTTGAAAAAAAATATTCCTTTGAAGTCTAACTGTATAATATCTCGATTCTTGATTCTCACACAGCTTCACTGTCTGGAAGCCTGGAAAATCCAGACCCTGATAATCTAGAAAGATTAAGGGTCTGGCAAAGAACAATGTAATGGCCTAACTCGAGGGGCGGCAACAAGCATGCATTTAAAAATCTCACTGCACGCAATTGGATAACACTAGACCATGTTTACTCTGAATGATTTCGGACTTCTACGCAATTGGATAACACTACGACCAATGTGTACTGTCCTCCAACGGACCAATACTGGATAGATAGATAGATAGATAGATAGATAGATAGATCATGCAAGGTAATTGCAGTGAGTCCTTGAGATATTTCGGGTAAACGTCACATTAGACGTTGCAGATATTCTGTCTGAAACGTAAGCCACCTCTCACAGGTGCTGTACCCACACAACCATAATTATAGGGCCACTTTGCAGCCGACGCTTAGTCACAACTATGTTTCAGCCCTTGCAACATGCCCTCTCTAAAAGCTAGACGCACAAAGGCCTCTACACCATTAGATATGATTAGCATGACTCAGCTGAACGTCTCAATGAAACATAACATTTCATCAGTTTCACCTATGAACATCTATGAAGCTCCCCAAACTATTTTATCTCAAAGTACTGTTGTTGAACTTGCCGGTGCATTTGCACATGATTTACCATTTTGATGATGCCGAAAAAGGGCATTCACCTGCTACTTTTTGACATTTAATTTTGCTTTTAGCACAAATCATGAAGCCTTGACTAGCTGCCATTTAGAAATGAGCCAAAGAAATCCAGTCTCGTCCATTTAAGGTTTGTGGTGTAATTGATTACCCATAATGACCTCTGAGATGATGTCTGCGGAGGGGTGCTCAAAATTGCCACACCATCATACCAACCGCAGACCAGAGACGGGACTGGTGAGAAGGAGAATGAGAGAGTGAGACAGAGATAGAGAGAAAGTGAGAGAGAGAGAGAGAGAGAGAGAGAGAGAGAGAGAGAGAGAGAGAGAGAGAGAGAAAGAGAGTTGAGAGAGTTTAAAAAGATTGGGTTCAAAAGGCAAAAGCAACAGTGTTTGTGAAGTGGAGTCCAGAAAGAAAGCAAGGAGCATATACACCTCTTCACACAGAACTATATCTAATACGGTAAACATTGTCAGATAAACACGTCTCTTTAGACGCAAACAGTAGTTGTAGAGCCTATTGTAATTTTTTCCCACTTTTTGCATTAACTGTAATAAATGCATTAACTGTATCTTTGTCTCACAGTTTGACATGATGGATATCAAAGCTGCCTCTCTCTGGATTAGTGTTATCTGTGTCTGCAATGCAATTCCAGTAGGTGACTGTTCGTAGTACCTGCATTGAGTCTTTTGTGTTAAATAAAGAGTTGCACGTATTTCATCGTTTGCCTTTTCTCATCTTTTCCAGATATTCCAGCCCCAACTTGGAATTGTTGCAAGCGCCAGTAATGAGGTAAGGAACATTATGAAATAAATATGTTGTAAGTGCTCTGTCTGGCAGGTGTTCCACATATAGACTTTGAAGATCCTTATTTCTGTTTTGTTTTCAGATTCTTGGGCTAGGGGGAGTTACCCTTACAGGTGTTGGCTTGGGTCAAACACAGGTAAATTACCATGATGTTGAAAAACAAAAATGACTTAAAAGAAAATATAGTACAGTTATTCTTTACATTTGCATTTGTTTTTCTGTTGATGGCTTCATACTTTTCATCTCTAGGGTACATCCTTCATCAACCCATTTTTCCGGCCCAATGTCATTATGCCCCAGCGGGTGCTGAATTTTAACCCTCAGGCAGCTGGTCCCTTCCTACCCCAGCAGGCCACACCTGGGCTCCTGCCCGCGCAGGGGAACCAGGGGTCCCCTTTCCAATTCAACCCAGCCCAGCAGGACATGCCCACCGGGCCCCAATTCTCGGACCCCAATTCCCCACAGTTCCAACCCCAGGTAACAGAACTGGTCTGCTGCCATCTGGCATCACAGCATCAACAGAAGCAGAATACAGCAGCAATAGAATATAGGAAATATAGGAATATACAAAACAATTTTTATTTGTCACATACATAGAAATACTGTTGCAAAACAACATGTAGTGAAATGGCATTTAGCTGCTTAACTTCACTGTGTATAGGTGTTTAAAAGGATAAGAAAGGATGAGAAAGAAAGATTTAGAAATAATTGAATACATAGATTGAGAGAGGGGTAAAAAGTGCAGTGTGTTTAAGTGTAGTATGGCAAGTCCATGTACTGGTGTTTAAAGAGTTTTATGTGTGTTCAGGATGCGGATGGCTAATGTTGTTTTCTAATCTCTGTGCATAGGTCTTTCCTCAGTACTATCCCTCCATGGCATTTCCTCAAGGAGCTGGAGGACAGGTAATGCATGTTAACTGAGTACGCTTGATGTGTGATAATGCATAAGCAGAAGAGCAGGTCAATCTCAGCTCTGCGCTCTGTGTGTCCTACAGGGCTATCCATACTACATGTCCTATGGCTATCCTCAGAGAAACACCCCTGGAGTGGTGCAGCCCAACCCAAACAATGCACAGCAGAATATTGTGCAGACGACCCAGAAACCCCAACTGCCAATTCAGGTAAGCAGATGGTCAAGTCTTGCTGAGTTTGTGGGATTTTTCCATATGGCCAGTAGAGGGCAGTAAAGCATTCAACATGTTCACTTCTGTTGGCTTCTGATCGGTAGAATCCAGGAAAAGGAGGAGATACCTTGAATACAACTTCACCCCCTGATACTCGTGGAGACATGGCTGGCCCAGTGATTGAGGAGGTACTGCAATAACTATTGCTACATTCATTATTGCTGTTGCATATGTTTGTGCTTTCATTGTCATTTCATTCAGCACTACCAACACTATCTGAACTATTGTTCTGAATTGTGATTTTGTTTGTTCTCTTACACAGGGTTATCCAAGATTTTCATTTCTGCCATGAACTACCTGACAAGCTGACAACAAGTCCCCTTTATGTATTTTCAGTTGTGGTATCATTTATTTCCTAATAAACTAGTGTGTCAGTCTCTTTTGGAAGTTGGCTCAGTTAACTTAATTTTGTTGTTTTCACTGTTGTCATTTGTACATTCTTTATAGATCACATTGTACCCGCTTCATGAGTTACTTTCATAATGAAAGCATAATAAACTAGCATCAAATCATTATTGGCTTGAATGATTCATTATTCGTTTTTATAACACCATTATTAATGTTTGTGTTTAGCTGACACTTTTATCCAGTGTGCCTTGTTCCGAGGCACAACATTGGCAGTTGAGAATGAAACCTACTGTAAGATTACTGTGGCTACTGTATGCCAGCGGAGCTCCTTAGCCACTACACTACCACTGCCCATTCTAAAGCAAGACAATTTAGTTATGTTCCTTAGCCACTACACTAATACAACAAAGTAATTCTAAATGTCTGTGTGCTCCAGTGAACTCCTTCTTTACACGTGTCACTCACTGCTATATATTACACCAACGATTCAGCTGTACCTTGCCCAATTAAGGTAGGCTAATGCAGAGTGGGAGTTAAGTCATCTTATTGTCATAATAATGTCTTAACACAGTTCTATGCGGAAAACAATACAATGTACAAACAATATTCATGTTTGAATGATTTATTATACTTCTACAGTATCATAGTTCTGATACAGTTTTGAAAGAACATTCTAGAGTCGTGCAAAAGAATGAAGACATAATCACATCTATATATCTATATATTATGCTTCTCATTTTCTATATGCCACATTTTCCAGATCTGTCAAAGCAAAAAAAAGCAAAAAAAGAAAAAGGAATTCATGTTAAAACAAATATTTTATATGTATATTCACATTATGCAGATTTGAGTCTGACTATAAGAAACAACTTACATGCTCACTGGCATCATCACTAAACTCTAGCCTGTAGAGCTAGCCTGTAGAGAATCCCAGAGAATATCAATATTACATCAGCACCACTACTGTCAGCCAATCAAGGAGTTATATTCTAGGTCAATAAAATGATATTGTTTGCATATATAGAGAGGTATAAAAAGAGTGGCAAAATATGTATACTGACTTTCAGAAATGATGGCAACTTTAAAGCAAAGTTTTGGAACAGAATGATAAGATTTAGTATTAGACCAAATACCACAGCTGAATGTAGTACAACATCATTCTAAATTACAGTAAGTACTCACAGGTGATGCAGTTCCGTATTCAAAGGTAATCCTTTCCTATGAATTAAATGAAATGTATAATGGGAATGATTAGTGACTCATGAAAAATTGTATGATTTAACAGAAAGTATAAAATACTTCAGAAGACAGTTTTATGTAAGCACAAGACACCTACGTTTGCCGCAGCAGCATTTGGGTTGTAGTTGTACTTCACATAAGGCTGGGATTTAAACAGAGGAGGAGATATTTGCACTTATCAGCCAACTTTCCAGAATTGCATCGGTATACCCTTTAGGGTAACACTTTATTTTAGTGAACACATGTTAGCCAATACATAACAAATATGTGTATGTATTAGTGCTCAATAAGGTCTGTATTAAGCGTCATTACACAGTTAGGTCTTTATTCAACAATGTCTTATTCTTGGTCAAAAGGTGAATTATTCTGGGTAAATCCTTAATAAGCAAGTAATTGGTCTTAATCTAAGGCTATTCATACATAGTATATGTCAAAACCTAGAAAATTTATAGCCTTCTAATACATTGTCTTAATATGTTATTATTCTGTCACTGTAACTCACATATTCAGTGAATTAGGAGTATATAAACTCTCTATTTTAAATACCAGTAACCTTAGACCAAGAACAACTGGTTGCTTATTAAGGAGTTACCAAGAGTAAATGACCAATTGACTAAGAATAAGAAATTGTTCAATACAGACCAAATAAATGTGCAATGGTGCTCAATACAGACCTTGCTGAGCACTAATATACACACATATATATATATATATATATATATATATATATATATAAATATATATATATAACATGTTAGCTAAAATGAAGTGTTATCCTTTATGGATTTTATTGATTTTATTATCCACAACATGTAACACTATTTCCCAGAGGACATAAATGCAAGGGGTTACCTGGGGACCAAATAATTGGGGTTGGGATTGGGATCCAAACTGAATGGAACATAAAATTCAGGAAGTCAATAAACCAAAAGGGTAAGGGAAACTTATCCAAAATCAAAGCCAAACATCTGAGCTATAATGTGATTTCCTGACGTACCTTGTACGCTTGGGGTTCATTCTGCCGGCCCTGTGAGACAAAAAACAACCCCATTTACCACCAAATGAAGACACCCATAAACATCAGTTTGAATTTTTTATATACCTCTTCAACACTCAAAACACGTTTGCTCCTAATGCTTGGAATTTATACATATACATTTATATAACAATAATACATAATATAATACTACATTTACCATCGCATGAAGAGTATTTGGAGAGAGCAGTTAGTCACTTTAGAAAGGGGCTAGGTGTCTTGTGCTTACCTGTAGGAAGTACGGTGGCAGTAGGAACATGTGCTCTCCCTACAACAAAAACACCAGGCAAACAGACACATGATCGACACAATTCAGGAAGTCAATAAACCAACATGATATAAGATAACACTTGATTATATACCTCCTTCAGTGGCAGACTCGCATTGTTCTAGAAAGGAAACAGATGTTTGGTTAGAACCTGTCTATACAACGATTTGAAATACCATTAAAAAACATCTGTACTGTATTTTATCTTACTGGTAGAGTCAAGTTGTCAACCTGTGAACAAATATTCAGAAACATTACTATTTATGTAAACATTTTGTCAAATTACATGAGGAAATATTAGAATTGCTCTTTTGCCATAAATTGAGGTAAAATAGAATGCAGATTTACCTTGACAATGGGGGTAAACTGCATGATATCCTGCAATGAAAATATGAGACAAAACAATTAGATCATATACAATTTGATAAACTATTATAAATCCATACTTGTGTGCATTTTATCTGTTGAATCCTTGAACGTATTAAGTTAGAAAAGTGTGAACAGGGTCAAGAGCTCTTGATAAATCTATCAGAATCTGACAAAAACCATGAGCTAGTATAGATGAGATACACACCATCATGTTGGGTGTCACTGGTTTTATTCCAAACGGAGCTCTCCCACCTGCACCCCCTGGTCTCTACATTGGGAGAGGAATGCATATTCATTCATTCATTCATTCATTCATTTTCTTCATTATCAGACATCATCTTGTTAGTCTTACCCTCCTATTTGGTTGCCTCCCGTTAAACCCCATTTCTCTCTGTTGTCCTCCGAATCTCTGGCGAAACTGTGCCTGTACAACATTATACAACAAATTATACAACAGTTAGGACCGGGCGAGCTATTTATTAATTTCTGATTGGACGAGAGTCATTCCATGAGTCATCACGAGTGGCGATATCCCAGCACAACGCCACTCAAGACTTTTTACTGCTAGTAATCAATCCGTATATTGCATTGAATGTGTCTGTGACAGAGAAAGAAGGACTTTCTGTTCAAAGATCCATCTATCTTTTTGGTCAGTGCTCAACTATATAATTACTCTTTTGTCCCCTCTGCCAGGAAACTCTGGGGGTCCATCAACCTGGTCGTCTTCATTAAACCATCCTTCATCGTTCTGATCCTCTCCCTCTGGTCCCATAGGAGGGCCCTCAGGCATCTATAGATCATAATTAATTTATTTTAGTTATTTATTTATATTTTAATTACTTCAAGATACATTTAAAACACATACAAAAACAGATATTATTTTCATTTTTTGTAGCAAGGATTCTTATCATACTCACCCATGGTTGTTCAGCCTCATTCATGTCCCAGTCTTCCATGTCTGGGCCGCCTGGGAAATAGTCCCCATCATCTGCTGGTCCATAGCTGGGTCCCATTGATCCAAAGCTGGGTCCCCTTGATCCAAAGCTGGGTCCCATTGATCCAAAGCTGGGTCCCCTTGATCCAGAGCCTCTGCCTCTGCCTCTACCATTGCCTCTACGTGGCCGTGATCTTCCCCCACCCATTGACTGAGAACCCTGCATCCCAAAACCTTCGCTAGACTGACCCTGCATCCCAAAACCTCCACTAGGCATACCCTGCATCCCAGAACCTCCACTAGGCATACCCTGCATCCCAGAACCTCTGCCAGACTGACCCTGCATCCCAGAACCTCTGCCAGACTGACCTTGCATCCCAGAACCTCTGCCAGGCCCACCCTGCATCCCAGAACCTCTTCCAGGCCCACTCTGCATCCCAGAACCTCTGCCAGACTGACCCTGCATCCCAAAACCTCCTCCAGACTGACCCTGCATCCCAAAACCTCCTCCAGACTGACCCTGCATCCCAAAACCTCCACCTGGCTGATCTTGCATTCCAGAACTTCCACTTGGCTGATCCTGCATCCCAGAACCTCCACCAGGCTACAATTACAAACATACAGTGAACATTAACAGATGATCACCTTATTATTTATTTTCTTTCAAAGTGTTCCTCAAAACTACAATTGTTAAAATGTCTGTATTATAACATGATAAACTGGCCTATAGTTGTTGTTGCTTAAAGGAGAATTCCGGTGATTTATGATCTCTGTTTCTTGAGGTCATCGAGTATTGACGGTACAAAACACCTCCCTGAAAACAATCGGTTCTACCTAGCTCGATTTGCTGCAGCAAATTGCTGAAGCTGGCAGGCAGCTACAGTGCTTCACTCTGGTGGCATGTTCATGAGCCCCCATGTTCATGCCCCCAGAGTGTAGCACTGTAGCTGCCTGGCAGCTCTAGCTGTTCACTGCAGCAACTCAAGCTAGGTAGAACTGATTGATATTTTTTGTCATACCAACAGTACTCTGTGACCTCAAGAAACAGAGATCTATGTGAAGAATTCTCCTTTAAACCCAGCCTGTTCCCCAGTCTTACCCTCATAGATCCTCCTCCGGATTGGCCACCCTGAGATCCATATCCTTGCTGCCCCCAGCCAGGCTGAATATGTGGAGAGGAGGGACATGCTCCATCAGAGACTATGGCATGTCTACATGTCTACTACATGTCTTACTCTTCAGTGGATCTCCAGTGCTATGGCTATTTCTTCTATAAATGCTGATTCCATGTACTATCATGCAATCAATACTGTTCTCAATATCAATACTGTGTCTTGTTGTTAAATATGGAAAGCAAAGCAAAGCAAACTTACGTAAGCAGCGACGCCTGACAGTAGTAAAGCCACCAAAATAAAGTGTGCCATTTCTGTGAAAGAGCAATTCATATTCACTCATTCAAAACATAACAAATCCAAACAACAGAGCAAATCAAACTCATGTTATAACAATATTCCCAAAAATAATGTAAATAATATTAACAACCATAATGTCATTGGGATGTAAAACACCCAAAACACCCATTGTGCCTTACTTACTCTCTGTGTTTTGGTGAGATATTCCTCCACATTGTGTCTTTTATAGGGTTGCAGCTGTTGAGCAACGGTACAACACCCATACTCCACCTAGCATGTCTAATCCTATGATCAAGACAGCCATGCAGTTTTGAGAATATTGCCACGCTGTTTTGCTGTTGAGAAAGTTAATTTACCACGACGCCCATGACAAGAAATTTTACTAAGACAAAGGCAAGGGTCACAAAGAATAACATGTGTTAGTGTTTCAACTGCTGAATGAAAATTATGAATGTGATAATTAAAGACAGGGAGTAAGTGATTTAGATATCTATGTCTTATTCAATCACATTTAATGAATTGGGTACACAGGACTAGTCATATTCCCACTTAATACTTTACCATAATTTCTAAGCGTGACCAGAATATTGACCTGAATATTTGTATAGTTTATGTCTCTTTTTTGGCAAGATACTGTATTAGTGTTGATGGAGTTACTCTCAACATGTGATGCAAAGCTATGTTCTTTCATACTATACTGCATTAATTATAAATTAGTTTTCTGCCAGGTAACTGCCTATCTTTTCTTATAAGACACACCTTTAATATAAAGCACAGAGATTTAGTGCTTAACATTTCAGCAGAATGGATATTAGGAAATATGATTCTGTCATTGGGACATGCAAAATATTTAGTTGTGTGGATATTATGTAATCTGTCTATGAATTTAAGTGGAATACAACACCTAACTAGCCTAAATCTCCTAAATCTCTCAATCGCTGTATCAGATATCCTGCAAGAAATCCTGGGGCAGTGGTAGTGTAGTGGTAGCCTGAAAGTTGTTGGTTCAATTCCCGGCTTCCACCGTTGTGCCCTTGAGCAAGGCACTTGCTCCGGGGACAATGTGATCCCTTGTAATATAGCTGACATATGTAAGTCACTTTGGTCAAGAAGTGTCTGCTAAATGTAATGTAATGTAAAAGAAACAGCCATAACTGTGTGTGTGTTTTAATTACATGTCTGTGTAATTTCTTGTAATACAGCAAACCACCATAATCAAATACTTTAGCAGTACTGCTCTAGCATGATCAGCTGTCCATCCATGTGTCCGTCCATGAATCTCCACAGCTAGACATTTTCCTGTCTTTTTTCATACTGAAGATCACATCATGTACTGAAGATCAAAGCATTGGCAGAGAGACTAACAGATGTCATTTGTATTCATGTTCACCGACCAGGGTTGATCACATGCGCATGGCTCGCTACGGCTCGAAATTCTACTCCAGTAAGGTTTTGTTTTAAGGCCCAATTATTTTCTCGAACATCGTGGGGCTACACTGCCACCTTCTCCAAGACTTAATCATAATGTTTGGTGTTTTCATGTTTTTGCAGGTGATTTTGCCCGAGATCACCAGACACCAGCTCCTTCTGTTCCTGCAGCTCATGTCAGCCCTGCTGAACACTGCTCCAGCCACTGGCGAACTCAGGAGTCATACGACCTCCAGATCAACTGCTCAGGAAGTCCCAGATGCCATCAGAAAGACACTGGGTGTTTTGTTTATTCTGCCACTGTGGGGAACTGTGGCACAATAAACAAAACACTGAAAACAGTTTGACGCTCCATCCACAAATGCTAACACTCTACTGTGCGCAACCATATTTAAACATGATCCATAAACTCCACTGTTTCTCTAGGCCTGAGCTCATTTAAGATGGTGATCAGACCAATCAAATGATTAAATTGTAAAACAATGCCAAATTGCATTTGTCCCATATGACAACAGCATGGCTTCATAGTAGAAGAGTCCAGGTGCTAAAATGATCAGCCATGCATAGGACCCACTGTACAAGCCTGTTATGATCTGGGCTTAGTTCAATCTTTTCTTCTGTAATAGCATGGCATGGGCAAATTCCAGGATGACAATGCCAAGAATGGTCTGCCTCAAGTTCTGAACAAAAACAAGTGTTGTGAGGTTGTAAAAATTTGTCAAAACAATGCCAAGGTAAATGCATGAATGTACACCATAAACATTGTGAAAGATGGTCCAGTGACTTATTGGAGTTTGTGACTTTTTTAGTACACATATGAAGTTTCACAAAATAATGCACAGAATACGTATTTAGAAAAAACAAAAGATCATCTGAAAAAAGTACCAAATACACATTCCAAAGAAGTGGCTAATCTGCAATCACACCTGTCATCACTAAAACCTAACATGTCTAACAATTTTCTGTTCTGTTTGTTGCCTGTTCTATGTATGCCAGTCCTGCCCTGCTGTCTTTCTGCCTTTTTAAGTTTTATTTATGTTGACTATGTTATTATTACTTATGTTGTGTGTTTTGTGTCCTTTTAACATATGCTTTTACCATTAGGTCTATTTGTGTTAGGTGCATCGGACCTTTTAATATCAGTCCAGAGCAGATGTAAAGTAGACATTTTGGCTAATTTTAGTATTTACATTTTATGTTTAATAATGTCAAATAAACCATATCAAAACAGAGTATATGTGCAATATGTGCATGCTGCACCGACCTAGTATGCACACATATCTACGTACCTATGTCTATAACATGGTAACACTTTAGATAGGGATTAGCCATTAATACATGTGTATAGTGCTAAATAAGGTCTGTATTAAGCTTCCTTACACATTTATTATATCTTCATTCAACAATTTCTCATTCTTACCAAAAATGCTTTAATCTGGGGTAATTGATATATGGTATAAAAAAAATAACCTTATAGCCTTCTAATACATTCTCTTAATATGTTACAATGCATTATGGATGCTTTACAATGTAAAGTTTACATTGTACGCAACATGCGCTTGGTTGAGGTTATGTCCCAAAGACTTGTGTTGCTTGCCACTGGGCTCAGCGCAAAATACCTATGATTTACAGGGCAACACGGTCAAACTTCAACATTGATGAACTTCGACTGACTGCGGCATGCACATGAGTGGCAAAGTGACAAAATGTTGCTTGCGTTGCACTGCTCGGAACAGCAGCAGACCAGTTCTTGCACATGCAAGCCATTGAAAAAATGGGTTTCATAACGCAATGCTGCCATTTGCGTGTGTGTGGACCTAAAAGGACTTTGGTTTCAGTCAGTAGGGAAGTTGTAAGAGTGTATTTGAGATGCAATAAAGAGTGTTTCTCATATTTTCAGAACAACGGCTTTGGCTTCAACCCCTTTTAGTTTAGCCCTTACTTCAGGCAAAACCAGGACCAGAACAATGCCCTGCAGTCCATACTGCCCCTGCAGTAGAGTTTGCTGATCAGTGTGTTAACTGGTGGATATGTGTAATAACACAGAGCAGAGATATTTTTGACAATACATCAAAACAGTCTATAAATTCTCCATTATGATCCTTTATACCAGTAACCTTAGATCAACACCAACTTGTTGCCTACTAATAATTTACCAAGAACAAATTACTTACTGAATACATTAGAAGATATTGTTCAATAAAGATTTAATAAATGTGCAGTTGTGCTTAATACAGATATTATGTATGATTAACATGTATTTCCTAAACAAAAGTGTTACCATATGTATATACTGTAGCCTAGCAGTTTTTTTTCAACCACTGTGCCGGGGCACACTAGTGTGCCGTGAGAGATCATCAGGTGTGCCGCAGAAAATTACCCAAATGTCACTCACTGGTCCAGAAAAGCAACTGTTGCATCAAAGAATTTATAACCACATGCTCTCATTGATTGTATGACTGCACTATTTGTGGTATACAGGCATTGTACAACGGGGGCCCCATAACCAGTATTCACAGAATCATCACATATCCAGTTCATAACAACAATTAAATTAGAAATAGTCACCTACAAATGAAACAGAGGGCGCTTGTTTTATTGAGCAGGTCTTGCATAGAAGCCATAATAAGGCCACATCTGTGTATTATTTGAAATTTTAGGCTATGGTATGTTTATTTTTTCTTCACACAGGATGTTAGTGTGCCGTAGGACATTTTAAGTGTCAAAAGTGTGCTGTGGCACAAAAAAGGTTGAAAAACACTGGCCTAGCATACAGTATGATATGATATGTGGATCTATCTATCTACATATCAATTGTTTCTTCAAATTTGTGAATTGTATTTTATTACATGCAAGTAAGCATGGTGGATTGTTATGACATGAAAACACATTTTTGGATATTTGGCAATCCTTTCACAAGCGCGATGACACCTTGAATGACTCATTTACACAATTTGTGCTCGAGTGTGGTAAGTCATCGGGCATATACTGACAGGCAGGCAGATAAATTGTCTCTCAGGACCACATGATGCATGTGATGTAAATGTGGTTAACAGTTTCATAAATCATGGTCAAATCCTCCAAATCAGCAATTGCAACATTTTCCTAATTTGTTAATGATTAAACAATTAGCCTAGTCTAGTTCTCCAACATGATTGGCTACACATAGACAGACATTTCTTTTAAAAAGGTGATGAAACGTTTTACTGAACCAGTTTTTGTCAGAGTGAGCTGATTCTGCTTCTGAATTGTATACCCAGGTAAGTTCAATATGCTTTGCTGATCTGGAAAGTTTTCACATATGCTTTGCTGTTTTTATGTGAATAAAACTCTTTTGTACTTTTGATACAGGCATTAGAAGAAAACATGAAAGTAGCCATCATAGCTGTGTGCCTCCTTGGCCTCCTTGCCCTCTCCTTTGCAGCTCCTGTAAGTAACTAGTGAAGCCATAAAACTGGTGAATTGACCATGCAGAACTTATGAAAAAGCTAAGGTTCATGTTCATGTGTTTGTGTCCAGCATGGCGATGACCTTGCCCGAGAGAAGCGCTCGTCCAGTGGAGAGGTTTGTTTCCCCCCTCTGTCACACCAAAACGACTCTCAGAATTCAGAATATTTCTAATAGGTCTAAGATCCATGGCCTCAGACAGGTTATGTTTTTCAGTGAAGATCTCAATGCTAAAATAAGAATCAATGTCTGGTTGAATACAACACCAATGAAACAGGCAATAGACCTATTTAGACAGGATTAGTTTTACATGGAGATTTGGCGTAAAGTAATTATTACCAGGGGTTTTAGTCCTGTCCAAATGTGCCATGTCAGCAGAATTTACAATGACTTTTACATTCTGTAAAATGGTCCAGAAAAAATACCGATGCGAATACGACCCTCTGTAAAAAAATTATGTAGATATATCCTGTTTTCTGAGCATGGAGGCACTTGAAGATAGCCTGGAAATCTAGACGCACCCTAGCTTCAGCAAATTTAATTTGCTGCCCGGGCTTGTCTAGCAACTCTCCGTTGGCTTGCGAGCTGGAATAATTAAACTTCGATAGGGCCAATTACAACGTGTATAGAGTCGTTAGATGGGCTTAACATAATGATTGATGGCAGAGTTGAAACGGTTCGGCGTGAATTCCCTGCTACTTAAAAACAAAGAAGGTGGATGTTCCTGTTGGCGAACAGTGTGACACGAGTTAAACTTTTTTTAAGTTGGCAAAAGTTTGAACTAGCCAACTAGTTCCGCTGGTGGGAAAACACATGGGACTCATAAGTTGTAGCGCTGTCCTATTGTGTGCAGAGGGAATTTGAAAGACAACCGAATGTCCCTCCCCTCGGACTGAGCACTGCGAATTGTGAGTCCCCAGACCCTACATTTTAATGTGGGTCTGGCTCGTCAGGCTATCTTGAAGAAGCACTAGGTAATAAATAATGCAAGGCAACCACAGGGTGATGATTTTGCCTGGTAACCAATGTAATCAACAAGGTGGGTGAATTTGTCTGATATTTTCTCAGCTGTAGCCTGTAGAATAGGCTACCCGAGTCTCACCACAAGCATTTCATTGTAGCCTACAGTTGTCCTTGACATATTGAGCATAGAGTATGACAAATAAACTTGAACTTGACAGTGAACTAATAAGTAAACATTACTTAGGTCATGTTGCATGTATGAATGTGATATCAGAAAGCAATGTAGTATACACATGGCGACAGAGAGGTGACGGCAGTGCATAAATTGAGTTATCCCTCCCAGTTCTGGTAGAATAGGCTACAGAGATTTCTTAATCTTGTGTGAATTTAAAGACGTCCTGTGGTAAATTGCTTCACCCCCATGTCTCCACGTGAAACTAATCATGTCTAAATAGGGCTAAACAGAGGTCAGTTTTGTTGTTATGTGACTTCCTTGGGTTTCAGTCAATAGGGAAGTTTCACTAGTGCATATGAGATGTAATGATGAGTGTTTCTCATATTTGCAGGGCTTTGGCTTCTATCCGTACTATCAGAACCAGAACAATGTCCTGCAGACCTTATTGTCCCTGCTGCTGGCACAGTTGATAAATAACAACAATAACAATAACGCTGCTGCTGCTGGGGGCTAAGTAACAGGACCTGCATGCTGCCAGGGATGGAACCCAACCTCTCACCCAACAGCAGGGCTAACTCTGCATTTCTAGTTGTCCGTCACATCATTGAAGACACTGTTTCCATGTTTCTTCCAATAAAAAACATTCATACTTATATTTCTTGTCATGTTCCATTGTATAACAAAACATAAACTTTTAGTGCTTTTTAAACTAATTGCTAATATGTAGCCCATTGGAAAAATTAATTTCCAATGGGCTAGGTATAGAGCTTGCTGATCAGTATGCTAATGTGCATACTGACAGACAGACACATAAAGTGTCTCTCAGGACCCTGAGAAACATGCAAAACATGTGTGGGAACCTAGGTGACTTGCAATACAGGCAGTCACATAGTTTCCCCGAAGCTTGGGACAGGTTAACAACCAATCACCGCTGTTAGCTAGCAGTGGAGGGCAGTTAGCTTGCTAACTTGCTGACATTAGATATTTGACTCAGTCACAATTTTAGACGTTTGGGATTACAACAGCTTTTTTTTAGAATGTACAGCGTCTATTTCTCACTAACTTTCACAAAATCCAAGCATAAAAAAAGCCAAACAAATGACGTTTATCTTCAAATATGACTGTCTCAGACTAGCCTGGCTAGCACCACCACTTCTCAATGAGACGTGGTCTGGGAACCAAACGTTCAATTTCTCGTATTTGAAAAAAATGCCCGGATCCGTTTATTGGGTGCCACGGATGTCTATCAAATGTGTCTGTGCATAGCTCATCATCGTCTTGCTTTCCCCCCTGTTCTGTGATTGGTTCTTCAAATCGCCCTCTCAGGCGAAAATTTGCTCCATGGTCTCCAGGCTGCCTTAGCAGCGTGAATCAAATCGCGCGCAAGGCAGCATGGGAACACCCAGGCTAGTCTCAGACCATCTACATAGGCTACAATTCATAATAAATGTTTGAAGTTGTATAATTGACACACCATTCTGGGAGCAAGTCGAGTGAAGCTGCTTAATTTAATTCAAACTGCGCTGTGCTGGAGGCAGAGTAGGATGGCTTTTGGAGTTGAGGTCACGTGTGTCCGTTTTAGTGCGGAGCTCCACTCAACCTGTCATCCAAAGCTCCAAAGTCAGATCCTAATGATTATGAGCGCCGCCCTAGCCAAGCAACGGTCATATAGGTAGACCAGGCTGCACTAAACTTGGTGGGCATGTAGATTTTCATTTTGATTTGTATAAGTATTAGTATACTCTTTTGATCCTGTGAGGGAAATTTGGTCTCTGCATTTATCCTAATCCGTGAATTAATGAAACACACTCAGCACACAGTGAGGTGAAGCACACACTAATCCTGGCGCAGTGAGCTGCCTGCAACAACAGCAGTGCTCGGGGAAACAAGGGCATGATGGTCGGGTTGGCCAAAAAGGTGTTGCAAATAAACAGGATGATAAAAAAACAAATCCACATGACTAAAAAGAACAGTAAAAGACACTGAAGATACTAAAACAAGGATCCACATGAATGTACTGAGGATGTATAAGCATGAGACGCTTGCAGTAACAGGGCAGGGACTGACTCTGATTCAATATGCAGTGGTAAGGTGCTCAATAAGGTGTGTGTCATGGTGGTAGTGCAAATAAGTCCAACAGTGCTACGTTAAAGTGTAGCGTCTAGCGTAATATAAGAATTATAGCAGCAGTGCAAGGATACAGTAGGTTTGCAGTAATAGAGTATCAGCCATTGGTGAAGTATGATGTTTGACCACAGTCCAGACTGGGGGATGGAGGGAGGGGTTGTACATATGGGCTAATATAGCCAGTAAACAGTGTAGACAGTGTAAGCAGTAACACAGTGGGCTAGTGGACAGTCAGAGACCACGGAAGTGTAGAGGAAGGTGTAGAGGCAGATAGACTATGCAGAGAAGTCTTCCTTAAAGTGATGCATTGAAGAGTTGTATGGCCCTGGGGACAAATGACTTCCTCAGTCTGTCAGTTGTGCATGGCAGTGGGCGAAGTCTCCAACTGGTCAAGCTTTTCTGCTTTAAGATAGCGCTGTGGAGGTGATGACATTGTCCAAGATGTTGATTAGTTTGTTCAGGGTCCTTTTGCCTGATATTGAAGTGATGCACTCCAGTTTAGCTCCCACAACAGAGCCAGCTTTCCTTACCAGCCTGTCTAGTCGCCCAGCATCCCTCTTCTTAGTGCTTCCTCCCCAGCATAGAAGAATTTCTTGTGACAGTGGTAACATTTTGATGCTAGCAACAGTGTAGCCATCACATTAAGTTGTGTAATTAAGGACCAACATCATGTTCTATTCATTAAACAGTGTTATTGAGAAGCAACGTTTCTTGAGGAGCCAAGTCCTCAAACCTAATTTAACAGGCAATCTGAACATGTCACCATTGCTATCAACCATCAACCACCCCCCTTTGGATCAGCGCCACACCCTTGTCTGCCAGATCCGCCTCCTAACTGATAGAAAAACAAAGAAACTAGGACGATGTCATTGTAAATGAAATAACATGGTGAGGTTCTGCTTGTAGACATCAAGTATCATCCAGTGGTGGGTGGCTGAGAGCAAAGCTTGTAAATGTATGAATATACACATATATCACAAAACAACAAACAAACAAACAACATAAAAATTAAATCTCAACTCATATGGTTTCTAATGAAATTAAATCAGCAGTTAAGACAAGCAAACAAACCAACAGAAATGAAAGCGATGAGAGATAAAAAAAAAAAAAAACAACACAGCCAGGAAACGCCCAAATGGGGATTATATAAAAATTATCCTCCTGTCATCTTAGCACCTATAATAGAATTGGAAAATGTTACCTTAAAATGACAAACTTGTAACAACATCATCTGAACAAAAAGTATTACTTCTAGGCAGGACACACTTACCGGTAAAAGGAAATCAAATGAAATAAACAGTAATATAAAGGTGCAACAGAATAACAAAAATAAAATTCAAAGTCAAAGAGAATCTAATCAAATAATCAAAGAATGATAGAAATGATATTAGTTAAAAAATTGTTGATGTTATAGAATGTCAGTAAAGAATAATCATACTAGCATCTGTACAGCCTAGGTGCTTTGGAGCAGAAAAAAACTTACAGTCTATGCTCTAAACAGGAGTGTACAACAAAAACCAGTACATAACATATTATCTTTAGCTTTAAGTGACTAGAGTAAAAACTAAGTAGGCACGAGTCAAACTTAGTAGTACAGAGGGGAAAAGGAAGTGTGTAAAGGAACAGACACTTGGAACGTAGACATTAATAATAACACTATTCATTGCAAATGTTTACAATGTTTTCTATAAACCATAAAATACAGTAAGATAAGAAAGGTAACAGTAATCTTGCCCTGGTCAGAATGACAGACACATAAAAGGAAAGAAATACAAATAAAACAAACAAAAATGACAACAATTGTCAGTCCTGATTGCATTAAACATTGGCTCAACATTTAAGAAATCACCAGCCAACCTGGAAATCAATTAGTCTTATAAGCATATTATAAGAAAGCAAAGAGTAAAAAGGCTTGCAATCATTTAGTGTTGAGAAATAAAGGTTACTCTGACATGGCAGAAATTCATGAAAACAATATTCAAAACATTATAAAAACAGGACAGTGATTGTAGATCACAAAAGAAATTAAATCTGTGTTACCCATATATTTGAAAGTGTACCCACAGTTATGGTAACAATTACAGTAATTTACATTTATAAGAATTCCCTTTGGTACAAAACCGTGTGTTACCGTTGGAATTAAGTTTCCACATAATGCACATACCCACAGCTGGCCAGCATACACTCACACATGCATTCATTCATTTGGGGCCCATGTTTACAAGAAGAGTGACAAGACAGACAAGACAAGACAAGACAAAACAAACTCATTTCATGTTAGTTGCAACACATAACACTGAACATAGAAAACTCCATCTTTGCAAAATGGGGCTGTAGCAAAATCCTGATCATCCATCATAAGTCTCCACAATTCAAATAGTTGCATTATCAATCAAATTTCAAACTAGTTGTAATTTATCCAAATATAAATCTTAATAAAGATTGTTTCATACATCTGTTATGACCAGCAACACATTCTTATCCTATTGTTTCAGGTGAGAGACCCCAGGCAAGCAGTCCCTAATATAGTAGCATTTACAGGAGAGTGGCCCTTTTCTCCAACTACCCAACTATATCTCACAGAGACCACTCGTATTCTTGTCAGTAATACGTACAGTATGGCCATTTACTGAGCAAGAATCCTCTAACGTCCAAAATATGGCTTCCAAAGTGGGAGCCCAAGATTTCCTACAAGAGGTCAATTGTCAATCAGCATGACTATGGGACTTACTCCCCAGAATCTCTCAACCAGAAAACACAAATGCGGTTGAATGAGTTGAAGGTTGTATCAGCGATGGCGGGGTAAAGTCACTTCTGTTGATGTTCAAACAAAACAGAGAGCTAGCTCGCTAATCCCTCCCTCTCCCTCCCGTGCAATTGAAACTCTCCTAAATGCACATCTCGTCGGTTATTGGTTGGAACACTTTATTTTGCCTTTGAGTGGTTGGCAACACTTGTTGGCAGCAATTGTTTTTTGGTAAAGATCTCGGAGCCTAGGCTGCCTGCAGAGATGCAGGTTTTTTGACAGCCTGCTTATGGGGCAGGCAGGTAGCGGACTGTTAGGAAAGATTAGATTAATGTGATCAATTATGTTTGGGCCTTTTTGAACTTGCTGATAGAACCTTTAAGAGTGCTGTCAACCAGGATGATGACAATCTTAGAAGACTTGAATCTCAGTAAATCCAAAAATTATAATCTCAGGGTGGAACCTCCATAACTGATAGCATATTGTTACTACCATATTTCTCTGGTGACTCAGTCAGGACGATGGAAAATCAGGAACAGGCCTTTATTCTTTTCAATGATGGGCCAGTGCCCAGTGTTGTGCGTGAAAGAGTTCAAAAGAACGCGTTCGTTGAACACGCTCATTTTTTCGTGAACATTGAACTGAACGCCACACATTTTTTAATAAAGAACTTGAACGTGAATTAGTTCACATTATGGGTCATGAACGGCAGACATGACCGTAAATGAACGTTGGAATTTGTTTTCCATTGAAAACTGAGTGACATCTGTTTTCTCTTTTGAAATGCAACGAGAGAAAGTTCCTCCCTCCTGTATTCTCGCTGGTGCCGCTTAAATCATGCATCACCAGACAGAAATGGTTTTGACATTGTGTGCGCAATGCATTGCGGGCAACGTAGTGTCCGGCTGAGAATAGTTGAATACCATAACAGAGAGGGTTAAAGCGGAGCTAGTAATCAAGGATCTTTGACCATACTGGCTTCCGCACAACGTTACCCGTGATGAATTGCAGCAGAGCGGGGTAGGCATAGCAACGCCGCGTAGCAGGCAACGACGAGAGCGCGGAGGGCTGGAGGAGCGAGAGAGAGAGACAGACCAATGACGAGAGTGAGAGAAAGCGCTGCAATTTAAAAAAAAAATGGCTAGTGGAAGTGATGGCACAGAGACTGGTCTACCTTGTCTGTACTGCTGCAAGTTTCATCACCTGGTAAGAAACCGACAATTGCAGTTTCATGAGCAAATGTCTACAATGAGCAGCTTCAAAGAAGGTATAGTGATTTCTAGCTCGTAGTGTGAAAAAAGTAGGCCCTATTTATTTGAATATCTCACGAAAAAAGTAAAATGAACTGAACTTTGAACTAGTTCAGAATTAAAATTGTGAACTTTGAACGTGAACTGCTCACTTTGAGCATGTATGAACTGAACTAGTTCAGAAAAGCTGTGAACTGGCACAACAATGCCAGTGCCCCTCAAGGGAAATGTACATATTTGTGTCACTCAATCAAGGGTTTCACCAGTATTCTCTAACTATACAAAACAAGTCTTAAGTTACAAGCAATGGAAGGAGTGACCTATAGTTCCAACCCAGTATAAATATGCAATAGAAAGTGCTGGTGTGTGGGAATGTGGCCTCTTGTTGTGGTGTCATCAGGCCTGGTCAGCTTTATTATTCTTGAATTAAGTGTAAGCTTGAGTAATTACTACAATTCCTGAATATGTATAAAGAATAATATCTTAAGGAATAAGTTAGAAAATATAAGGATTTTATAATGTTAGTAAATGTCTGTCTGTGAGTAAATGTTTACATCACGTGAGGGAACTAGGAAGTGACAGGCTGTGTGGAAGGAGACACGTGTAGAAACTGAGTCGGAATTAAACATCTCCATCTCTTTCGTGGGTCTATAAAGTGAGGAATCCACCTGTAGATGAACCCAGGAGTCAGGATTTAGTTTACATTTTGGTGGCAGCGGCGGTGCTTGTGGTGGATTTTTCTTTTTTCACGTAGCCCACTGGATTTTGTCAACCGAGGCTCACGTTAATTCACGCATAGGCTAGACTGGTAGGCTTGGAAGTTGACATCTTCTGTTTGCTGCCTTGCTGGAGACAACGGACACTTGGATATCTGCAGTTCAATAGCTCATTCGCTGTTTTTGGTGAGTTTTTTTTATTCCTGACCTGTCACTAAACATGTCTGAGGACGAAAGTAGCCCAAACGTTCGTCCTGCTGCTTCAAGTCAGCCAACACTTCGTGATAGGCCTAATGCAGACCAGCCTAACAGCAAAAATGCTATGTCAAATAACCATGAAAATTGAACTTCCACCTGTTTTTAATAGTGGTTTCCTGAGGTTTTAATATCAATTGAAATACCATTGAAATCACGTTGATCTTTAGTTTGGTTGTAATTTCAACATTGTTTCAATATTCATTTTAGTTGAAATACCATTGGAATCCCGTTGATCTGTAGTTAATTTCAAAAAAGTGATGTAGAATCAATGTTGCAGTGCGACTGACTCAATGATTTAACATTGACAAAGTAATGTTGATTTAACATAGATTCAATGACTAATTGTTATCTAGGTGCAGAATGAGCAGTCATCAACACCAACTGAAAGCCCCGTTTTGCAGGAAGCCTAATTGCATTGCATACAATTAGGCTTTCTCTGAACTACATTTTCCAAAGGCCAGCTTTCGTGCTTGACGTACAGCTTTCGGCTTGACGTACATGCTTCAAATTCGTACATTTGTATGGACTCAATGATGGAGTCAAATGTCAAGGTCAAACCCACCTTGAGTGTGATATCTCAAGAACACCAGACACATTTTGTTTTGGTAAGAGGGTTTGTATGAACTCAAAGATTAAGTGATTCACTTTATATTAAGACAGCAGATTTCCATCCACTATTGTAATTCCTCTGGCATTACATTTCTAGTTTTGGTTTTGTTACTGCAACTCAAAAAAGTTGGGTGGCATAATTGTCTGCCCTCACGGGATCTCAAACCAAAAGCAATCGAATACGAACTGCCACGGAGTAGCCTATAGTTAGGAGCTTCAGCAGCAGCAAAATTAATTCCAGGATCATAGAAGGCTATGCATTTATAACCTACAATGGTCGTCTAGCTTGCACTCAATAGGCAAATGCACTGTGACCAATGTTGCTGGCAGGCCTCTCCTTAATTTGAAAAAAAAAAATAAGAAGCACGATATGGACTGCCTTTGAAGTTTGATCGGACTTTAAGTTAGAAGTTAAGTTTCAAGTTCAGTTTCAAGATGCTACATACACACATTTTTTCCCTGTGGAAGTAGCTGACTTTTTTTTTACCTATAATTATTCCTAAGGGGAGCAATAAAAATAAACCAACTGTTTTTGCCCATAGAAGGCAAATCCATTAAACATAGACTTTTATAGTAAACACTCCTTTATAGTAAACCACTTCACAATGAATTGCTCAAATAACCCCCAGAGTTCAGTGTCCATCAGTCCCAACATTTAGGTATTGAAAAGTCCCATCGTGAAATGGGTCAGTGGGGATTTGGGGAGAGACTGGAGAAGGGCCTTATGTCTTGGGCCAAAGATCCACAGCGAATGAGGGTCGGCGACTATCCCCAATGACGAATGTCAGTGTAGTACACTAAAGCGCAAGAAACTAAGAAATAATCACATTAATTGATTAAAGTAGCCTACAATGATAATAGTAATGACAAAAATTGTCGGAGTGGGGCTATGTCGGAATTGATGGGGGTCACCTAAAAACTCATTGCCTTTATCATGAAACGCGTATCTCGCGGTTATGGAAATACCATGCACTATGCCATTTATATTTCCAGAATAATACATTTCCAATTATAATAAGTTTCCAATAATGTTTCTAGTAAAAAAATATTATTTCCACTCTAAGTCAAATGTAAAATTCCATTACTTTTCCCTGACAAAAAAACTGAAATTCCATGATCTACTATATAATGACAATATACCGACCAAAGACTTCAGAGCAGCCGCAGAGCGTTCAAGAATCTTTTACTTTTTTAGAGTGGGAGATGAATAAATGGACATTGAGTAAACAAAGTTGAGATAAATGTTGTTTTGAAACAAGCAGTAAAGTTATTGGCCGTGGGAATTCTGTTTTTACCTGGGTAAGGCCACCGCACATCCAAATACATAGGCCTACTGCCGTTTCCTCAGCCAATTTCGCAAGTGGACCACCAGTCCGCCACAGCTCGAGCCGGCCCGGGCTCTCTACTAAGGTCTTGCTGCAGGCCTCCTGTTCTTCAATCATCCTCAACTGTTCAGCGCCTCGTACAGGTAGTCACAAGCATCAGATTCGCACACCAGATCTTCAGAATCCCCATTTGCCATATTAGTATAAAAATTACCATTCGCCATCGTCGTTACTTTCAGCTTTCTCTGCAGACAAAGAGCCTATCCTTAGCTTAGCTTAAAAAAAAAAGATGGCGGTTATATCTTTTAGTTTCTGAAAGTGAAGTCCCACCCACTGATCTGTAATAGGTCTGTTGCGTGAGTGGGGGACTCGAGTCACATGACTTGACTCGAGTCAGACTCGAGTCACATTTTTTACGACTTGAGACTTGCTTGATCAACATGTATAAAAGACTCGATTTGACTTTGACTTGCTATTCATGACTTGAGACTTGACTTAGACTTGAGACAAATGACTTGAAATGACTTGACTTTTTATTTTTTTCATAGAGATTAAGGAGTTAACTTTATGATTTTAGAAAATTTGCTTAGGTGCTGTTGCATGCGTTACGCGAGCGAACCTGTCATTGTACCAAGTGACGCGACGCGACAGACCAACAGCAAGTGCCAGATCAAATAAGACAGACTGAGGTACAGTAGGCTAACTTGCAAATATGGAAGGCTCTACGTTTATACCAAAACATAATAATGTTTGGCTTCACAGATGATGTATCTGACAAGTCAAGGGAGAAATGAACAGCAGTCTGCAAGTGTGCAAAATAGCGACATAATCAACGTGGTGGTGGTTTTCATCCGAAGTTAGTCGTGTTAGAAACCTAACGTCAAATTTGAGGCTTGTTAAGAGTTGGCTTTGAATCTATTATGCTTTTTAGTTAACGCCATATTAGGTTAAAATGTGTGAAATGGCAAAGTGAAAAATTTTCTTGTCTAAGTTTAATCTTGATATATAGCGAAAATGTTGCCAATGTAACCTAAAGTAAGCGCCTCTCTTTCTCCCTCCCTCTTAAACACGTCCCTGTTCCATACGTTACAGCCTAGTAGTAGGCTAACAACAGTAGGCCTAGCTAACTGCCAGCAATCAGCATAGAAAAGTAGCTTATTTCACATGTTAGGCTTAATTATGTATAATATGATATAGCATTGACGGTCCTAAACCCTCCTAAAACCCATTGCGCTGTCGCGCTTGTCAAAGTTTGGCAGTGACATCGGCGGCAGCGTTTGATTGATTGATTGATTAGTTCACTTTTTCAACATTATTCTGGAGATGTGACAGGTCAGGACAGGTGTAACTTGAACTGTTTGAATATATTTTCATGATTTGATGCAGTTTAGGCTACCTAATATTCGAGACATATTAAAACAATAATAGGCTATTTTATAATAGGTCTACTTGAAATACATTTATTATGACCGCGGCTAGCGAAGCGAAGGGATTGTCAAAGTTTTTTTTTTTTTTTCCCGTCATCTACTTCCTGAATTTTTGGTCAACGATACCCGGGACACCGAACCACCAGGGCACATGAAATTTGGTGGGTATGTAGCCCCACTAGACTTTACGGAAAAAATTTGATTTGTTTCCCTCAAGCCACTCCCCGTGCTGGGCCCCCGAACCGCAAAAAAAGCAGTTTTTCCTAAATAACTACCTGAACCGTGGCACTGAGGATGAAGAATCTTTTGTGGTATGTTGGTCTGAAGGGCCCACATCAACCTGGCACATAATCACTCATTTGTGATTTGCACCCCCCCTATCTTCAGTTAAGATGTTCAGAATTGCACCAAATGTTATGTGTATGATTGACCTGGCATTCTCTGGGGGTATGCCAAGTTTCGTAGAATTTCATCCATGGGGGGGTCTAAAAAAATTAGGTTATGTGTACATTTAGTGACTGTACACTCATTGGCCAGTAGATGGCGGTGCACACATATACACATGCACACACACACAGGCACCCACATACTATCGGTATTAGAACGGCCGATACATAATTACAAATTGAGTAGGATTAAAAGAAAGCCAAAATAAATATTCATCATCATCATTATGGCTGCCTTTCCAGTATTGGCGATAAGTAGTCGTTTGTCCACTAGATGGCGCATCGTTGCAGTGAGACATAATTTTGTTGGAAGTTAAAGGAACCATATGTAAGACATGTATTTCAATTAATCATAAAATGGCCCTGATATGTCACTAGACATTAAGAAATCATGTTCATTTCAAATACTTATATCACTGACAACAGTAGACCGGCCAGGATATTGTCATTTAAAAAGTGAAGTTGCAGCCCTCAACTGATGTTGATGTTGTGTTTTGTCATGTGATGTTGTGTTTTGGCCTGATGCGCCACCCTCCACCTATCTACTAATCACAAAGTCAGTAGTGTTTCGGCATTTCGGGGGATACACCGCTCTAAAGTAATTTGAAAGTGATTGCAGTACCAGTTTTGGCCACAATCTTACATATGGCTCCTTTAAAGTGCAATGAAACTCAAAGTGCTCCTGAAAAACAATGGACGCTTCCTACAAGGACTGTAGTTTACCGCAGAGAACGTCTAATAAGGATAGGACGATGTTCACATGAAATGTAATTCTCATTTCTTCTTGAAGCCGAAATAAATCTGAGGATGTTTATCGGACATGCTTGGTTTTTACTGCAGGTACATTAATCTTATAATATCAATAAGGACCTAGGTAATGTAGAGTAACAGACAACAGCTCTTCAACTTTGGCCCGTTAAAATGTGTATGAACAGTCTAGCGACGCATTTCATCAAGGCCCATTTGGACATGTCAGTTATTTGCACCACTGGTTAGATGTAAAACAGCATTTCGTTTCAGACTACTGTTACTTAATTTGTGCATTAACAATAACGTTTCAGACTACTGTTACTTAATTTGTGCATTGACAATAAAGTATTACATGAATTAAAGATGAAATCTTATGTAGAAGAAGAAACATTCACAAAAAATGCATCCATCCAAAAATGACCTTTGTTTTTGATAGCTGTTGAAAACGGCATGGAACTGACAGAGATGTTTTTGTTTATTAATAAATAAATAACATTATGCTGATACCTTTTGCTTTTCAATGTAGCCTACAGGTGTAAGTGACCATTCATCAATCCAGTTGCAATGGATGAACTGCCCTACTTGTGATTGTTTAGAGATTTTAAAGGTTTTATAACAATGCTACATCTTCTTTGGCTATTCTACAATCTATTCACCTTTTCAGCACCAGTAGGCTACTTTCTGTGCAGCCGCACACACACTCAGGCATGCCAAACAAGCATACACAAAAGTTTCAAGAGTGGGCGATGGAGTAAAATATGGAGACAAATTGAAGTGTGATTTATTTTTGGGGAACGGATGTACAGAACTGATGCGGTACATCTAGTTTTTATTCGTATACATTTCATCTTATTCTATAAACCGTTCAGATGTAGGCTATGTGGCTTGAATGAATGCAATGTATATTCGTTTGTTACAAATAAAACTACAGCAGTTCATAACTAGCCTATTGTAGCTTATTTTAAAATGAAAACATGGGTAAATCATGAATTTCAATGATTTGGCTATGACTTGACTTGTTTGACTGTCACAAAAAATGACTTGGACTTGCTTGAGACTTGAAGGTTAAGACTTGAGACTTGCTTGTGACTTGCACATGTGTGACTTACTCCCACCTCTGGTCCCACCCCGTGGAAAAATGAGGAAGGAGTGTTTGTAGTCTCACCCCCTCGAGAAAGATATGGGACTTCCTGCTTTCAGTGATGCAAAATGATGATTTTTACATCATTTAAAGCAGGAAGCTCTGCACAACTGAAATCCGTACTTCTCCCGTCTCAGGGGAAAATGAGGGAATGATGCATGACCATTGAAAAACATGACTGGGTTTGACGGTAACGTTATGTTATGAATTAAGAATGCTGAGCTCAGCCAGGGTCTATTGTGCAGTCAGGATGCCTATGAATGTAAACGAAAATATGCCCTTCTCAAGTAGCAATAGGGCACCGTAAAATGCACCAGAAATAAAGGAATCACATTGTCACGGGCAAGACAGACGAGGACCACAAGTGAGTCACGTTTCCTTCAGTTTATTAAAGGGTTGGGAGAAAAGGAGTGTGGGTGTGTGTCCCAGTGGCAGAGAGGCGTCAAACGTTGGTGGGGGCTAGAACTCCTCGGACCGATCAGTCTCCATGCCCTGATCTTCAGAAGGTGCCCCAGAAGTGGACGACCCCGTCAAAAGACCGGCTGGTCTGGATGCCTCCGGTGGAAGTCGGTGATTAGGGTCCGGTCCACAATCCGGCTGGCAGGCACCCAGGTCCTCACCTCAGGTCCATAACCTTCCCAGTCGACAAGGTATTGGATGCCCCTACCTCTTCGGCGGGACCGGAGCAGACGCCGGACAGACTGGACGGAGTAGACTGGACCACCATCATTGAGGCGCGGAGGAGGGGGAGGAGGTGCAGCCGGAACCAGTGGACCCTCATGAACCGGTTTGATCTGACACATGGAATGTAGGATGAACTCATGGATCTTGGTAGTTGGAGCTGAACAGCAGTTGGGCTGATAACCCTCCGGATGGGGAATGGGCCGACGAACCGAGGTTCCGCTTCCGTGACTCCACCCACAGTGGCCGTGACTCCACCCACAGTGGCAGGTCCATGGCCGACAGCCAAACCTTTTGTCCCACATGGTAGGCGGGAGCAGGAGTTCTGCGGCGGTTGGCACCCGTGGTGTAGCTGGAGACGGACTTGAGGAGCGTGGCACGGGCATGTACCCAGGTGCGGCGGCACCGGCGAGAATAGGCAAGGGCAGATGGGCAGGTGACTTCACCTTCTTGGTTGTTGAACAGGGGTGGCTGGTAGCCGTACACACACTGAAAGGGTGACATGCCGGTGGCAGAGCAGGTCAGAGGGTTATGAGATGCCATGCATCGGAGTGCCATCTCCAACTCCTGGATTCCAGTCCAACGGCCAGTCGGAACGGGCAAACCAGAAGTTAGACTAACCGTGGCCCCCAGCAAACGGCAGAACTCCTTCCAAAAGGTGGAGGTAAATTGCGGGCCTCGGTCGAGACAACATCACAGGGCAGTCCATGTATACAAAAAACATGCTCCAAGACCACCTGGGCAGTCTCCTTGGCAGACGGCAGCTTCGGGAGAGGGACAAAGTGTGCCATTTTGCTGAACCGGTCCACTACTGTGAGAATGACTGTCATTCCATCAGACTGGGGCAGACCCGTGACAAAGTCCAGTGAGATGTGGGACCAGGGCCGCGTTGGCACAGGCAGGGGCTGGAGTAATCCAGCAGGGGGCTGATTGGACGACTTCTGCTGGTTGCATGTGGGACAGGCGCGGACAAAGTCTCGTACATCCCTTCTCAGAGATGGCCACCAGAACCGCTGGGCAAGCAGATGGCAGGTGCGAGTGGATCCAGGGTGGCAAGCAAGACGAGAGTCGTGTCCCCATTGTATGAACCGAGACCTCAGGTGTCCAGGGACGAATAGGCGGTCAGCAGGGCATGCACTGGGGCCGGGCTGGTCATGGAGAGCCTCCCTGTACCTGTTCTTCAATGTCCCAGGTCAGGGCGTCTACGACACAAGGACCGGGAAGAATAGATGCAGGATCCTGGGAGGGGGAGTCATCTTTCTGGAACTGGTGGGAGAGGGCGTCTGGTTTGATGTTACGTGACCCAGGACGGTATGACTGGGGTGAAATTGAATCTAGTGAAGAACAGGGCCCAATGGGACCGTCTCGGGTTCAGATGCTTGGCCGAGCAGATGTACTCAAGGTTCTTGTGGTCTGTCCAGACCAAGAATGGAACTGTGGACCCCTCCAGCCAGTGACGCCACTCCTCCAAGGCCAGCTTGACAGCCAGCAGCTCACGGTTCCCCATGTCATAGTTGCATTCTGACGGGGACAGGCGACGGGAGAAGAATGCACAAGGGTGGAGCTTGCAGTCTTCTGCAGCCAGCTGAGAGAGCACGGCACCAACTCCCACATCGGAGGAGTCCACCTCCACAACAAATTCCCGTTCTGCATCCGGCATCCGGAGCACGGGGGCAGAGGTGAACCGAGTCTTGAGGACACTGAAGGCCTTGTCGGCTGCTGGGGGTCCAGGCGAAGGGCTGCTTGGTGCTTTTCAGAGAAGTGAGAGGAGCGTAATTCCGGATGAACTTTCTGTAGAAGTTCGCAAACCCGAGGAATTGCTGCAGCTTCTTTCGGTTTTCTGGGACTGGCCAGGAGGTCACTGCTGAAACCTTGGCTGGGTCCATCTGGATATTTCCCTCTGCCACAATGTACCCCAGGAAGGCCACGGTTTTGACATGAAACTCACACTTCTCTACGTAGAGCGAGTTCTCCAGGAGACAACGAAGGACAAATTTGTTTAACATGTCCCGTAGTACATAATTCACAAGAGCTTGGAACACCGCAGGAGCGTTGGTATCACCAGGTACTCGTAGTGGCCGGTTAGGGTGTTGAATGCCGTCTTCCAATCGTCGCCCTCCCAGATCCGCACTAGGTGGTAGGCGTTCCTGAGGTCCAGCTTGGTGAAGATTGTGGCTCCCTGGAGCAACTCGAAGGCAGAGGTGAACAGAGGCAGAGGATACGGTTCTTCACAGTGATATCGTTGAGGCCCCGGTAATCAATGCAGGGCCGAAGGGATCCATCCTTCTTCCCCACAAAGAACCCAGCACCGGCAGGAGACGAGGATGGACGGATTATTCCAGCCGCCAGGGAGTCACTGATGTAATTCTCCATGGACCTTCGTTCTGGGGCAGACAGGGAATAGAGACTGCCCTTGGGAGGGGCAGTGCCAGGGAGGAGGTCGATGGCACAGTCATATGGTCGATGCGGGGGCAGAGATGTGGCCTTGAGCTTGTTTAACACCTCCCGGAGACCATGGTAGCATTCCGGGACGTTCGAGATGTCAGGAGCAGAGTTGACGGGTACGGAGTGGAGGGGAAGCGTGGCAGCGAGCAGACAGGTTTGGTGGCAGTCGTTTCCCCACTCCTTGATCTCCCCGGTTGCCTAATCGAGGTGAGGGTTGTGCCGACAGAGCCATGGGTAGCCCAGGATGAGGGGTTGGCCCGGAGAGCGGAGCAGATGGAACCGGATGGCTTCCTGGTGGTTACCAGACAGCATCATCGAGACAGGGGTAGTGACACGAGTGACTGTGCCGAGCAGGTGTCCATCCAGCGCCCGAGCAGGAACAGGAGGTGTTAGATGGTGAATCTCCAGTCGCAGCTGGTGAGCGAGCTCAGCGTCCATTATGTTGGCTTCGGCACCAGAGTCCACCAGGGCAACCAGGGTGTGTGTGGAATCAGAAAGGTGAAGACGAACTTGCAGCAACGGTTTGCGGTTGGAGGACTGGATGGTCATTGAGCTCAGCCGGATTCCTCCTACATCTGGTGAGCTTGGGCTTTTAAAGGGCAGTTGGCAACGTGGTGTCCATCTCTTCCGCAATACAGACAGAGGTTAGAGGAGAAACGGCGCTGACGCTCTGCGGGGGTGAGGGAGGCATGACCAATCTCCATGGGTTCAGACAGCTCAGGTTGGCTTGGTGGAGCAGTAGGGGAGGACAGAAGAGCAGTCGGCGACTTTGTGTGCTGGTGGCTGGCGATTCTGGCTCCCTCTCGACGGCGAAGTCTGGATCCGTTGATCAATTCGAACGGCCAGGGCGATGGCGTCATCGAGGGTGGAAGGCAGATCATGGGAAACCAACTCATCTTTGATGTAGTCAGCCAGGCTGTTGAAGAATGCGTCCACCAACGCCTCCATATTCCAGACACTGCGTCTTGCCAGAGTCCAGAAGTTAATAGAATAATCTGTGACCGTCCGTCGGCCTTGCCGAATACTCAGCAGAGCCCAGGATGCCTCTTTAGTAGATGAACCCAGATCGAAGACCTTGAGCATCTCCTCAGCTTAACTGGTCGGATGATGCATGCGGGGTCTGACGCTCAAACTCTGCTGTCCCCCAGAGTCGAGCTCGGCCTGTCAGGTGTGTGATGACATACCTGACTTTTGCCCCCTCTGTGGCAAAGGTTCTGGGCTGCAGGCAGAACTGAACCCGGCAGCTTGTCAGGAAAGCCCGTACCTGGGTTGGGTCGCCGTTAACCGCTCGGGATTGCCAATCTTGCGTTCTGGAGCTCCGGCAAAAGCGGCGGGAGTGATCAGGGCAGGTGACTCGGGGGCTGGAACGGTGGGCAGACTGGCTGGGGCTGAGCCGGCAGATGTAGGCTGAGGAACCAGGTGAGCGAACAGTTGCGTTATCTGGGCAAGTTGTTGTCGCTGCTCCTGAATCTGTTGTTGCTGTTGTAACAACTGATGGGTTTGCTGGAACTGCTGTTGCTGCTGTTGGCCAAGCTGTAACAATGAGGCAATGTCGCCAGTCATCCGATGGATGTCTCCTTCTGTACGTTCAAAACATTGCATGGCAGAGGGTAGTTCGGGAGCATCGAGTTCCATCTTGTCTATGACGTGCGCTGGGTCCATGTTGGTCAGAACGTACGGTCATGGGCAAGACAGACGAGGACCACAAGTGCGTCACGTTTCTTTCAGTTTATTAAAGGGTTGGGGGAAAAGGAGTGTGTGGGTGTGTGTGTCCCAGTGGCAGAGAGGCGTCAAACGTTGGTGGGGACGAAGGGTCTGGGCTTACACGCCAGGGGCCTGGAAGTCCTGGGGAACACACACACACACACACACACACAACAGGAGAGCAGAGGAACAGGGCAGGCGAAACAAGGCAGCAGCACAGACAAAGCCAAGGCAGAACTCGCAATAGTAAAGGTGGCAGGTAGGCCGAGTTACCGCGGCAGGAGAGCAGAGGGGAGTCAAGCGGGTCCAGGTACAAAAGCAGGAGTCAGCGTAGCGCGTAGTCGTGCAGGTTACAGGTGCAGGCTTTGCAGACGTTCTGACAAAGGTGGACTGAAAAACAAGGCTTTAAATACAGGGGATGGTTAACAGGAAATGCAGTGCAGCTGGCAGGTCAACAAGAGAGCAAGGGTAGGGACAGGTGCGGCTAATCAGGCAGAGCAGAGACAGACTGGGAGTGGCAGATAATTGAGAGCAATGAAGGCTCGTTAACCCTCTATTCCCCGTAGCGGCCGTTGACGGTCGTTCTATATTCTCCTGTAACGGCCGCAATTCTTAAAGAGACATCTGCTACAGTATAATCTTCATACATGAAATAATACAGCGTTAGTGGATACATAAACACCAGACTTTTAGATGACACACTTAAATGGCTAGGTCGCAATTGACATTTCTCCGGTATTTTTGAGTTTAGCCTGTTGACTGACCGGCTGAGGACTTACGGTGCCTCTGGAGTTATGGCTTCTAACAAGCGTCCGCGTCTTTTCTCATTAGATGAGATAGTATTGATGTGCATCCACCATGTTTTGATGTAAGTGACGATCACATTGATGTAAGAAAATGACAAAATAAAAACATGAAAGTGTAATGTATTTAACGTTAGCATCCTCCTGTTTGTCATGACTGACTTAGCTGCCTCTCTGGCATAAAATAAAAAATTGTATGGCTGTCACTGTGAAAGTCAGTTTGAGTTTAGCTAGCACCAGCAAAATATAGGCATAATTCAGTGATGGGTCATGGCCTAATTAAGAATAAAGTTTATGATAAACCCATGCCAGGTTTATTTGCAGTTATATCTTAACACATAACATTATCATTACCCCTTTCTGGCATGTACAGTAAAGCTAACATTATCGTTGTCCCACTTACAGATAGTTATTGCAAACTACTACTTATGTATGTCTCAATGAGTTTTTATGTTGACTAATAACCAAAGCGGGAACCACCGTTGTGTTTTCTGCTTATGGATGTCAGGAAAATGTATATACAAGTAGGCCAATGTCTCGTCATCTTTGTGATTACAAAAAAGCCTGCTAATTTGCTACCTTCACTGATGTAACGTTAGTCTGAGACTCGTAATGTTAGCACAGGATAGATTGAAGGTTAGTGAACGAGTGCAACAGGTTCATTATCATCAACTGATCAAGTTTAGATAAATTATATAACATGATGTGCATGAAAAACAAAACGTAAATCCATGTCAGGTTTAACAGTCCCTGTTCTTGGTGACATCCCAGACAGCACACATACATCTGCCTGATGTCGGTTTCAGATCAGCATGGAATCCTCCCATATAATAATGTCGCAGGGGTATCGGCCTGAAGTCGCTTCCATGTATGTTGGCTTTTGATCGTTCCTACTATCCAAAGCAGATCCCGCTATCTGTTTTTTTTTACCCCAGCTTCCATGTATGTTGGCTTTTGATCATTCCTACTACCAGACGCAGATCCCGCTCTATCTGTTCTTTTTCTGTGTGTGTAGCAGGCAGCCAGGCACGTCAGATCAGCCTCCTGGAGCAGCGATTTTCAGGTTGGTAAATTCACTCATGTAAATTGACAGAAAATAGGCATTGTGTCAATTGTATGACTGTTTATATATTTGCCTGCTAGCCTAAGCCATAACTTGGTGTACATTACTTTATAAAGAGCTGTTTTGGGGTAATTACAACTTCGTTGTGAACTAATTCATGTTAGCTAGTTGAGCTAACACTGGAAAATATGTTAAACCTAGCTAGCGGCTATGGCGAAATGTTAACACTACAGCATCCATGATTACCGGTATAAGGACAGCAATATGCTTGGGTGTAAGAATAGCAAGTTGTTATTTGACCATGAGACTTAACCCAGGAAAGGCTGTCGTTTTTGTATGGAGAGGAGTGGGAGCTAGGCTATTAGCTAACGTTACTGTCTTGGCTGAGCTAACCTGCTGGTCATGTCATCATAACGCCTTTGCACAGAGGAAATGCACAGATAAATGCATCAGCCAAAGTTCCCAAAGCAAATGTAGGCTACGTTTCAGTCCCAACTTTCTCTAGTCACTTCCAGAGTTTGTGTTTTGGCCGGCGTTAGCGCGCTAACCAAGTAACGGCATTAACTCGCCTCTGCTTGATTGAAATATCAGCTGAGGTAATGCTAATGGGTTTGAAATCTATTTCTCCGAGCTCGGTAGTGGTTCTCTGCATCTATGAAAATTCCTTAACAGCAATCGGTAAGGGTAGACTTTAAAGATGAAAGTGTTACGGTGAATTAATTGTTGTTTTTGTCTCTTGCAGGAGAAGAACCTGATTTTTGGGGGAACATTTTCTAACAGCATTTTTTCATCATTCAGACTTTTTTAAACATTAAATAAAATGAATTGAAAATATTCCTGGCATCTTTCTTGTGTCTTTATAGATCTAATCATTTATAGCCTAGTGTAAAATGTGCAATCTCAAGTTCCAACCTAAATAAATAAAGGTCGTATAAGCCGGTGGTGGGCATAGCGTTGATGAGTCGTTAAAACATTGGCTCATTGTCGTTTTCGATGATTTGCCGACATCCCGGCGATGTCTTGCCAATGTGCAAACGATGAGTCGTTGAAACATTGGCTTATTGTCGTTTTCGATGATTTGCCGACATCCCGGCGATGTCTTGCCAATGAGCAAACGCTTCCTATGCGATGTCTTCTAGACTGTAACGGCATTCATCGGCCCGACATCGGTAAGATTTATGTGTGCCGTCTGGGATGCTTGAGTCACGATTTCATTCGCTATGCTTCTGGCCTACGTTCATATCCTCATCAGTAAACTGTAAGGCTTACTGTCCAGCTAAATCCCAAATAAGTGCAAGATATGCCAGTCTATTTCAATGAAATCAGTACTCATATAGTATCTTGTTTCCCAGCTTCTAATACAGAAATATGTGAACCATATTTATAACTTTTTGTTAGTGAAAGACTTTGAGACTGTAAGTGAGTAGGCCTATGGGAAACATGAATATATAATTCTTAATGGATCATATATCATTTGAAAGAGCAATTTCTAATCTTTAAACTGAAAGAAACTTACAATTGACACTTTTCGTTAGATTTTTAGTTATTCTTGGTTATTGGAAATGTTTCTCAAATTGCCCTTTTCTCTTAGAATTCCCAGGAATCTGGGGCATTGTTGTAGAATTCCACTGGGGTATAGAGGGTTAACAGGCAGGGAGAGAGAGCTCACAACACACATCTGCTCAGTATCACACTTTTTGAAACTATTTCAGCTTGTGTGTAGGCCTATCAGTGCCAGAGGTGTCAAGTAATGAAGTACAAATACTTTGTTACATTACTTAAGTAGAAATTTTGGGTATCTATACTTTACTGGACTAATTATTTTTGAGCCAACTTTTTACTTCTACTCCTACATTTTCACCCAAGTATCTGTACTTTCTACTCCTTACATTATAAAAATAGCCTCGTTACTCCTATTTCATTTCGGTTTGTTTTCAATCCAGCTTGTCATCGTTCAAAAAAACAAATAAAAAAACCTGTCCAGATAAAACGAACCATCCTGATAGAGAGAATATGATTGTGGTTGGACGAGAAGTATAAACATATACCATTCCGACACCCTATTGGTTTGTATGCGATCCATCAGACCACCTGCACATGGCACAAATCACATCACACTCAACCAAGCACTACCGAAGAAGTTGGTAGCCAGGAAGACCAGCCAATCCTTGTACATCCCTGGAATAACTTTCCGAAATGTTTGGATGCAAAAACAACTCCTTTCGGATGCACTTCTGCAAGCTCTGTGCACCCAAGTACCACGAGCTAATGGCTTTCAAAAACTCGCCATGAAAAAGCATATTGAGGTAAGCTGAGAGTTTATTATTACTATTATTACGATTATTGACAAAATATTGTAGTAACCTAGTAACGTACTAATGGTAAATTTGCAATGTATGCTGTACATGCCAAGACATGCCATGGTTTGCTTGCTAGTTATCTGAGCTTATTCAGATAACAAGCTTGACACCTTGAATGACTCAGAATGTTACATTCCCACAATTCTTGCTAGAATTCTTGCCAGTTACTCATCGGGCATATACACAGATAAATTATCTCTCAGGACCCTAAAAAGCAAAACATGCATCATGCGCATGATGTAATGTGGTTAACAGTTTCATAAATCATGGTCAAATCCTCCAAATCTGCAATTTCAACATTTTCCTCATTTGTTAACAAAAATAAGACTATTTTCAAGTTCTAGTTCTTCAACATGATTGGCTACACATAGACAGAAATGTCCTTTAAAAAGACCCCTTGGTGAAACTTTTTACTAAACCAGTTTGTCAGTGTGAGCTGAATCTGCTTCTCTGAATTGTATCTCCAGGTAAGTTCAATCCACTTTGTTGATGCACTATTTGCAGTCTAAGTTTTCACATATGTGCTTTGCTGTTTTTAACTCTATTGTACTTTTAATACAGGCATCAAAAGAAAAGATGAAAGTAGCCATCATAACTGTATGCCTCCTTGGCCTCTCCTTTGCAGCTCCTGTAAGTAACTAGTGAAGCTATAAAACTGGTGAATTGACCATGCAGAACTTATGAAAAGACTAAAGTGCATGTTCATGTGTTTGTGTCCAGCATGGCGATGAGCTTGCCCGAGAGAAACGCTCGTCCAGTGGAGAGGTTTGTTTTCACCCTCTGTCACACCAAAACAACTCTCAGAATTCAGAATATTTCTAATAGGTCTAAGATCCATGGTCTTAAACAGGTTATACTTTTCAATGAAGATCTTAGTGCTAAAATAAGAATCAATGTATGATTGAATAGCAACACCAGTGAAACAGGCAATGAGAGAAGGTCAGTTATGCTGTTATGTGACTTCCTTGGGTTTCAGTCAGTAGGGAAGTTGCAATAGTCCATTTGAGATGTAATGATGAGTGTTTCTCATATTTTCAGAACAACAGGGGCTTTGGCTTTAATCCATATCCGTACCCCTACTTCCCGCCATTCCAAGACCAGAACAATGCCCTGCAGTCCATACTGCCCCTGCTGCTGGCACTGTTGATTACCCCTGCTCCTGCTGCTGCTGCTGCTGGTGGGGGCTAAGTAACAGGACCTGCATGCTGCCAGGGATGGAAGCCAACCTCTCACTCAACAGCAGGGCTAACTCTGCATTTCTAGTTGTCTGTCACATCATTATAGACACTGTTTCCATGTTTCTTCTAATAAAGATCATTAATACTTATATTTCTTGTCATGTTTCATTTATATGCTCTACCATGTCATATAACAAAACATAAACTTTTCATGCTTTTTAAACTAATTGCTAATATTCAGACCATTGGAGAAACTCATTCAAGACCATCTCCAGTAGAGCTTGCTGATCAGTGTGTGAACTTGTGGATATGTGTGCAACACAGAGCAGGGGTGGTGTTGACACCACATCAAAGCAGTTTATAAACTCTCTATTGTGATCCTATATGCCAGTAATCTTAGATCAAAACCAACTTGTTGCTTATTAACAATTTACCAAGAACAAATTACTTATTGAATACCTATTAAATGGCTTACATTTTTATTAATAAATGTGCAATTATTCTCAATACAGATATTGGTTATGTGTTAATGATTAACATGCATTTCCTAAACTAAAGTGTTGCCATGTATGTATGTAGCCTAGGTAGCCTATATACAGTATGTTATGAAATGTGGATCTATCTATCTACCTATCAATTGTGTCTTCAAATTTGTGCAAATTTGTAACAAATGAAGGCCCAAAAATGTATCTGGGCACTCCCGTTCGCAGTGCTCAGTCCGAGGGGGGGATTTTGTCTTCAAGGTGGATTCCCATGTGTTTCCCACATGACTATTGGTAAACACTTCCATTTTTTATGATGTTTAATCTTTCTATAAACGTTAAGTTTCGATTTCTGGAGCTCACAAGCCAACGGAGAGTTGCTAGACTAGCCCTGGCAGCAAATGTAATTTGCGGCCGCTAGGGGCGCGTCTAGATTTCTAGGCTATTTTATTACATGAAGAAAGCAACAAATGAAGGCAAATGTATTTTTTATTCAAGGTGGATTGACATGACTATGGTAAACACTTCTATTTTTGGATGTTTGGCAAGTCTTTCACAAGTGCGCTGACACCTTGAATGCCTCATTTACACAATTCTTGCTTGAGTGTGGTAAGTCATCGGGCATATACTGACAGGCAGACAGATAAAGTGTCTCTCAGGACTATATGATGCATATGATGTTAACGTGGTAAATAGTTTCATAAATCATGGTCAAATCCTCTAAATCTGCAATTGCAACATTTTCCGCATTTGTCAATGATTATTACTCTAGTTCTAGTTCTTCAACGTGATTGGCTACACATAGACAGAAATGTCCTTTAAAAAGACCTCTTGGTTTTACTGAACCAGTTTCTCAGTGTGAGCTGAATCTGCTTCTCTGAATTGTATCTCCAGGTAAGTTCAATAAGTTTTGTTGATGCACTATCTGGAAAGTTTTCACATATATGCTTTGCTGTTTTTGTGTGGATATAACTCTTCTGTACTTTTGATACAGGCATTAGAAGAAAACATGAAAGTAGCCATCATAGCTGTGTGCCTCCTTGGCCTCCTTGCCCTCTCCTTTGCAGCTCCTGTAAGTAACTAGTGAAGCCATTTAACTGGTGAATTGACCGTGCAGAACTTATGAAAAAGCTAAAGTTCATGTTCATGTGTTTGTGTCCAGTATGGCGATGAGCTTGCCCGAGAGAGACGCTCGTCCAGTGGAGAGGTTTGTTTCCCCCCTCTGTCACATCAAAATAAGTCTTAGAATTCAGAATATTTCTAATTGGTCTAAGATCCATGGTCTCAGACAGGTTATGTTTTTCAATGAAGACCTCAGTGCTAAAATAATAAACAATGTCTGGTTGAATATGGAGACTTGGGGTAAAGTAATTATTTCCAGCAGTTTAAGTCCTGTCCGAATGTGCCATGTCAGTAATTATTACGGACCATGTCAGTAGAAATTACAGCGGCTTTTACCTTCTGTAAAACGGTCCAGAAAAAATACCTTGGGTAATATTAATCCTGTGTGAATACAACCCCCTGTAAAAATGTATGTAGATATTCCGTCATATCCTGTTTAAACATAGTTTCCCGGATTTATTTGAGCTTGGAGGCACTTGAAGAAGCACTCTGTAATAAATAATGCAAGGAAACCACAGGGTGATGATTTTGCCTGGTAACCAATACAATCGACAAGGAGGGTGAATTTGTGTGATATTTTTTGCAGATGTAGCCTGAGTCTCACCACAAGCATTTCATTGTAACCTACAGTTGTCCTCAGGGGCCCGCTGGGGGTGAGGGGTGGTAGGACGATTCTAAGGGCCCAGCAACGGCAGGGGGTCCCCTGAGAGCCCTCCCGGTAATACTATATATATCCTTGACTTATTGAGTATGACAAATAAACTTGAACGGCAGTGCATAAATCAAGTTACCCCTCCCACTTCTGGTATAATACAGAGATTTCTTAATCCTGTGCGAATTTACAGACATCCTGTAGTAAAATTACTTTAGTAGTAGTAGTAGTAGTAGTAGTAGTAATTACCCAAAATCTCCACGTAAAACTAATCATGTCTAAATAGGGCTAAACAGAGGTCAGTTATGTTGTTATGTGACTTCCTTGGGTTTCAGTCAGTAGGGAAGTTCCACTAGTGCATCTGAGATGTAATGATGAGTGTTTCTCATATTTGCAGTTCCGGAGTTTTGGCTTCTATCCGTACTATCAGAACCAGAACAATGTCCTGCAGACCTTATTGCCCCTGCTGCTGGCACGGTTGATAAATAACAACAACGCTGCTCCTGCTGCTGCTGGAGGAGGCTAAGTAACAGGACCTGCATGCTGCCAGGGATGGAACCCTACCTCTCACCCAACAGCAGGGCTAACTCTGCATTTCTCGTTGTCTGTCACATCATTAAAGACACTGTTTCCATGTTTCTTATAATAAAGATAATTAATCCATATATTACTTGTCATGTTTGATTTATATGCTACCCTATAACAACACTTTTTAAACTAATTGCTAATATCTAGACCATTGGAAAAGCTCATTCAAGACCATCTGGAGCTTGCTGATCAGTGTGCTAACTTGGATATGTGTGCTACACTGAGCAGAGGTGGTTTTCACACCACATCAAAACAGTCTATTAACTCTCCATTATGACAGCCAGTAACCTTATCTGATCAGGTCACAAAGGATCACAACTAATTGCAATCACCTGTGTGTGGGGATCAAACAAGCAAACAAAGCATAAAAAAGAAGCACTCCCAAATTGTTTGGTACACAAGTTGCCCGTCGCTGGTCGAAACAAGGGATTATAACTGTAAATTAAAACTGTCATCTTGGCCTTGGTAGGTAGTGTTTTATGAAATTATTACACTTTTAATGTTAGTTGTTTTCACAACGGTAGACCACTGATGCTTAGTTCATATATTGCATTATTGTATGAAGAGAGTGATATTAAACCTCCAGAGTAACATTTGTCCAGCGACACAATGGTAAGCTTAAAGGGATACTTTACTGATTTGCATTAAGCTTTGTATCATTAGAAAACCGATAGTATTTTCGAATGATCATGCTTCCCACCCACATTTTCCCCTGAGACGAGAGATGTCTGCATTTCTTGCCAGGAAGAAATCCTCTGATGACGTAAAAAACGTAATCTACTGAGTAAATTAAGACAATGGTGGAAGGTAGTTTTGAACTGATATGGCAGCCGTGGCCTACTGGTTAGCGCTTCGGACTTGTAACTGGAGGGTTGCCGGTTCGGACCCTGACCAGTAGGCACGGCTGAAGTGCCCTTGAGCAAGGCACCCAACCCCTCACTGCTCCCCGAGCGCCGCTGTTGTTGCAGGCAGCTCACTGCGCCGGGATTAGTGTGTGCTTCACCTCACTGTGTGTTGACTGTGTGTTGAGTGTGTTTCACTAATTCACAGATTGGGATAAATGCAGAGACCAAATTTCCCTCACGGGATCAAGAGTATATATACAGTACTTATATACTTACTACTTACACCGTGTGCACAATTATTAGGCAAGTGAGTATTTTTACCTTATCATAATTTTTATGCATATTTCCAACTCCAACCTATATAAACCTGACTGCTAATTGGATTTATGCATCATCAGTTGATGTGTATTTGTGTAATGAGGGAGGGTGTGGCCTAAAGTGATCAACACCCTACAATCAAGGTGTGCATAATTATTAGGCAGCTTCTTTACCTCAGACAAAATGGGCCAAAAAAGAGATTTAACAGACTCTGAAAAGCAAAAAAAAATTAAAATGCCTTTCACAGGGATGCAGCACTCTTGAAGAAGCAAAGATATTGAGGCGTGATCACCGAATAATCAAACGTTTTGTTGCAAATAGTCAAAAGGGTTGCAAGAAACATGTGGAGAAAAAAAGGCGCAGAATAACTGCTAGAGACGTGAGAATAATTAAACATGAAGTTCCAGGAACCCATTGACATCCAGTGCGGCCTTATTCCAGAAATGCAACCTACCTGGAGTGTCCAGAAGTACAAGGTGTTCAGTGCTCAGAGACATGGCCCAGGTAAGGAAGGCTGAAACACGACCACCACTTAAGACTCATAAGTTTAACGTCAAGACTGGGCCAAGAAATATCTGAAGACAGATTTTTCAACGGTTTTATAGACAGATGAGATAAGAGTGATTCTTGACGGACAAGACGGATGGACCCGTGGCTGGATTACTAATGGGTACAGAGCTCCACTTAGTCAGACGCCAGCAACGTGGAGGTGGGGTACTGGTATGGGCTGCTATTATTAAGGATGAGCTAGTTGGACCTTTTTGGGTTAAAGATGGACTTAAAATCAACTCCCAAAGCTACTGCCAGTTTTTAGAAGATACTTTCTTCAAGCAGTGGTACAGAAAAATCTACATCCTTCAAGAAGGCCATGATTTTTATGCAGGACAATGCTCCATCACATGCATCCAAGTACTCCACTGCATGGCTAGCCAGCAAAGGATTTAAAGATGACAGAATAATGACATGGCCCCCTTCTTCACCTGACCTAAACCCATTGAGAACTTGTGGACCCTTCTTAAATGTGAGATTTACAGTGAGGGAAGACAATACACCCCTTTGAACAGCATTTGGGAGGCTGTGGTTGTTGCTGGACAAAATGTTCATCATCAACAGATCAAGAAATTAACAGACTCCATGGATGGAAGGCTCATGACAGTTATTGAAAAGAAGGGTGGCTATATTGGTCACTGAATATTTCATGAAGTGTTTATTTGTACATTTTGAGTTGTTTATTTTGTATTCTTACTCTAGGAAATGAAAATAAACAAGTGGAGTGGGAAAGTTTTTTATTTAGTTGCATAATAATTCTGCACACCAATAGTTGCCTAATAATTCTGCACACATAGATTTTCTCCTGAGAAAGCCAAAACTCACTTTCCCTTTCTTAAATATTCAGGTTTGAGGTTTATTAACATTTTGATTGACTGAGATCATTGTATTTGTTCAAAAATACAATTAATCCTCAGATATACAACTTGCCTAATAATTTTGCACACAGTGTATATAGAAGGAGATCATAAAGATCTGGTGGACGAATCCAATGCTCGAGGCTACCTGCACGAGCCGCAATAGAGCGAGAAACGGTTGAGGATGATGGAGGAACAGGAGGCAGCCTGCTGCAGCAAAGGAGCAAGACCTGCTTGTCGGTTAGTAGGAAGAGCCTGGTCCGACTCGAGCTGGGGCAAACTGGTGGTGTCAGCGCTCTCACTGTACACACAGTATGGACGCACAGAGTCCTCTTGTGATGTCAGCGATGACGGTTTCAGCAATATGTGTAACAGAGCACCATAGCTTTGTCAGGAGGATCCCGAAGGTGAGAGACTGGGGAAAGGCAATCGTCTTCTTTTGCCTGATTGTGTCTGGAACATCAGCCGATAGGCCTACCCGGCTCCCGACAGACAGCAATGACACTGCGATTATCAAGAAACTGGTGATGCTCAAACCGGGTTGGATCGAACATGCCCTTAATGCATTTTATAATTGGCAGCAAAATGTAAAACTTGTTACACCAAAACTGGCTATACTGCCACAAAGGACAGTTTTTTTTATTATTATGAACGTCAGATACAAAAAATAAAATAATGTAAGCTACTGTAAGCCAATGCCATCCTTCATAAACAAGGCAGAGAAACATAAGGAAGCCAAGCAGATAGTTACCAACCCACATTCCATGAACTTTAGATGGGATGAGGTCACATTTACACTGTAGGCCCAGGCTACTTGTAAAATGTAGCCTTTTTTAATATATTAAAATTAAACAATTGGCCACAAAATGTTTCAAACCAAAACTTGCTAGGCCTCGGCCTACTAACACAGTACCTTCAGGTCTCAATAATAAAAGCCAAGTTTCTCTTGATGACGAGCATCTCCACATTTTTTGATGTCAGCCGGTTTCTTTTGTCATCAATAACGTTTGCAGCCGTGCTAAATAGTCGCTCACTACCCACACTTGTGTACGGTGAACAAAGATATGCTCTTGTTCCCTGTGCAAGTGCGGGGAAGCGGCTTTTATTCGCCTGCCAAGTGGCTGTCCACTGCGTGCCATTACGGACTCTGCTAGATATTTGTTGATCTGAGGAGGCGACGGAACCTTTTATCCTCCACAACGTATAGAGGTTGTTCGTTGAGGCAAATTAATTCCATAATTCTGATCGTGATGTCTTTCCACCTCTTACTATCCCTGCTGTATGGTTCACGTTGTTTAAATGTATCACTCACAGTCAGCTGATTGAGGGATGGGGATGAGCTCAATGTTGGCTTCGCTGGTTTAGTGTCTAATACTCAGCATATTCAGTTGTGCCCGATGAGTAACTGCATTCTAGCAAGAATTGTGTAAATGTAGTAACATTCTGAGTAATTCAAGGAGTCTGTCCTTGGCACAGCTCTTTATTTAGTGGCAGATAATACAAAGGCAGAGTACAGTAACTTCCAAATAAGGGTCAAAGGTCAAGTTTGAGCCCAAGATTTTTATGTACAGACTTATCTTCATTAAAAGTGTCCTACCTATAAAACATCTGGCTAGACAACAAAGACACTTTAAAGTCATTTTTCTCACTCTCTGGTGAGTAACAGTAAGGTATTTTGCCTTTGCAGGGCAATATAGACAGCCCCTTTTTATATACAAATTCCACAATATTCTAGCGGAGAAGAGACATCTTCATGCCGCATTACCTGTCGAAAAAGGAGGTGAAAAATTGCCTCCTTGGTTCCAGTTTTTACAAACAAGCCGGCATTTTGAGGCGGCAGGAGGAAGGACCAAATAACAAAATGAGGCGTGACGTGCAACATTGGGTGTGCAGAGTAACGCATGGGAACGATGCCTCTGTCATACCTGTGCATGATTTTCAAAACAACAATAGCTTTGCATCAGTTTAGCTGGAGATTTTGCTTTCAATAATTTTCCCTCACCATAATTGACAGCTGTCTTTCCAACATTGAGATATGTATATTATTCTTATATAATTAGTATACTTAGTTTAAAAAGGACGAAAAGTTTATGTTTTGTTATATGGCATGGTAGAGCATATAAATGAAACATGACAAGAACTGTAAGCATTAATGGTCTTTATTATAAGAAACATGGAAACAGTGTCTTTAATGATGTGACAGACAACTAGAAATGCAGAGTTAGCCCTGCTGTTGAGTGAGAGGTTGGCTTCTATCCCTGGCAGCATGCAGGTCCTGTTACTTAGCCCCCACCAGCAGCAGCAGCAGCAGGAGCAGGGGTAATCAACCGTCCCAGCAGGAAGTACAGTAAGGGCTGCAGATTGTTCTGGTCTTGGAATGGCGGGAAGTAGGGGTACGGATATGGATTAAAGCCAAAGCCCCCGTTGTTCTGAAAATATGAGAAACACTCATCATTTCATCTCAAATGGACTATTGCAACTTCCCTACTGACTGAAACCCAAGGAAGTCACATAACAGCATAACTGATCTTCTTTCATTGACCTTCTCACCAGTTTCACTGGTGTTGCTATTCAACCAGACATTGATTCTTATATTAGCACTGAGATCTTCATTGAAAAGCATAACCTGTCTGAGACCATGGATCTTAGACCTATTAGAAATGTCCTGAATGTTTAGTTTTTTTGGCGTGACGGATGGTGAAAACAAACCTCTCCACTGGACGAGCGTTTCTCTCGGGCAAGCTCATCGCCATGCTGGACACAAACACATGAACATGCACTTTAGTCTTTTCATAAGTTCTGCATGGTCAATTCACCAGTTTTATAGCTTCACTAGTTACTTACAGGAGCTGCAAAGGAGAGGCCAAGGAGGCATACAGCTATGATGGCTACTTTCATCTTTTCTTTTGATGCCTGTATGAAAAGTACAATAGAGTTAAAAACAGCAAAGCACATATGTGAAAACTTAGACTGCAAATAGTGTATCAACAAAGTGTATTGAACTTACCTGGAGATACAATTCAGAGAAGCAGATTCAGCTCACACTGACCAACTGGTTTAGTTAAAAGTTTCACCAAGGGGTCTTTTTAAAGGACATTTCTGTCTACGTGTAACCAATCACGTTAAAGAACTAGAACTAGAGTAATAATCTTATTTTTGTTTGTCAAATGAGGAAAATGTTGAAATCTGGAGGATTTGACCATGATTTATGAAAATTAACCACATTACATCATATGCATGATGCATGTTTTGCATGTTTCTCAGGGTCCTGAATGACACTTTTTCTGTCTGCCTGTCAGTATATGCCCGATGTGTAACTGCATTCTAGCAAGAATTGTGTAAATGTAACATTCTGAGTCATTTAAGGTGTGAGCACACTTACAGTATGAAAGACCTGCCAAATATTCAAAAATAGACACGACAACAATCCACCATGAATAAAAATGAAACTGCCTTCATTTGTTGCTTAATTGCATGTAATAAAATACAACTCATACATTTGAAGACACAATTTATACATAGATACAGTAGGTAGATCCACATATCACATACTGTACATACATACATACATACATACATGGTAACACTTTAGTTTAAAAACACATGGTAATTAAGCATTATTGCACATTTATTAAAGGTACTCTAAGCAATGTCATACGTTTTTTAGGCTAAAACATTTTTTGTTACTTACAGCAAACATCACCTCATCATTCGCTAGCTGCCTGTGTCCCGATATGACGTGTTCTAAGACGCCTAATCATGTTAGTGGTGTTAAAATGCCATTGGTGGCTTCCACCTTGAGGGATTTCAGCACGACATACATTGCAAATGGCTAATTTTACGTCTTTGTCGGACACTTTGACCACTTTGAAAACTTCCAGGCGGGAGAACTCATGTTTCCACTGGCAAGTTCCACTCTGCTGTTGTTTGCCCGTGTGCCGCCCAAGCAGGTGAAAAAAAAGTTGCGCGAGTAATTTACATCACATGATCGGCTTTTTTGATTGGCGCTTTTGGGGTTCTATTTTTAGCCAATATCGGCCGATCAATCGGAACATCACTACAAATCAGTTATTGAATACCTTAGAATATGTTGTTCAATAAAGACTTAAAGGCACTCTAAGCAATGCTGGGTAACGTCACTTCTGTTGACATTCAAACAAAACAGAAACAAACAAGAACAAAACTTCCTCCCCCTCCCTCCCGTGCAATTGAAACTCTCCTAAACGTGAATCTCATCGGTAATTTGCTGGAACAGTTTGTTATTCTTTTATGGGTTTCCCAAGTTGGTTTGTGTGCGTTTTTTTACAGTGTAACAGGATGACAGATAAAGTGTCTCTCAGGACCCTGAGAAACATGCAAAACATGCATCATGCATATGATGTAATGTGGTTAACCGTGTCATAAATCATGGTCAAATCCTCCAAATCTGCAATTTCAACATTTTCCTCATTTGTTAACAACAATAAGATTATTTTCTAGTTCTTCAACGCCATTGGCTACATGTAGACATAAATGTCCTTTAAAAAGACCCCTTAGTGAAACTTTTTACTAAACCAGTTTGTCAGTGTGAGCTGAATCTGCTTCTCTGAATTGTATCTCCAGGTAAGTTCAATAAACTTTGTTGATACACTATTTGCAGTCTAATTTTTCACATATGTGCTTTGCTGTTTTTATTATTTATTTGTTTTTTTTTTTTTTTTTTTTTGGCTTTTTATGCCTTTAATTATAGGACAGTGGAGAGTGACAGGAAGTAAATGGGAGAGAGAGCAGGGGTGGGATCCGGAAAGGACCACAGGGCGGGAATTGAACCTGGGTTGCCGGCGTACGGTGCAGGTGCCCCAGCCAGTTGCGCCACAGCTGGGGCCGTGCTTTGCTGTTTTTAACTCTATTGTACTTTTGATACAGGCATCAGAAGAAAACATGAAAGTAGCCATCATAGCTGTGTGCCTCCTTGGCCTCCTTGGCCTCTCCTTTGCAGCTCCTGTAAGTAACTAGTGAAACCATAAAACTGGTGAATTGATCATGCTGAACTTATGAAAAAGCTAAAGTGTATGTTCATGTGTTTTTGTCCAGCATGGCGATGAGCTTGCCCGAGAGAAGCGCTCGTCCAGTGAAGAGGTTCGTTTCCACCCTCTGTCACACCAAAACAACTCTCAAAATTCAGAATATTTCTAATAGGTCTAAGATCCATGGTCTCAGACAGGTTATGTTTTTCAATGAAGATCTCAGTGCCAAAAAATTAGAATCAATGTCTGGTTGAATAGCACCAGTGAAACAGGCAATGAGAGAAGGTCAGTTATGCTGTTATGTGACTTCCTTGGGTTTCAGTCAGTAGGGAAGTTGCAATAGTCCATTTGAGATGTAATAATGAGTGTTTCTCATATTTTCAGAACAACAGGGGCTTTGGCTTTAATCCATATCCGTACCCCTACTTCCCGCCATTTCAAGACCAGAACAATGCCCTGCAGTCCATACTGCCCCTGCTGCTGGCACTGTTGATTACCCCTGCTCCTGCTGCTGCTGCTGCTGGTGGGGGCTAAGTAACAGGACCTGCATGCTGCCAGGGATAGAAGCCAACCTCTCACCCAACAGCAGGGCTAACTCTGCATTTCTAGTTGTCTGTCACATCATTATAGACACTGTTTCCATGTTTCTTCTAATAAAGATCATTAATACTTATATTTCTTGTCATGTTTCATTTATATGCTCTACCATGTCATATAACAAATCATCACATTTTTGTTCTTTTTAAACTACAGTAATTGCTAATATCTAGACCATTGGAGAAACTCATTCAAGACCATCTAGAGCTTGCTGATCAGTGTGTTAACTGGTGGATATGTGTGCAACACAGAGCAGAGGTGTTTTTGACACTACATCAAAACAGTCTATAAACTCTCTATAAACTTGTTGCTTATTAACAATTTACCAAGAACAAATTACTTATTGAATACCTTATAATATAAAGACTTAAATAATGTAAAAAAGACATAAATGTGCAATTATGCTTAATACAGATTGTGTTACAGATATTAGTAATGTATTAATGATTAACATGTATTCCCTAAACTAAAGGGAAAGTGTTACCATGTATGTATCTGACGTGGATCTATCAATCTACCTATCAATTGTGTCTTCAAATTTGTCAATTTTATTTTAGAAAGCAACAAATGAAGGCAATTCCATTCTTATTTAAGGTGGATTGTCATGTCTATTGCAAACAAATCTATTTTTGTATATTTGGCAAGCCTTTTAAGTGTGCTGCTGACATCTTGAGTGACTGTTACATTTGCACAATTCTTGCTAGAGTGCGGTTACTCATCGGCCATATACTGACAGGCAGACTGATAAAGTGTCTCTCAGGAATATCAGGCAAAACATGCATCATGCATATCTATCTATTATCTATCTGGCAGGGAACAGCAGAGGAACTCAAGCGCAAGACTTTTCCAGGCGGAAATTTAGAAAAAAAACACTTTATTAATTAACAAACTTAACTACAAACTTACGAACATACAGGACTTCAATCAGACAAAACAGAGAGACGAGCCGACAAAGGACAGGGTGGAGACCAAGACACATGACCAGACAGGTAAATACAGAGGACAATACACAGAATGGCCACCAGGGTGGCACAAAGTCTCTAGTCCAGGCCAGATCCTGACACTATCTATCTATCTATCTATCTATCTATCTATCTATCTATCTATCTATCTTTCCAAAAGTGTAAAAGTCCAGCTTCAGAAATTAAAAATCCTGCCACATATTTACTCTAACCATTCACTAAGCCAGCTGATTGTAATTGGCCCAACTCTTTAGCCAGGTAGATGAACTAAATTAGTGAAATCACCAGTGTTAAGTGCCCAGGTAGAACCAATACATGCTAGGACTTTTACTTTCTGAAGCCGGACTTTTACACCTCTGTATCTATCTATCTATTAATGACAGAAACATCTGTCCATGTGTGTGTGTGTCTGTGTTTGTTTGTGTGTTATTCGCATATCTATCTAACGTTTCATCCGACTGATGTCAAACTTGGCAGGTGTTTTGCTACAAGCACAAATGAATGCAGTACCAACGTTGTTTGTTTAAGAAATGCAAAAGATATCTTTACGTAAATATCAGTAAAAGAAGCACACATTGGCTTTTGCGGCTGTAGGCTACTGTAGCCACTCTCCTCTCACACAGCATTGCACCAAAGAAAGTAAAGCAGAGCTTTGGCAGAACTGAATCAGTGCAAACGGGTAAAAAGTCAAGCGAGTGCAAGATCTTTGGATGACTATCATGTCTGACCTCAACAATAACAAGGGCACTTCAGCCGTTCCTACTGGTCGGGGTCCGAACCGGCAACACTCCGGTTATAAGTCCGAAGTGCTAACCAGTAGGCCACGGCTGCCCCAATATGTTGCGGCAGCCGTACATACAAAAACAAATTACAAATATGTTGTGTAATAAACGGACACTTCAATAGCCCAGGCTACTTTGGACTTTGATTAAACAAACAGCAATTTCGACTGCAAGCTCCCAAGCTTGGTCCCGAATTGAAAGACGGCTACAGAATGCTACACATGGAAAACATGACCAGCTATAGACAACGAGTGGCAAACAGAGCGTGATGTCACTTATAGGCTACCATAGACTGTTTTTGCAAAGTCACATCGTTGCAAATTTCATATGATGATGTATCATGCCACAAAATGGTTTGTCTTCTCTGTAAGGCTGGGATTTGCATAAGTAACTCAATGGAAAGATCTCCCATGTTTGTACCTGCATTTCAACTGAAAAGTCACTGTTTTCAGTTGCTAGACAGCTTCAGTTCTCGTCACCCTGCTGGGGGCCGAACCAAAGTCTTGGGGCCCTCCAAGACCACAAGGAAATACCTGGACTCTAACTGTATTTGTCAAAAGAGAAATTATAATCTATTCATGTTTGGTATCATGTTAAAGGTCTACATGTGAGATATACAGGATTTTCAGCTGTAGAACAGCAAATTTAAAGGAACCATATGTAAGATTGTGGCCAAAACTGGTAGGCTACTGCAATCACTTTCAAATTACTGTAGGAGTATCCCCTCCTCTCCCCCCTGACTCTATGTCGCCAACCCGGATGACGAAACACTACTGACTTTGTGATTAGTAGATAGGGAGAGGGATGCGCATCAGGCTAAAACACAACATGACATGACAAAACACAACAACAACATCAGTTGAGGGCTGCACTTTTTAAATGACAATATCCTGGCCGGACTACTGTTGTCAGTGATATAAGTATTTGAAATGAACATGATTTCTTAATGTCTAGGGACATATCAGGGCCATTTTATGATTAATTGAAATACCTTTCTTATATGACGGTTCCTTTAATGCATATGATGCCTCTGTAACCTGGGATAAGTGATGCCCTCTCTGATGCCTCTGATATGGCCACACCCCCTATTTGAGGTCAATTTCTTAATTTTATGATCTCAGATTAATCATAGTTTCTCACAATACCACTTTACCACTGCTTCACCATTCTGTCCTAATGTTTAAGACACGTTTAAACCTTTCCTTGGCAAAACACAATTCTTCCTGAGGTGTGTCTTGTGCCACCCTTACATCTTCATCATCAAGGGATTCAATTAGGCTGAACATACATAGCCTTAACATGTTTGAACGGGCTCTGCACTAGTGATGTAAATGTGGTAAACAGTTTCATAAATCAAGGTCAAATCCTCTAAACCTGCAATTTCAACATTTTCCTCATTTGTTAATAATTAGAGTGTTATTATTCTAGAACTAGTTCTTCAATGTGATTGGCTACATGGAGACAGACATTACCTTTAAAAAGACCCCTTGGTGAAACTTTTTACTAAACCAGTTTCTCAGTGTGAGCTGATTCTGCTTCTCTGAATTGTATTTCCAGGTAAGTTTAATACACTTTATTGATTCATACTGGAAAGTTTTCACTTATGTGCTTTGCTGTTTTTGTGTGGATAAAACTCTATTGTACAGTTGATACAGGCATCAGAAGAAAACATGAAAGTAGCCATCATAGCTGTGTGCCTCCTTGGCCTCCTTGGCCTCTCCTTTGCAGCTCCTGTAAGTAACTAGTGAAACCATAAAACTGGTGAATTGATCATGCTGAACTTATGAAAAAGCTAAAGTGTATGTTCATGTGTTTTTGTCCAGCATGGTGATGAGCTTGCCCGAGAGAAGCGCTCGTCCAGTGAAGAGGTTCGTTTCCACCCTCTGTCACACCAAAACAACTCTCAAAATTCAGAATATTTCTAATAGGTCTAAGATCCATGGTCTCAGACAGGTTATGTTTTTCAATGAAGATCTCAGTGCCAAAAAATTAGAATCAATGTCTGGTTGAATAGCACCAGTGAAACAGGCAATGAGAGAAGGTCAGTTATGCTGTTATGTGACTTCCTTGGGTTTCAGTCAGTAGGGAAGTTGCAATAGTCCATTTGAGATGTAATGATGAGTGTTTCTTATATTTTTAGAACAACGGCTTTGGCTTCAACCCCTTTCAGTTCAATCCCAACTTCGGGCAAAACCAGGACCAGAGCCTGCAGTCCATACTGTCCCTGCTGCTGGCACAGTTGATAAATAACAACAATAACAATAACGCTGCTGCTGCTGCTGGAGGAGGCAAGTAACAGGACCTGCATGCTGCCAGGGATGGAAGCCAACCTCTCACTCAACAGCAGGGCTAACTCTGCATTTCTAGTTGTCTGTCACATCATTAAAGACACTGTTTCCATGTTTCTTCCAATAAAAAAACATTCATACTTATATTTCTTGTCATGTTTCATTTATATGCTCTACCATGTCATATAACGAAACATAAACTTAAAACTGTATTATTGTATAAACTATGTGCTTTTTAAACTAATTGCTAATATCTAGACCATTGGAGAAACTCATTCAAGACCATCTGGAGCTTGCTGATCAGTGTGTTAACTTGTGGATATGTGTAACAACACAGAGCAGAGGTGGTTTTGACACCACATCAAAACAGTCTATAAACTCTCCATTATGATCCTATATACCAGTAACCTTAGATCAACACCAACTTGTTGCTTATTATCAATTTACTAAGAACAAATTACTTATTGAATACCTTATGATATTGTTCAATAAAGACTTAACAAATGTGCAGTTATGCTTAATACAGATCTTGTTACAGATATTACTTATGTATGAATGATTATGTATTCCCTAAACTAAACATACCATGTATGTATATGACATGGATCTATCAACACAGTGAGGTAAAGCACACACTAATCCCGATGCCTGCTACAGTGGCGCTCAGGGAGCAGTGAGGGGTTAGGTGCCTTGCTCAAGGGCACTTCAGCTGCTCCTACTGGTCGGAATTCGAACTGGCACAATTCTTGCTAGAGCAGTTATTCATCGGGCATATACTGACAGGCAGACTGATAAAGTGTCTCTCAGGAATATGTGGCAAAACATGCATCATGCATATCTATCTATCTATCTATCTATCTATCTATCCATCTATCTATCTATCTATCTATCTATCTATCTATGACAGAAACATCTGTCCATGTGTGTGTTTTTGTTTGTTTGTGTGTTATTCAAATATCTGTCAAACTGTTTGTCCGATTGATGTCAAACTTGGCACGAGTGAGTGCAGTGCCAAGTTTGACACTGTTTGTATAAGAAATGCAAAAGATATCAGTAAAAGAACACATTGGCTTTTGCCTTCGATCTGTTTGGATACTTAAAGAAGGAACCAGGATTCTGCTGTCTCTCTAGTTGCCTCTCTGTCTTGGCTCTGGGCACTGCCATCTGCTCTGCCTGCTCACTCACTCTTCTGGAAAAGAAAGGAGAGAGACGGGAGAGAGGCCAGAGAGAGAATGACATCTCTCTCTCTCTTTCTCTCTCTCTCTCTCCTTTCTTTAGGGTTTGTTTTATTTTCTTTTATTTTTGATGCATTGTTTTATCTTACATTTATGTTTAAGTCTTTTAAGTTATGGTTGAGCTTACTTTGTTCATCTGGCATCTAACTTGTAACGAATTTTGCTTATCTGATTTTAATCCTCTAAATCTGCAATTATATTTGCCTCATTTGTTAATGATTAGAGCATTATTACTCTAGTTCTTCAACGTAAATAACTACATGGAGACAGACATTTCCTTTAAAAAGACCCCTTGGTGAAACATTTTATACAACCAGTTTCTCAGTGTGAGCTGATTCTGCTTATCTGAATTGTATCTTGCTGATCAGTGTGTTAACTTGTGAATATGTGTGCAACACAGTGCAGTGGTGGTTTTGGCACTACATCAAAACAGTCTTCAGATTCTGCTGCTTGTTTAGGTTATTTTTGAATATTTTAAATAAATAAAAGCTATGTGTGACATAGCCCCTTTCAGCAAAAGCTATTCAGACACTTTCAATCATTGCTTTACTGAGACTTGTCCTTTTGTAGTTTGCCTGAATCAAATGAGCATTACAATTCCCAATCAGCTAAAATGGCTTCGGTAAAAGATAAGCACATAGTTAACTCTTAAGTGACTGCAGATAATTAAGTGACAAGGTGCAATGTGGTCCTCATGCTGCATTTGGATTTTTATCTGGCTGATTTGTCCCCAAGTCAACCCCAGATATGCCCCATTAACAGTCTTTGTCAAGAGCACCTTCAAGTAAAAGCTCACATTTTCATCAGCATGGCCCTATCCCTGATGTCCATCTTGTGTCCTCTGGCTGCATTCATGCATGCTGCAGCTGTTCAGAGGGCTGAGTGTTCTCTCTGCTGGTGCCAGTCACTGCAGGCTGACACCGTAATATAACCGCTTCACCTTATTAGGATGAGACTGAATTACAGTGTTACAGTATTTACAGACAATCTTGTCTCTGACATTGCATACGTGCGCCCAGAGTGCATGATATTGCACTGAGCAGCATGTGTTTTGCACTGCTTTAACACTAAATGGGTACCCTGTACATTGAAACTTGACAGCAAAGGGTATGCATTCCAATTGTTATATTTTGCTCTTTAAGACATTCCATTACTAGAGAATTACCTGCCATCTGCCATATGCCGTACACTATATTTAAGAGAAATACTATGAAGCTCATCTTTGAATACAGAAAATGCTGCCAGTCTCTTTGTTTTACTTGAGCATGTTCCTCTGTTATACTGTAATGTACTGTAATGTTTTGATAGCCTTCAGAATTTACGGTATGCAATCAATAAATAATAGAAATCAATTAGGTGTCCAACAATATTTATTTAAATAAAATATTATTGGTAACCATCTAATTTTAAGTATTTGACATTTACTGATAAAGCAATACTCTACCATTTGGGGAAATACACTCATTTTCCACCTCCCCTCGAGTTAAACAATTGAGCTTTACCTTTATCCAGTTCATCCAGCTGTTCTCTGAGTCTGACAGTAACACTTTTAGCTCCAGCTCATTGAATCAGATTAGACCGTTAGCTTATAGGAGAGATGCTAACGGTCTAATCTGATTCAATGAGCTGGAGCTAAAAGTGCTACTGTCAGACTCAGAGAACGGCTGGATGAACTGAAAAAGTAAAACTCAACAGTTTAACTCAAGAGGAGGTGGAAAATAAGTGTAATTCCCCAAATGGTGGAATATCCCTTTAAGATCTGTGTTAACTAATACTGTACAAACAAACCATGACCTTTGGCTTTTAATTATATGCATGTTTTACAATATGGCCATGGTGTTAAAAATACACTATACTACTAACTGTTCATTATGAAGTTTTCATGATACGACGTAACGCATAATCATATTTTTGTACATTTGTTCTATAATGTATGCAATACACAACATTACATGTTGCAAAGCAAAATAACTGTTATTTATAACAGATGAAGATGATGACATGACGAGTGGCTACAGTGTTGTGATGGTATTGGTATGCCATGTGTACAAAGACTTGCTGATCTGCAGTCACAAACAATGTGGTAATATGCATCCCTTAGTCCCATTGAGAAAGAGGGCTGTGGCTGTTTGGTAACAGAGGAACACACCTAGACTGACCATGGGATTAGGGCGGGAATTGGGAAATGACTTAAGCTCTGTGTTTAGTTTCATATCTGTCATTATCATGTATTTAGAGACAAATATTAACAGAAAGCCAGACAGTTTTGCTTGCAGTATTTGCAATATTCCCCCCATTTTCACCCCCACACACACACACACACACACACACACACACACACACACACACACACACACACACACATTTCCAAATAGCTTTGGTGTTGCCATTGCAGATTACTTTTAGAACTATGACATGGCAATTGAAGCAACAAGGCACCGGAAATGGGGATTGGTGAGATGTTGAAAGACAGTGCTTTGAGTGGGCAGTGATTCATTCCTGCTCAGCTTGTATGGACTTCACTCCTGTTCTGAAATAATGTAAAGATTTTTCACTGTGATGGCAGTACTTTTAATCTCAACATGCCATTTCACCAAAAGTAAGTTTTTTTTTTCCATAAAACTCTTAAACAGATGATTGTTCTTGTTATAACATAACATTTGTTCATTTGTTATACATATAAATTGCACATTTCTTAATGGAACTGCACTGCACACTTAATAATGAAAGTGCATTTTATTTTCTACAGTATACAGGTATTTAACTTGTGTGTCATTTGCATTTATGATAAATTATTTATTACAATCATAGTTAAATGCATTAAGATAAACATATTCTACCAATTGCTAAATGTATGACTGTAGATTGTGTAGATCTGGAGCACATCTTAGTGGCTCCACTTTACAACTGCAGTTTGAGTGGATGCATGGTAGTTCATGCAACTCTTTACATTTGAAGAACTCTATTCCAAAACACTAAAAATCCATTTTTGATGAAAATGTAATTGTGTATTTCAGGTAATATCAATAAAAGTGCATTTGTGTTGTTTTGACTGAGTAAAGATACATCAAATAGCAATAACCCAATTACAGTTGAACTGAAATTACTTTAAAAAAAAAAAAAATAAAAAATGATTTATGAAAATGTTAAAATGGATATAGCGTTTTGGAAAACAGCTGTTCATTCGTAATTCAGTATTGGTTAGTGTGTGGGCAGTGTTGATGCAACACTTGACCCATTGACCCATGTCTGATGATCATCAGTGATATCAATCTTTGTTCACATTGTGGCCGTGAGACTGTGTGATGGTTATGACTGTGACACCTGCAAAGGTAAAGGAAAAGGCAGCCAAAGCCATGTGTGTCAGAGTGTGATTTTTATGAGAACATAAAATTGGCTTTAAGCACAGATACGTCTTGGAGTGAGAATGACGACTGACATGGAGAATGTGACGACTTCTTGACTTGTTGTTGACTTTCTTCCAGTTGTGACAGGATGAGATATTTGGCAGTGATTCTTGCACTTGGGGTTATGTTCCATGGAGTTGTAAGTGATGATAATTGCAATGCCTTTTTGAACAGAGTAGACTAATTGCTCAGTTATATAAGTTAATAATAGTATTGAGTCATGGAGTGTGAATTATGTCTCATATTTTTCAATTGGTTTGATAATCCTGTTGCGTATAATAATATACTTGGATATATTATATTTTGTATATTGGCTGGCTACATTCATAGATTAATTTTACAAGGATCTTACATGTGTTCATAGGAACCGTTCCTATGCACATTTAGCAAATTCTCTTTTCCAACATGATATCAAATTGGTCATAACACATTTATCAAAAGACGTCTTACATGCTGTGTGTTCTCCTCAGAGTGGACACCACCATCGCTGGAGCTCCTCAGCCAGTAATGAGGTGAGATGAAGTGACAATAATGACTGTCTGAGGGCAGGGCCAAAACAGTGTTTAATATACTCGACCCATTTCAGTATAAGAAGTGTAATCAGGTTGAAATCACAGGACAGTCAACTGCATACTTCTAACTGCAATAAAGCACATTGAATGACCCCTGTGTATGAAAAGATGGGTGAAGTCTGAAGTCTTGGGTCTCAAACACATGTACCAAAGATTAAAGTTAGTGTTGACTGGTATTTAGCTAATGCCAGACATTCCACAGGCTTGCAATAATGGGTTTGGGAACTAAACCTGGAAATCAGGAAAACCATATCATGAAAATTTGCTTAAGCCTTAAGACTTTGCCCATCTTTCAAGTTAGGACCCAACATGTAATACTAGTGAACTTAATGTCTGGCAGAGGCAATGGTTCCGGCCAGTGTACCCTTGGAGACCCCACCCTCCCAGAGGTCCGTTCTTCTGGCCACTCCTGCCCTTTCTGCTGCCACGGCCTCCGGCACCAACCACCGCTGTCCCTACCACCACGGACAGAGGGGACGGTTAGACAACCTCCACCGAGGCTCCTCAACCATCCAGTGCAGATGCACTCTTTCTTTTAACCTCCCTGGAGATCTGTCAATTTGGCAGCACACATAGCTCACATGAAAGAATATGGTGAAGAAGATACCTGCATGATTGATCTCCGTCTGATATTTCACAGACGGACACGTTGGCCAAGTCATCAATTTAGGATGCCTGTCAGTAGTTATTTGAGAAATACTCAATAATATTTTATCTGAGCCTTGATTTTTTTTTTTTCACATTGTATTTGAAATTCTCTTGAGTTTAGGCACAGATTGCCGACTGTTCATAATCAAAATAAAGTCTTTTAACTTTAAACATGTATTACCAAACTTTATTCAGTATTTTTTTAATTAGTATTATTTTATAACACTGACACTAGGCTGGGGAAGAGCATGACATATAATATTTCAATACCATTAATGTCACAATAACATTACTGCACAAGTTGCAGTTGTATATTACATGTGATGTGATATCTGACTCCAGCTTCCCATCTTTGGGCAGTGGGAGGAACCGTGAAGCTGCGCAGACAGTTCTGAGTCACGGACGGACGGCAGCGAGTGAAATTGGCTCCCCGTGGGCTGGCGAGTGGAGCCTGAGCCAGAGTGTGTGTAGGATTAAAGTCCTGTGGGACTGGCTGATAAGTGTTACGGATTACCATGGGTGAGGCATTGCCTCACTGGCGCTGCGGAGAGAACGCAATGCCTAGACAGCCAATTACAACATGGCAAGTGCCCACAAGATAAGGTGTGGGACTTTTACAAGATTTTGCATCCATACCTTATTGGGTAACCTTATTACCTTATTACCTATGGCCAACTGAAATTATACAAAATAATATTTACCTTCAAAGAGAAATGACGCACCCTAAATCATACAGTTTGAAAAGAAATAATCAGAAAATAATTAAATTTCACTTTATGGTGTGGCAATAAAGTGGCGTTCCCAGTGCACAGAGATCTGGGCCTCCTAACCTGTCTCAGCCTACACACGGAGATCTGGGCCTCCTAACCTGTCTCAGCCTACACACGGAGATTCCTGTGTGATAGCCGAGGGCAGTATCTCACCCGTCTTGCATCCCTACACAGCGTGATCACAACTCAACCATCACAGAGTTTCTGTGGTTAAAGCATGAATACATATGTACGCAGCAGGAGGGTCAGACAGGAGGAGGGCTAGGCAGGAGGACAGCTAGACAGCAGGAGGGCTAGACAGGAGGAGGGCTAGACAGAAAGGCAGGTATCATATACACAGCATAGCTGCTATAATCTGGCCTATAAATAAAGGGCCTATTTTATTTGATCAATCTCTGCTGATTAGAGTGATTTTTTGAGGTCTTAGGTGATTGCTTTGTCCATTGTTTGAGTGTCTCTGTGAGTGTGCTCGGATAGAAAAACATTAGTTAGTTGTTATGATGTTTTAGATTATAACTATAATAGCTATTCTACAATAACTAGATTCCAAAATATTAAATATTTCCTACATATTTCTTGTCTTGCTTATGTTACTGCTACTTTGAATTTCTAATACCAAACAAAACCAAATCTATGAGTGGACTGTATGCATATGTATGCATCTTTCTCTCTGTCTCTTTTGGAATGGCAGACATGACAGTGACTCCAGTGTGTGGCCCGAAAGAGTAGCATTTAACAAAACATGACATAACATGCTGCAGGGTCTGGCAAAAGAGGCTGTTCAGGGAGAAAGTTGGCATCTTTCAAACTGATTTAAAATGGTGGCATATAACCAATGGCTCTGTGCTGCCATTTGAATATTGAATCAATAAAACAATATTTGTTTAGACATGTTTTCCCTTGTCTGATTGTATGTGTCTGTCTGCTGTGTGGCGTTTGCATTTCTGACTGTTATTGACAAGCCTCAGTGGTGGTTCACAGACCACAGTGAGAAAGCTGTCTTAATGTTCTCAAAAAAAATATATGGTTGGGTAAATTGGTGTGCAGCGCTCCTTCAGACAAGAAGTCATGTCTGGAGAATGCATCAAATGAAGCAAATGCAATTTGGCTGTGGTGTGTGGTCAGTCCTTCATGGCATGGACATGATTTCTTCTTCTATTGTGATTGGCTAATGTGGCGGGAGATAGCTTTTAAAGGTGGCTCACTCTTTAGTTGCTGTTCAACTCAGTCCTCGGCTGTGATAAATCCACATTATTGCTATTTTGGACCAAAAGAGGTCTCCCTCTCAGGTACAGCAATTTCATTTTTTTGTTTCATCAATGTTAGTCATTGTTGATGAATGGCAATAATATTTCAGTTGGGTTGTGTCGGTAGGCTCCAAAATGGAAGGAGTGATTTTGTTTGCTTTTTGTTGGCTGTGGTCTGCAGTATCATGTATTCCGGTGAGTGTGTCTTTCTTATCACCAGCTGCCACCCAATTCTGTTGTGACTCCTAGCGGAACTCAAGATTTTCCCATGAATCCTTATCACTGAAATGGTTCAAATCACTAAAGCAGTCAGTAATATGTGCTTTATGCGTCTCCAGCTAGCAGCAGACTCCTCTTTGGCAGATCCAAGTGGAGACTTTCCCATGGGAGGACCAGGAGCCCAGAAGTCTGCCACTAAGGTTCGTCTGCAGATGATTCCCAATGTGCAGCTGCCTCATCCCGAGCCTTCTGCTCCCGCTCAGCCAGAACTGGAAACCAGGGTCCAGCCGGACCCCATGCAGACTTTGCCCACAACCGAGCCAAGAGCTGTCTTCCCACAAACTGGGCCTCAGCCATATTTTATCCTACAACCAGGGTCACCTCACCCCACCATCCCACAGCATGGACTTCAACAGGGCTTCTTGATTCAACAGCCTGGGGGACAGCCTCTGTTCACGGTCATCTATCCAAGCATGGCGGGAGTACAGCCACAATTCCATCCTGAGCACTTTCCACAGGTAATGACTGGGTGATGGGGTTATCTCCATGCATGTAAAATCCAGAACAAAATATTAAAAGACAGCAAAGGTGTTATGTTTCATGTAAAAAGTTATAAATATCAAAAACTGATGAATTGAATGCAATCAGTTGTCAGCAACACCTTCTTTAACAATGAGTAGAATATTGTAACAGTAGAATATTGTTCTTGAGTATTGTTCTAGAGAGTATTTAAAATATTGTTCTAGAGTTCCTTTGAACTGTTTATGAGAACACAGGGAAATTGTCTCTCCCAGATTTTCCAATCCTCTTTTCTGAACCCTACTTGTTACATTAGGCAGTGCTGCAGTGATACATGGGAGAGGTTGTGTGTGAAAGTGAGGCCTAGATGGGGTGTTAGTGTTCACCTCTCAGCTGATCCCTGATTCAGTCAAGACAAGACCTGCACCCCTTGGTCGTCATCCAAAACAAAACCTAATTAACTTGAGCTATGCAGCCCTCCGGCATTTGTACCAGTTCCCTGCCCCCTTTTTTCTTTTTCTTTTTTTGGCTGGAGGCATTCCACTTGATGTAGAGTATATTTTCAAAACATCCAGCAAGCGGGGGAGCTTAATGTTTGTGGTTGGCCCCCCATAAAAGATAGATATGTGGTGGGTTAGGAAACCAGACAGCCTGTCGAAACACTGTAATCCTGTACTTTCAAGAAAAAGTGATATATCGAAGCAATATTAATACACTATATCAATGCAGAGATACATTTGTTGATCACAAATGTCAATTCTCATAATGAACTCCTACCAACCTCTAGCTTATCATTGTAATAATTCGGTTCGTTGGTTTCATGTTCAAAGAATATTCAAAATATAGCCAACTCTTTAATTAAAACTGTCGGTAACACTTTACGGTAAGGGTACATGAATCATCATGAATTCATGCATTAATTCATTCATGATTTATGCATTACTTCATGCCTTAATATCTCATGAATCATCAGGAATTGACATGAGTTCACCATATGTCATTCATGACCTCATGCATGAACAACATATCAACTAAAGCATTCAGTATGGTGGGTACATCATTATAAATTATGCTTTATTAAGCATTATCTTGATGATTTTTGTTTTTCTGTCACAAATGTGGTCATCACGGTAACTACTCATGGAATTCAAATCAGGCTTATTGTACATGAATTATCATGAATTCATGCATGTAAGACTTCTTGAGTTATTAGGGGAATAATACAAGAATTCATATTATCTTATCATATTAGCTTCTCATGTGTTCATCATGTTTGTGGCCCCTCAGCTAAAGTGGTGAATAGGTCCTTCTTTAACACTGATGAATGACATGTTCATGGTATTAATAATGGCAAAACTGTGAAATGACATGAATTAAACGTTAATTACTCATGAGTTCATCATGTTTGTGGCCCCTATGCTAAAGTGGTGAATAGGTCCTACTTTAACACTGATGAATGACTGAGTGTTAGTAATGAGGGCAAAATTGTGAAATTAAATTTTTGTGACAAAATGCATGAATTCATGATATAATTCATGTGCAATAAGCCTGAATTGAATTCCATGAGTAGTTACCGTGATGACCACGTTTGTGACAGAAAAACAAAAATCGTCATGATCATGCTTAATAAAGCATAATTTATAATGATGTACCCACCGTACTTAATGCTTTAGTTGTTCATGCATGAGGTCATGAATGACATATGGTGAACTCATGTCAATTCCTGATGATTCATGAGATATTAAGGCATGAAGTAATGCATAAATCCTGAATGAATTAATGCAAGAATTCATGATGATTCATGTACCCTTACCGTAAAGTGTTACCAAACTGTCTGATAATGAACTCATTGAGCCCTTAGAACAAAGACACTATCATACCATTACCCCTATGGTTTAGTATCCCCCTTACAGAGCATTGCTGTACCCAGCTGTGTTCCCACAACTCCCAGGACACCTGATGCCGGTGTCCCCAGACTCCCAGCCTGGTCAGCAAGGGAACCCAGGGTCTCCACAGCAGCAGCAGGACCAGCAGCAGAGGCCACAGGTACCCCCTGGAGTTTTTCCAGTTCCGTAGCAGTGAACTAGTGGCAGCACTGAATTATTTGGTCAGTCAATAAATCTACAAAGGTAATTTGGGCCCTCAAGATTAGAATGTCTTTTGAAAGAAATTGCTTGAAAAGGACACACTGGTATTAGCTGTCATAATAGTCCCAGAAGAGGGCTATAGATTATGATTTCATCCGTAATCCTACACAACTAGGAGTTATCAGATAATCGATGAAGAACAAGGTGTTGTCTAAAATAACACACAAATAAACAAAATGGATTTGTCTTCTCTTCTCCTAAGGTCCCCCTATATTTTGACAGTCAACTTTTGGTAGGTAATTTACATGATATGAGACATTTGAAACATGACTGAATGAATTGACTTGTCTTGCCAACAACTAATACATGGAGATACTAAGACAGATTTGTCGTTATAGGTTGGGACATCTGGTGGTCTCAGCTCTGAGGAGCTTGAAGTAAGTGCAAGTCAAATACTTGTTCTATTTTTCATTTGGCTGATGCTTTTACCTAAAGTGACATCAAGACAGTATGTCAATTATTATAAGGGTCTGTCTCCTCAGAGCAACTTTGGGTAATTGCTCTACAATGGTGGCAACTAGGAACCCACAAGCTTTCTGGCTACTGCATGCAAGCCCAGCTCCTGAACTCAGCTCCAGCTCCTATACTTTGTTACCGGACCAAATAACTATCAGTAGACTGCAGACAGTAAGCTGAATGACCAATCTGTTTCTCTCCCTTGCCCTAAAGCAGGCCAGAATGGCGGCGTTTGGGGTTCAGCGTCCAGCCACCAACCCCGCAGCTCAGCCTCTCAACCCCATCATGCACGTCAACCCTGTCATGCACGTCAACCCACTGATGCCCCTCGGCCCTCTTCTGCCCATTGGTCCAATGCCAGGGTTGCCCCCGGTCATGGTCAGTGATCCAGCTCTTGTGCCGGTGGAGGTGCCTGCAGGGGGTGCCATCCCCTCCCACGATGCCACTCCAGCAAGCCTGGACCAGCCTCAGGCCCCTGCTGTGACGCCGACTGCAGAGTGGATGCTCGTCACTGACCATCAGACCGATGATGCAAATGTGGACCTGGTCATTCGTCCTGCAGAGGTGCTCACATCAGAACCTCCTGTAACTGGGGCATCCTGTAACGAGTACACCATGGAGACAGACATGGGGGCCTTATCCCCTTAGCAGTCCTGCACCCTCAGGGCTGTACAGTGCTACATATATGTAGGACATGCTACAAAAAATCAGTCTTTGCTATGGGTGATTTATCAGCTTAGCGCCGGTGCACCTAATTTAAAGTGTTTTCTAGTGTAACCTACATAAGAGGTGTTTGTAACTACTTACCATTGCTAGAGATTTTGTGAATTGTGCAACAAAACTATCAACCTCGGTAGCACCAGTGCTATGAACAATTCACAGCCCTGATCCTAGACCAATCTACCAAATGTCCATCTAACTGTGTGTAGATTATGTTAAACATTATGTGTGTAGTATATGTTAAGCTTTTAAGAATACATTTAAACTTGGTGATTTACAGTACAGCGCAGGTTTCTCAGAATGTTTGCTCGCTGGGCAGAGACTCCATGATTTGCTTTTGTTAGCCCACTTTTACCAAAGTAATCTCTGAACTAACATATTGGTGAATATACAGTACATGAGTTTATAGTTTTTAAATTGTATTCTGGATTGAATTGTCTCTGCTGTCCCATTCAACATCCATTTAAATGTAATATTGTAAAGGAAATAAGTCAGGTATTCTCATTTTGAATTGTAGTATTGAGACACATTCACACTTCCTTGACACCACACACATTGCCTGGGCACATGCATACATCCTTGACACCACACACACATACACACACACAGCCTTGGCTTACACACACACATCCTTGACACTAGTCCATCATTGACTCAAACACACATTCTTGAAACCACACACATAGTGTATGCTATGCATTTACTAATGTATTCTCTCTACTGCACCTCTTGTGTGTGATGGTTGGTGATATGCCTGTCACTACCCTTGAAAGAGACATATAGAGTCTGTTTGTTCAAATACTTTCACTACATTCTGCAGAATGTATTTTCACTGGAAAAAAATATATTGATATATGACATAAATAAATGAATAAAAATAAAAATGTATGTGTTGGTATGATCTCTGGAGCATTTCAGTTGGGTTCTACTCCATGTTGTCTGTGGGCAACATCACAAATCATGTTGCAAATTCCTGACTTGCTCATGAATTTTGCAAGAGCGTTTTCACTGATCTCACCTTCAGAATATCCAAAGGGATTATGTATTTTATATGCAATTAAACTTGACATGTTTTGATTGTTTGTTTGTTTTTTTCTTAAAGAGTATTAATGCTCGAGAGACAAGAGCACAGACAGAAATTTCATCAGCAAAATGTTACTAGTACTGTAGCTGGTTTATATCCATTCCTCCATAATTACCGTGCATTTGTTATTTCAACTTTTTGATTGACAGGGACTGAAAGCAGGTTGTTTCATTTCTGACCTCAGTTACCTTCCAGCAAATGATTTATGACATTTCCTTGTCATATTCTTGCCCAATCTCCGCACAGGTTCTCTGCCTGAGCAGCTTTCTATAATTATACTCAAAGCCAAACTGCTCCGTGAAGATGTACAAGATATACAATAGCTGTCAAAGCACTTTTTCAGAAAATGAGAGCAAAATTTGGCTGGTGACCAACACCTGTCAAAAATTGATGCCCTTTTGTTCACAAATGAAATAAATAGGGAGCGATGTTCCCCCCAAACCAATTCAGTCAGCTCACATACCTCCTACACTCACTCTGATCATACCAAACCAAAGGTAAGTTTGCATTTACTGAGAAATATTCATTTTTTAAGAAATATGAAACGCCTTTCAGAGGACCAATTAGCATTGCTTCAAACAGACTAGAGCACAGATGCTAAAAGTAGTAACTGAAACATTGCAATACAATTTGACTTGAGACTTGATGACTAAAGTGTTACCAAACATCTGTTGTTTCATTGCAGCTACGTTCTACCATGAAAGCCATTATTGTTCTCTCCTGCATGGTGGGGATGGCACTCTGTGCTCCTGTAAGTAGACTGGACACCACAGCGAGTGGACACAGCTCAGCATTGTAATATCTGTTTATGTGACTCTATTCATGCGATTCCTGTTTCTTTCTGCAGCAGCTTGCTCCCTACATTCAGGTGGAGATTAAACAAGCTCCAGGGGTGAGTAGCTATATGAAAACAAACATATCATATTAAGCAGACAGACATACATATCATATTACAGTTTTTTACAACTGTTTACACACATTTTCAAAACTCTATGTCTATTTCTCAAAACTCTACACACAAAACCCACAATTGCTCACACAAAATGCAAAATACCTCGAATCTCCAGCAAAATTACACACAACATTCAAAATGTCATAAACACATCTTTAAAGCAAATAGGGGGCTATATAGGGGCTATAGACCCCTTCAACTGCAGAAACAAACATTCCTAAGCGTTCCTGAGGCATTTCTGGAGGGACAGAGAAAATGATTGAGCGAATGGTACTTGGGGAGAAACAAAAATAGAGTAAAAAAGACAAGATTTACATAAAGTCGACTTTTTGTAGAACATTACTGTAAGCTAAAGTCCGATTACTGTAATTTTCCTTTCAAAGTATAGGCAATGGTTCTGAACATTTCAACCGGAAATCCTCTATAGGAGCAGATTGAAAAGGTCTATCTATATAGAGAGTATATCTTTTCATAGGCCTATACTAAGGCAATGATTGGATGGTGTTCAGTAAAGTAATGAGTGTTTACACATGTGAAGAGAAAGAGTGAAGCACTGGTGATTTAGTATGGCATTTTGATGGGTTGTGTTTGAAAAACGAAAATCAAGTTACTTCCTGTTAGATTGTTATGTGTTAGGTAGAAAAAAACTGTAAGCAGACAAAGCAATATATGTGAAACATTGGGAAGTGTATTCCACTGTGCGCCTGGTTTAAAGGAAGGAATATGTTATGTTGACAGGCAGCTGGTGCCGCACCTGCTGTATCAGGGTCCTCTCTGCAGTCTGTGAGTACTCATAAATATCCATTCATTATCTGGGACTGTTGTTTATTGAGGTATTTTGTACAAACTGTTTTTTGTGGCCTGTTGGCGCTGTGCTCATGCGGTGCGTGATTCGTACAGATCCTTGATGCGTTGAGAGCTGCCCAGGCTGCTGGTGGGCCCCAGGTGAGTTCTCATACTTAACAGAACCATTCAAACCCACACACACACTTAAAGACCACGGGCTTAAGATTACCTGCACGTATCATCTTTTGTCGTGTGCGTGTGTGTGTGTGTGTGTGTGTGTGTGTGTGTGTCCTGTCTTATAGGTCCTCGTGAAGCAGGAGATCCCTCAGCCCGCTGGAAGAGAGAGCGTTGAGATTGTGAGTTTTTGTCCATCACGTTTAGTTCATCCGTGTCCATTTCTATTTGTAGATGGTCATTGATTAACATGAGTGCTTCTGTTTGGTTGCCCCCCCCCCCCTTGGCCCCGCTGCCCCTGCGCTCCTGCTGCCCCTTACCCCTGTTGTCCCTAATGCCCCTGTTGTCCCTGCCCCTGTTGTCCCTAATGTCCTTGTTGTAACTTGTTGCCCCTGCGCCTCTAAGTGCCCCTGTTGTCCCTACTGCCCCTCTGTTGTCCCTAATGTCCCTGTTTGTCCCTAATGTCCTTGTTGTCCCCATAACCCTGTCCCTGTTGTCCTGTTGTCCCTGTTGCCCCAGTTTACCTTGGCCCCAGCTGCCCCTGCAGCTCCTGCTGCCCCTTTGTCCATCACGTTTAGTTCATCCGTGTCCATTTCTATTTGTAGATGGTCATTGATTAACATGAGTGCTTCTGTTTGGTTGCCCCCCAGTTTTACCCCTTGGCCCCCGCTGCCCCTGCCGCTCCTGCTGCCCCTGCGGCCCCTGCGGCCCCTGTTGTCCCTAATGTCCCTGTTGTCCCTAATGTCCTTGTTGTCCCTAATGTCCCTGTTGTCCCTGTTGTCCCTGTTGCACCCGCTGCACCCCTGCAATGTCCCCTGCCTGTTGTCCCTGTTGTCCCTGTTGCACCCGCTGCACCCGCAGCCCCTGCCGTAAGTACACCTCCACCTGTCATATTCGGATACACAGTGAGTATTTTATGCCACAAACCGATGGTTGGGAGGAAAAAGATGAAAATGCTGCTGCTGTTGCAATGGAACTGTCTGTGCAGATGTGCAGGTTGCTAGATGGCTAAGATGTAGCAGTGCCAGTCTTCAGGCCTGACACATGTTCGCTGTTGCCACTTGGTGGCACTGTTGATTAGCTTGAGTTACTAGGTGAGGAGCCAGTGAAGTCCTATATTTTGTTCTAAATCACATGTGCCTCTCCCCCCCTCTCTCTCCTCTCTCTCTCTCTCTCACTGTCTTTATTACAGAAGGCTCCTTCCAGTGATGATGATGATGAGGAGGATGAGTAAACAGTAAGACAATCCATCCTTGCTTCAAAATTAACACTGTCCAATATTTACAAGGGCCCATACACCTGTGATAATATGTCAAAAGTATATTTGTAATCAAAGCTGACATCCAAAAGAGAACAATCAAAAAGTGAAAAATATGTAGAGCTAAAGAGATTTAAGACTTGTTTTGTATTAATTTTCAGACACTCGCCAAGCCAATTCCTTGACACTGGTATCCAAGACACGGAAACAAAGATGTGACCTTGATAGCTGCTTCCTCTTTCCTAACCTGATCATTCACGACAATGTGGTGCTACACTCTGACTTCCTGGTTCCCACAGGAAGCCATTAAGCTCTTTCTGTTACCATTTTGTATACTGTAGTTTGTTTCGACAGATTTAAAAAATAAATCTTAGAATCTGTCATATGAATGCCTTCCTTTATTTATGGGTGGAAATAACCTTCTCTGGCTGCCAAAGGAAGGAGATGTGTCAAGGAAGGTGCCTGATAAATATATCAGATTGCACAACGGAGTTAAAGATTTAGCAGCAGACAACAACTGTTTTTTTCCCAAATAACTACATCTTGGAGTGCACAAAGAGCACTATGATATTGTTAACAAGAAACATCACTTGTTTATTAATTTATACAAACACATCTATCAAATTTGAAAACACATTAACTTTGATATATTAGATATTACTGATTTATGAACTGTTTAAGCGTACCTTCAAGTAATTGGTGCAACACTGAATTATATAGCGATAACACACACACACACACACACACACACACACACACACACACACACATTTAACGATACATTAATGAATAAGTCTAGCTGGTACAATAGCTTTTGGTTTGGTTTTTTAGTTTTTGGATGTTTTTCACTTGTTTGCTATTCCAATAAGCAAGCTGCTACAGTATGTACATGAGAAACTGATGAATTCTGACTTGTATTGCAAGACCATGGCCCCAATTTCAAATGATGGGCAGAGCAGAGCAGATCACTCCATCAACAAATTGTCTCGTGCATGAAACAGAATTATCGGGAGTTATGTGGGACCACTGAACTGACCCACAGATTTGAACCTACGATAATGTTTAACTTTAGACAAGATGACAAAAAACTTGGCTTGGCTCATGATTCTTAATTATGCATATCTTCTGAGTGGAACATAGAAACCAACTGTGTTGGCAAGAAACTTGCTGATAGGTGCACCTGTTGTGTATGATTATGAATGACAAACCATGGTCATCTCAGTGACTCAAATGCCTGTGTCAGCATATAGGACCAGCTATTGAGGAGGCAGATTCTCGCCACTGGTCATTTGCTAAATACTGACCACACCCAGTGACCAAAGAACAGATCGTCATGGGATTGGTTTAAATATGGACCATCAAAGGTTTAAAAGCAAAAGCGTAGGCTCACATTTAGACCATTGGAATTTCGTGGTACCTCAAACAAAACGTTTGCCTTTCAGAAGAAGAAGGTAGGCCTCCTGTATATTATATTGTACTGCACTACTATACTACAATTCTCTGTTTAGATTTCAAGCTTGTTGAGTCTAAGGCCCGGGCTCCACCGGGTCCGCATCTGAAGTGTTTTGTTTGCGTAACAATAGTTTTAGAAGACTGGTCTAATTTTTCCGATTCCGTACGCACCGTTATCTCGTCTGGTGTAGCCAGTTCCCTTGATTACAGTGTAAGCTAATTGTTGCTGCAGATTCTCCGCAAATGGACCGCTACATATATGCGTGGTGTAGCCTCCCTGTAACGGCAGAACCTTCTTTTGTATTATTTACTTAAACTGTGCTAAGGTGATTTTTAAATGATCCTGACATTACAATGGCTTTTTCTGTTCCCTAGTTTGTGCTATTATGACCATGTGGACCACTGTACTCTGTCTCTGCTTCGCCAGTGCAATTTCAGCTGCACCTGTAAGTAGAGGCCAGGCTTGTGTGCCACTTCAAACAAATATTTTCAGTTGAATTGCAAATGTAGCTAAAAGTAATTCATCTGTACACCAGGTCTGGGGTGAATGTTATTTACTATAATCTTCCTTTAAACAACGGTACTATTTTCACAGCTTGGGCCATTCTTCAGTTACCTTCCTCAGTATGACAGTCCAAGACAATCGGGTCCTTCAACACAGGTAAATTACATGCACAGACTGGGCATATGTCAAATAATTCTGGCATTGTATCAAACAATACAGTAAAACATTGGGGGACATTTTGGATAGTATGAATGCCATTTCATTTGATCTTTGCTTTCATATAGGGGAACAATGTTCACTACTCACAGCCAGGCTTCAATGCCCCAGTCAGCATGGAAATAGTATGTGCACCGTCTTCTACATTTAACTTTCCATCACACTTGTGTGTGTGTGTGTGTGTGTGTGTGTGTGTGTGTGTGTGTGTGTGTTTGTAAAGAGATCTTCTCCTCATTTATGCAAGAGTAGCATATGAAAACATTGTCATTTCCATCACACTGTCAGTTCCATTTGACCGGGAACAATTAACCTGTGGTGCCTAATTCAAACATGGGAATCATGGCGTGCAGCGCAGTGACATGTCGGCAGGCTGACTTGGGTTCACTTCCTCCTTAGGTATTTCCCCAGCGGTACCCCACCAACCCTGCAGGAGGCTCGCCCAACGGCCCTGTAAGTATAAAGTAGGATCACTCTGTCAGCGCCTCTCAGATGGATTATGATTAGGGGTGAATGTCATCATCTCTCTCTCTCCCTCCCTCTCTCTTTCTTTCTCTCTCTCCCTCCCATTCTTTCTTTCTTTCTCCCTCTCTCTCTCTACTTTTATCTTCCTTACAGGTATATCGTTCACAGGCTTTCATCAAGTACTCCATACCCAAAGCCCCTGGTCGCAAGAGTGTAGAAGTGGTATGTATGTTTCTACCCCCGTGATAACAGTGATAGACAGGGGATAACCTCACTAACTACCCACTCATTATGAGTGCAATTGTGTGTGTGTGTGTGTGTGTGTGTGTGTGTGTGTGTGTGTGTGTGTGTGTGTTCTTCTTATTAAGTGCAGATGGGGAAAGTGTTTGCTTTAAAGTTTACTTTAATCCCTCAGACACACTGACGTCTATCTCTCAGGAAACATCAGTAATGTCCCACTTTTAGAAAATTACAGTATGTCTGAAGTCTGATGAAGGTGGTAACTCAAGTCTTTTTTTCTGTTGTTTTCAAGTATTACCCTTATGATTTCGGGCAGCAGGTAAAACATTTCTTTCTTAACCTTTGAATTGTGTGATGTCTTTCTTTGTAAAGAATGTTAATACATGTTTGTGTTTGTTTCAGAACTTCCCAAATGTTCCACAAATGCCCCCAGCTACAAACGTAGGAGACATATTTCTCTCCCTCTCTCTCTGTTATTTCTCTTTTGTAATTTTATTTTTGTTTCAGAAAGATACATGTCTTTGAGAGCAATTCCAAAATGCAAAATTGCACATTCACCTACTCAAATGACAAACTTTACCTTCCTTGCAGCTTTTCCCATTCAACTTCCCTGTCCCACCACAAACTGTTCCTCAGCAGCCTCCTCAGGTATGCTATGAGATTGACAAAAAAGGCAGATTGTGTTTGTAACTTTGTGGCTTTTTGCACTCACCCTCCTGTGTTATGACATCCCCTGCCTTACTGACCCCAGAGAGAGGTCAGTCCACCAGGGAATGTAAAATTCAATGCCATGACGGTATAGTGTGCATGGCCCCCAGTCCTCATATGGTGGGCTTTGAGCTCAGTCGAGGAACTGTATGCTTGCAGTACAGTGTTCTGTTCAAGAACATGAACTTTCTGCCTTTGTACGGCTACAGTGTCTGAAAAAGATAGCTGTGTATCTCATAGGTTTCTTGAAAATAAAAGGATATATTTGTCCATTTAGAACAAAATTAAAAATGTTGCATACATTGCTATAAAACATTGGCCTGACAGAAAAGCAAGAGAAAGAAAGTCCAGACAAAACAGACAGGGAAACGAACACCCTTTGAAAATGAAACTTATGAACCATCTGAATAGAATGTTAATGAGCAGCCATTGTGTGAGTAAGAGAGGTATGTATGAGGTGTGTGTGAGGAGGTCACTGATGGGGTGTGTGGTGTGTTCCATTGCTGTGTGCTTCAGGTCCCACCGTACCAGCCACTCCAACCCCAGGACACACTGCAGTTAGCGCAGCAGGAGCAGCAGGCCCAGCAGGCCCAGGCAGGTCAGTGTCAGTGGGGCTGCCACACATCCATGTGATTAGTGCTGTCTCCAGTTTACCACTCACTGTGTACAGACACACACACAGACACAGAAACATACACTCACACTCTCACACACACAGTTGTATCGATTTCTACAAGTACCACTGCTCTCACACACACACCCACTGAAGACTTAATTTATGTATAGTGGAAATGTTAAATCACACAGAGGTGCAAACATGGTACATACAGTATGAACATTCAAGCCATGCACGCACGCACACACACACACACACACACACACACACACACACACACACACACACACACACACACACACACACACAAATGCATGCACACACACACAGACACACTCACATGCAAACACACACACACACACACACACACACAGACACACACACACACACACACACACACACACACGCACACACACACACACACACACACACACACACACACACACACACACACACACACACACACACACACACGCACACACACACACAGTTGTATTGATTTCTATATTGTAAGTACCACTGCTGTGATCGCATTTGCACACCCACTGAGAAGAGCTGACTTTATTTATTTATAGTGGAAATGTTAAATCACACAGAGGTACAGACATGGTATATATGAACCTTCAAGCCATGTTTGTGTGGTATATTTGACATATTTAACCTAGTGATTGATCAAAGATTCAAAGTATTATTGTTTGTCTTGCAGGAGGAACGTTACCGTGAAGGAATAACCTGAATGTTTACTAGATATTTGAAGACACTATAATATTTTATCTTTAATTTAAATTATATTTGTTGTTGTTACTAGTATGCATAAATGACCAGATGTGTTGTGTTTTGCATTTTTACCCATAGAAGCATGTAAATGCTATGAAGATACTTTTTTAGAAACAATGTTATTATTGCACTGATTATACTGACTAATGCCTAACTGCAGCTAATTTCTTATGTGAAATATCACACTATTAATAAATTTGAGCATCCAAATACTTGTATGAGTAGTGATGTGTCTATCAGAAGAACACTTAAATGTACCAGAATGTTTATCAGTGCTGTTGCTGCCGGCAGTCAAGCGATTGTTTTCTACCCTCACTGAAACGGAGGTGAGGGTGGAAAGGTATACAGATTGTGAAAACACGGTAGCTGCGCTCAGGGGCGTAGCACAAGATCCTCGGCCCTATGCATAGGCAGTCCTGATGTTTGTCCCCCATTGTTTGCACCCGGTGATTGTCTCTGCTATGGCATGCTGTACACCTGGGTGCAAATAACCACATTGACTATACCCACTATGTACGAATAGCTTAGTTGGCTACCACCAGGGTGCAAATAGCATCTGCCTACACTGCTAGTATAGCTCTTCCTTCAGTACAGCTCTCAGCTGCACCTACTCTTTAAAGGTGATTATAAATGGGGAAACTTTTTGAGAAATGTTGCTGGGCAACCACATACAGTATACAGTTCCATGTTCCCTCACGGGATCAAAAGAGTATATACTCTGACTGGATGATCATGAAGATATGCCTAGCCTACTGATGATTAAAGTTCTTTAGGGAAAAAATGGTCAATATCAATGGGAACATGCCAGAACCACAATACTTAGGGCTGATTCAGAGTGGCGTGAGTGTGTCAGCTGCGTGGCATATCTGTTTTTATTTTGGCTCCCATGTTAACAGGTTAGAGCTTGCACACTACCTGCGTGACATGCACGTCTTAGGCGCGGCTCGAGCCTTGCCGAAAATGTGCTCATGCTAGAAATAGGATCGATGCCTATTTTTCAAGCGACACACAAGTGTGTTGGAAGCGTTTCCATTCAAAGGAGAAAGTGAAGAGATGTTTTAATTGGCAGAGGGGCCGCCACAGCGCAGCCTCAGACACGTTTCTGGTGTGCAAAGAAATAGAAAACGCCACGCAACCGCCACGCAACTGACACGCAACAGACACGCCACGTTCACGCCACGCAGCCAGTCTAAATCAGCCTTTACCACACCTGATGCGTGGCGACTGTGTGTCAGTTGCGTTAATGTCCGTTTTCATATCGGTGCCAATGTTAAAGATGCCCTGCCACACGTATTTCATTACTTTGTGGTAATGTTTGAAGTTCTACCATGGAACTTCAATTGAAAGCCTGCATGAAGACTTGGCTCGATTTGCACCAGTTCTCATTAATATTCAACGAGCTAAGCTGCTTGACTCTGATTGGCTAACAGCTAGTAGGTTTCGTCCATAACATGACAGCCGTTATTAACTAATTTTAGATTCACGGTTTTGATGTGGCAGGGCACCTTTAACAGGTTAGAGAGCTCACAATGTCTGCGTGACACGCATGTCTTAGGCGCGGCTTGAGCTAGCTAGCCATGACAGGCAAGTGAGTCGGAAGCGTTTTCAGCCAAAAGAGACAGTGAAGAGATGTTTTAATAGGCAGACTGGCTGCAGCAGCACCGCATCAGAGACATTTCTGGTATGAATGCTCACAAAAGCGTAAAATATCAGAGACAGAACACAAACGGAATGCACACGTCACTGCTCAGAAATTTGCCTTGCATATCATCAGCATAAGGGCCATATGCACAGTGGGAAAGGATGGCCAGTCAAGCCAGACCACAAAGAATTGCAACTGAATTTAGTGTGCTGAAAATGTGTACAGTATGGCTGTTGCTGGAAAAAACAGAACCAATCCTTTGTTATAAATAATTATTATTATACTGCATACTTGTGTTTTGGCAATAATGATTCTATTATTCATCGGATTGGCCCTTTCACAGCAGAGTGATGTAGGCTAATACAGCTTGCTGTTCTATTAGGTGAGAATGGGGACAGATTACCCTTTAAGCCTGACACTTAAACTTTACTCACAATTTATGTTGCAGCACGGATTTAATTTGCTCACCTTGTCAGTGTAGAGATACTGCTGGAATTGATTTCACAAAAGTTGCTCAACAGTTTTGCATTTTAGCATCAGCCGTTTGATCTTTGATACATTTTGCAATACAATTTAAGATGGAAAATATACTTGAAAAGCAGACACAGGCCAGAGGTGCTTGCAGCTAACAGGTAAACATGACCAACTACTATACCTTGTCAGAGAGTGTTTGCCTCTAGAATACTAGTTTTACAGTATATAATGGTGATAATTAAAAGCATAACTCTGTTACACTGTTTCAAAGTCAAAGTCAAAGTCTGCTTTATTGTCAATTTCTTCACATGTCAAGACATACAAAGAGATCGAAATTGCGTTTCCTACTATCCCACGGTGGAGACAAGACATATTTTACCAATTAGGTCCACAGACAAACATAACATTCAAGTAAACAATATAAAAAGTAAAAATAAGAAGGCACATACAATGAAGAAATAAGAGCAGCAAAATTTGGTAGAAATTGTGCAATTGTGCATACAGTAGACAGTCAATATAGTAGTGCAAAGGTCAGGCCAATAAATGGCTGAGGTAGTTTTGTTTGACCTAAGTATGCAAGTGGCATAGTGGTGCAAGTTATGTAAGAGCAGCAGAAGTGTGTTCAGAAGTGTTCAGGACAACAGGACAACAACAACAAGTTGCAAGTGTGCAAGTGTACAAGTGGAGTAGTGCAAGTGGAGTAGTGCAAGGCAGCCATTGTGGGTCTAAAAGTCCAGGATGTTATGTAGCTGAGGGTGGAGGGGGGAGAGAGTTCAGGATCCTAACAGCCTGGTGTATGAAGCTGTTGGTGAGTCTGGTGGTGCGGGAACGCAGGCTTCTGTACCTCTTCCCAGAGGCCTTTCAAAGGCCTAATTCATATTTCATGTTTTTGTATTTCTCCAAACAAACTGTTGCAATTGTAGAAGAGTGAAGGACTTCTGTCTCCTTGTCATATGTATCAACATGGGGCCTTCTTTAGCATTTCAGGTTGTCACGTTCTGGCTGCTGGGTTTGTACCAACATGCCATATCATGAGTGGAATAGCCTCAAGTCCAAAGCTTCCCAAGCAGTTGAAATGGTTGATGTTTGATGTCGCTAATAAAACTTCCCTTCTTTCCATGTCTGGCCAAAGATACAGTATACTGTAATTCCCCGCTAAGTTGTATTCAATTACCTGTCATTTCCAAAATCATCCAATAAAACACCATTGGATGGGTGTTGCCTTTGACAAACTATGTGAATGTTTCATGTTCTTGTTTTGATTTCTTGCTTCTATTCTGAGACAAAATGAAGCCAGTTTTTTAATGTGATTCTGAAAAAGGTCTGTCTATTCCGAAAACTAACATTTAAGTGTAAATTTTAATCTTATAGTGCCATATCACTTTATAATATGATCAGACTTTAATTCTGATGCCTAATGAATATGTCGCTACATTTATATGTAAACCTGTATTTTATCCTGTCATAGACTGAATTTAATTGTGGAATACAGTATATGGACTTTGACTAATCCAACATGAAAGGCAATTTATTTTAACAAAAGATATATGTATAATCTTGACAATCTTTATGAAAACAATTTACCAAATATAGAGATGATCTGACAGGAGCCAGCTACAGCCAGCTGTGGTCCAGCTCTTCATGCATACCATAGCCAGTAGTGTACCCATTTACATAACATTTACATTTAGTTTAATTTAACATATTACATACATGCTATAACTGCCAAGTGGAGGCACAATGAAATGAATAAATTGCATTGTTAAACCTGAGGGCATATAGTGGTGATGCATACGTTTTAACTAGAAGTAAAATTAATTTGTCTTAAATAAATGGTTTTACATTTGCACTCCCTTGGGCTTTTCCACTTTGTTGAAATCCACATCTTTTTATGTTTGTTCATTTACTGAACATTATCAATAGAAGTGACAAATACTCCAAGAAGGTCAACATTTCATTGTTTTCTAGGATTCAAACCATGGCCAAGACTTTAATGGAATGCATATGGAAGAAGAAGAAGAAGAAGAAGAAGAAGAAGAAGTAACCCTCACACAGTACTCTCCATGCTGGTATATATTCATATATGTTTACTTTTCATAATGGAGACACTGATAAAGGGCTATGCCCGAAATGTTTGTTTCCCAGTTTTTTGTCTGTAGACTTGTTGAAAATACCTCGGCAAATACAGGTATACCTCAATACAAATTTGTATTAGAATCAAGCCCTTGAGTGCGCCTCTGCTTTTTTTCCTACTGTACTCAACCTTTGGAGTTCACGCACCAGGCAAAACATCACAAACTTAAGGCGCAGACGCCGACTCGCCATTGCTCCTTACTTTCACAATTAACATTGACCTGCCCAATTTCAATTTCAGTAAGGATTAATGTGATCTCTGAAATGCAGGCCGAGGCTGTGGCATTCTGGGTAATGCACTGTGGGAAATGTCATATTAGTTAGCTGAACTTCAATAGTTAGTTGAGTAAAATAGGATTTATAAGACAAGAGTGCAGCACACTGTGCCATTTCAATCAGACTTTATGTGTTTTGTTGTTTTCCAGGCAATCTGTTTCCATGCTTTTGTCAAGTTAGCTAATTAGAATTGACAGAGTGAGTTATGACAACTGCTATTATTTGAGGCAATTTAACAGTACTAAAGTATACTCAGTGTACTTAAATGTTGTTTGTTCTGTTTTCAAAACTGAAGTTAACTGAGTAGAGTAATACTTACCTAAAGTGTGCTAGTAAATGTATTGCTAATGTGTAATGCTTAGTATAACTTCATACAGATAGGTTCTTTCATCTTTTTCCAGGCAATCGGTTTCCACATTTTGTTTAAGTAAAGTTAACTTGTCAGGTTTTACAGTGTACACCCATATCAGTGATCACTGACCAAGTGAGGACTGAGATTGTCACTGTTCTTCAGTTTACACCGAGAGCCCTCTGCCCAGAGCTGAAGAAACATGCCTGATCATGTGAGTTCATTGGTCTGCAGTGAAACAATCATAAATTTACATTTACAAATTTTACCACAATCAAATACAGACCAAAAACACACAAAATGTATATTATCTGTAGCGCTATTGAATGGAATCATTGTGCATTTCTTTGTTGTTGTTGTTGTCTGTGCATCACTTTCATTAAATTGGGATTTGAGGTCTCGGATTGTAGATGGAGATGCTTGAGCGTTGAGCCCCCACTGCTATCTACAATTTGAGAAATGAGAGAAAATCACAGGGGGCACTGAACTGATTCACCTGATTAATCCTTGATTAATTTTGCTTCGACTGAATTCCAAGACCGAATTCAGTCATCAGAAATACATCCAAAGCACATTTAGGGAAAAAGGCAAATGAAGAAAGTATGGATGTGGATGTGATATTATTTATTCGCTATCTTCTGTGGTAATTTGGAAAATTTGATTTTGATGACCCAGCAGCACAACCCAACCACCAGAATGTGTTGCTCGCAGTATTTCATCAACCAACATCACAGGAAAGTGTTTACCACAGCGACACAGACAAGAAAACACACATCAGTTTTGAACTGATGGGTAAGTGTGAGTATCAATGAGCTTATTACCTATATGTTTTAAATGAAACACTAGTTTCTAGTTTCATACTTTATAGTTTTATATTTGTTATTAATCATCACTATGTTTACCCCAAAAGAGGAGACACGTCTTGTATAAAGATAAAACATTTTTATTTTCTGTTTCTTTTAAGTCAGACCAAAGCAGAAAGCAAGGAGGCGCCAGGATGGTTATCTTTTCCTGACAAGCTAGCAGGGATCATCACATTTCAAGTGGCAGTGCTCAGTTGGAGACATTTGCAAAAAATACCCCATTTGACAGCACCGTGTATCTGCAGTCTTATCAGATAGAGACAGCAGCTGAGTGAGGATTTAGTGTCCCCTCCAGCACACGAGATATTGATCCCAACAAGCCCCGACTCTTGAAGAGAAAAAGACATACAGAGAGAGAGAAAAAAAATTGCACATGACAATGAAAGTGTTGAAAGTGCAGTGTCTCGAATATCGAGTATTCCTCTCACTCTTTCCTCTGCTTGTCATTCCCGCAATCTGTGGCAGAATCAGCTGAAGAGCTGCCTTCTTACCACAAAGCAGTAAATAAACTCAAATCAAGACAGTCACCCATTCCAGTCATCTCACACTCATGCATTTCAAACATATTAACTTGGCACACAACACCAAAGACCACCTTTGTGGTCCTTTTTGAAATTAGAAAGTCGCCACCCTTAAAGTAACTGTCAGGCAAATACCTAATCCCTTTCTTTTGAAATGTAAAAAAGCAAAAGAAAGAGAGAGAGAGAAAAAACGTTTCATGTGTTTGGCACTTTTGAAGAGTTGAACACTAAGCAAAATCTCTGAGTATATAATTAAATATAATGAGGTCATTAAGACTTGTAAAACCCACCTGGGCGCTTTTTGAGGAGTAAGGGCAATTGCGGGAACTACTGTGGAATTCACATTTTTCTACATCCTTACACACGATTGGCTGATTTGAGCAGTTTGCAGGGTATAAATTGTATCCATCCCAGCAATTAGTTATTCGCTTCAATCTCAATCACTGAACTGTCTGAATTCAGCTGCACTTGCAGTTAACAAAAAAGGTAAGACTCACAAGGATTTTTTAATTATTATTTTCAAAATCCTATCTTGTGCTGGCTGATGGAATTTTCAAACTTGTATGACTTTCTCCAGGGTGCAGTGTAATCTTCTCCATACCTCCTCTATTATTTTGTTCAGTGTGAAGATGCAGGCTCCTGCACTTTTGATGTGCCTTCTGGGCTACACTCTGGCTGCCCCAGTAAGTTCATTTCTGAGCAGATGTACAGTCTTGGACTAGAAGTAGTCTTTGAGTAGAGCTAGATTTTGGGTAGAGCTATAGTCTTTGACTAGAAGTAGTCTTTGAGTAGAGCTTATTACACTGCACATTAGAACATTTTTGAATGGCCAAAGCATATTCAGGGTTTAAACATTCACATATTTCTCTTGTGAATGTCTCTTCTCCAGGCCCCAGAGAGTGGCAGCAGTGAGGTAAGACTCAAACATGACATATACACGAGGGTTGATGTGTGTACATCATGATACAGTCTGATATATAGTCTGACCAACATCTTAAATTGTTCTCTCTTAACCATCCCATAACCATGATACAGAAACTATAGATGAGCTTATGTTTGGTGTCTTTTTTATTAGCAAATTGCAGCCCATGCCAACACTGCTGTGCAGTTGATGGAGCTGTACAGGATGCTAGGCAGGCAGGTAAGCTCTACTTGACACAGTCTAATGGGTCATAAAATGGGTTTAAATATCATCTTATCGACATTGTGCGTCTGATTTTGATTGACATATCACATCACTGGTATATTGTGTTCTGTTGTAGGGACTTGGAGCAGATGTCCCAGCACTACCTGTAGGTTTAATTCAATTGATCCACATTTGAGTGTTGTGATTGGTCAGTGGGTTCATTTGTTGGTATTCCCATTAATGTTGCATTTAGGGTAGAGTTAATGTAAGCCACTAGGTGCCACTGTTGAACAGCATGACCCTATATAAGAAAACATCAATAATTATGGAAGTGATCCCCAGTTAACATAAGTTACAATTAACATGCATGCGCTAAAGAGTAACACAATTGTGAAGGTAGCAAATATTGAGCTACTTCTACAATGCAGAACATTTTTCAAGACCTACGTTTCAGTGGAATGTTTTTTGTTCTCACAGGTGGCACCAGCCGAGGCCCAAATGGTAAGACCAAACCGCTAAGCACCAGGAGAGAATGCCTCCTAGCCATATTACAGTCATTATTAGTAGCCCATTTACACCTCTGAAATGGGATGCCATTAGGTAATGGATTTGTGGATACAATGCCCTGTGGCAGGGGTGTACTGTAAGCCCACAATAGAACTCTGTGCCTGGCGCTGTTTGTCATGATCTAATAGATTTGTTTGTTTTTCACTTTTTGTGTTGTTCTCTCACTCCCACTCTCTCTATCTCTCTCTCTCATTCTCACTCACTCTCTCTCTCTTCCTCTCTCGTTCTCACTCTCTCTCTCTTCCTCTCTCATTCTCACTCACTCTCTCTCTCTTCCTCTCTCGTTCTCACTCTCTCTCTCTTTTTTCCTCTCTCGCTCTCTCCTCCTACGGCTCTAAATCTGAACACAACACCCTAGGTACTGCAACACTTCAGAGATTTGCCATTTCTTTAAAATCACTTCTCTCTGTCTGGGGCAAATGGGCTTTGATCTCCAAGCACAAACTGTGCACTGTTTTGAAACGTACATTAGTGTGTTTGCACTTGTGTGAATTATCATGTTTTGGTTTATTGTTTTTTTTTTTTTTTATTATCAGGCACCATTGTTCAGTCAGCCAGCAGCTCCTCTAAACTCTGATGAGGAGGAGGAAGGGGTAGGATAATTGTTTTGTTCTACGATACATTTACAATAACATATTTACATTCCTGATTGGGTTTTAACTGCTTAATTATCTTTTTACACCGGTCTCTTAATTATGCCAGTGATTATTAATTAGGCTCTCTCTCTTATCACTCTCTCTATCTCCCATTCTCCTCTCATTCACACACACATGGACACATATGCTCTCTCTCACACACACACACACAGCCTCAGGTTGCCTTAGGTGCTGCCCCCGCAGCCCCCCTGAACTCTGACGAGGCGGAGGAGACGGAGGGTGCGGAGGCCGAGGGTGCAGAGGCCGAGCCCGCCGCTGAGGCTGGAGCCGAGGCTGCTGCCCCAGACGCCGCAGCGCCCCCCGCTGAGCCCGCCGTGGTGGAGGTGGACGTCGCCGCAGCTCCCGTCGATGCTGCCGCTGCCCCCGCCGGCCCCATGGTGGAGGTGGACGTCGCTGCTGGCCCCGTGGCTGTGGAGGTTGACGTGCCTATTGCCGTGGACACCACCGCTGCCGTGGATGCCGCTGCCGCCGACGCCGTCGCCTTGGCCTCCGCTGCCGTGGCGGCTGTGGACCCCTCCCTCCAGGGCGCCCCACTGGCAGTGGAGATTGACACCAACCCGGCCCCAGCGGCAGTCCTGTAGATGGAGACTCAGCACACCGGCCGTCCTTCCGTGCTCCCACCTGAGACCAGCCGGCCTCAAGGGTGGGCTGCAGCGAAGATGACATAAGCCGGGAGCCTTTGGATAAATGCATGTGAATCTGAACCTCATGCAATGTTTGACACAGTAGATTAAATGGCTATAGGGCATTTGCTATGGGACCTTGGAAAGGACTCTGTGATTCGGTGGTGCTGTCCTACAGTCTAGATTTGATGACCTTTCACCTTCTGTAACCACCCTTCTCTTTCTGCAAATAAATATCTTTTGACACCATACAAATGATTTTACTCCTGTTTTTGTCCCTCTTTTTCCATCCAATTTCACCGCAGTTAAAGGGAAACAAGCATACAAAAAGACCTCAACCCCTTCAATTGCTGTGAAGCCTATTTGACAACAGTTGACAACTCCAGTCTAGCTTTTCAACACTCCAATTATACAGTGCAGTGAGAGACCCATTACAGACAGAAAGCTCTGGATTGCACCCTTGAGGTGTAGTGGGTGTGTGTGTGTGTGTGTGTGTGTGTGTGTGTGTGTGTGTGTGTGTGTGTGTGTGCAAGTGTGTGTTTGTGCATGTGTGTGTGCATGTGTGTGTGCGTGCGTGTGCATGTGTGTGTGTGTCTGTGTGTGCGCGCGTGAGATGGGAGGGTAGATGAGTAGCAGCTTGTTTTAATACGATCAGAGGGATCTGTAGCAGAGTGCTGACAGGGCGGGTGTGTCTCAGTTAATCCTCCTGTGCCTGTCCCACTGGCCAACAGAACTCCTCATGTGGAGACTTGCAGTTCAGAGACCCAGTTCCATAAAGTATGTGTGCAGCCATGTGCCTTAGTGTCCCTATGAAGTGTACATGCAAGTTGATTAGAGGCCTTTTATTGGTGCACTTTAAGTTTAAACATCTAACATAAATAAATCAAAGGGGGAAAATGCAGATGCATTTCTATTCTTCATATTGTTTCCAAATGGTATTCTCTCATTTACGCTAATAAATGAGACAGGAAAGTACCAATATGTCAATGCTGTGAGATACTGACACTCGCACTCACTTCAAAAAATACCTGTTGTATCTTGTGTCTTGGGTGTCAGGATCACTTTGTGTCTCAGGTGTTAGAAATATAGAGTGTAAGACTCTCTGTGTTTAAAATAACAAACTGTCAAGAGACTGCATCTTCTGATAACACTACTATGATGGTCTCCTTTCTCTATCGCTGTTCAGTTATAATCAATGCACAGGCCTGTCTCTCCCTAACACAAAGGAGGAGGCAGATGGATAAGACTGTGACTTTGCCACTGTCATTCTCCCCCATCTCTGTAATCTCCAAATCCCTGAGAGGGTCAGAGTGGTGTGCAGACAGGACAGCCACTCCAACCGCCGAGGCGCCAGTGGAACAACAGGTCAAAATATCTCCCCTTCCCCCCCACCCCCACTCACAGCACATGGAATTTAATGGACAGTTTCGCTCATAGGGCTGTGTTGAATTTCAATAGCTGAATCACCCCTGGGCGTTGTAAGGACCGTCTGGCTGCCGGGATTGCTCTGGGACCTAGCTACAGGTGAGTTATGATGCTATCTATTTGGTATGCGCATTATTAATTTTCACACAAGGCTAAATAAACCAGAAGTGTTTCATGATCACAGAACAAGGACATCAGAGAGCATGACAACATCTACATGAAGCCCTGGAGGGCTTCTGAGCATAATTTGTCCATGAACCTCAGCTTCATGCTAACACACAAAGAATGCTGTTCCTCTTTTGATATAGCTATAGTCATATTAGATGAATTCTAGCCTGTTTGAATATACTACGTCATGCTATAGCAGTCATCCCGAGGGACCACTGCACTGTGGGTGATTTTTGCCCCACACGTATGTTTCAGGTGTCCACACAAGTTGGCAGATATGACATCTACTCAGAGTGGTCATGGGGCTACCCAGCCATCTCACGCAGTCCTTCGCCATATGTCTGAGGAGGCAGAGGAGGCCAGTGACAGACCCATTCGGCGCCACAGATCATTCAGCGCCACAGACTCCCATAACATAAACAATAACAACAACAATGAAGAGTGAGTATCCCCCTCTCAAGAATGAATAGCCATAAACATGGATGCCATGACTTCATGATGCAGTCATTTATTTTAGACCTGACGTCTCTCAGATTTTAAATATGTATCATGGTACAGACACTACAGTATGAAAGACATGAAAGTCATAAACACTACATTTTATGTGTAAGGCTTGGAACAGATATGAACTGGGTTGAGATATTAAGATTCACATGAGTATGTGACTGTCACCCTGTCTGTCTTTTATTCTCATTATACAGGGATGAGAAAGAGAAGGAGAAAAAGAAGGAGAAGAAAGAGTGAGTTTTTCCCCCAGTGCTATGTAACGGTGTATTCAGACTGGATGTGAATGGCTAATTAATCTTGAGCTCTGTCTTGTAGGAAAAAAGAGAAGAAGGAGAAAAAAGTAAAGAAGAAAAATGGAGAAGATGAGAAAGAAAAAGAGAAAGAAAAAGAGAAGGAAAAAGAGAAGGAAAAAGAGAAGGACAAGGAAAAAGAGAAGGAAAAAGAGAAAGACAAAGACAAGAAAGAAGGGTGTGTACATTGATGCAGAGAATGGAAAGTGATTGGGGTATTGACCTTCAGCACAATTCCTCATCATTATTCTTATCACACAAACCGACTTTCTTTTTCTTCAGACCAAAGGAGCCATTCATTATCAACCCAGGAAGCAGCCTGTACAACTACTGGCTCTTCATAATCTCAATCCCTGTCATGTACAACTGGACCGTGATCGTTGTGAGGTATTGTCTGAAACACTAATGAGTAGATGGTCTTAGGGGAAACCTCAGGAGCTTATTATGGTCTGTCTTGCCTTTCAGAGCATCTTTTGAGGAATTCCAGCACAGGAACCTGTACCTCTGGTTCTTTCTGGACTACACTGCTGACCTGGTGTACTTGGCTGATATAGCCGTGAGAACAAGGACAGGTAACTGCTTCTATGAGTAAGATTATAACTCCCAATGCAACCCATACAAGTTATTCTGACGGTATGTATGTTTGGTATTTGATATTTGTTTTTAGAAAAGGAGTGGCTCACATGTTTGCTTGCATTTCTCAAAAGGTTACCTGGAGCAAGGCCTACTGGTAAAAGATGAAAAAAAGCTTTTGGCTGAATACATGTCAAGTAAACAGTTCAGACTGGATGTAATTTCAATGTTGCCCACTGATCTCTTGTACTTTTACTTGGGTCTCGACTACCCCGAGATACGCATGAACAAACTCCTCCGGATCAACCGTATATTTGAGTTCATGCAGCGCATGGAGACCAAGACCAACTTCCCCAACATCTTGCGCATCTCTACCCTGGTCATGTATATCATAATCATCACCCACTGGAATTGCTGCCTCTACTATTCCTTCTCTAAGGCCATTGGCTTTGGCTCAGACCCTTGGGTCTACCCTTCGCTGGAAGAGAAGCAGTTTGGAGAGCTGCTGACGAAGTATTCATTTAGCCTTTACTGGTCCACCATGACATTGACCACAATCGGCGAGATGCCGCCTCCCGAGCTTGACTCTGAGTTCTTCTTCCACACCGCCGATTTCCTGGCAGGCGTGTTCATCTTTGCCACTATCGTAGGTAATGTGGCGTCCATGATTTCCAACATGAACGCAGCTCGAGCCAAATTCCAGGCGCGCATCGATAACATCAAACAGTACATGCACGTGCGCAAGGTGAGCAAGGACCTGGAGTCGCGTGTCATCACCTTGTTTGACTACTTGTGGAACACCAACCGATCACAGGACGAACAGGAGGTGCTGCGGTACCTGCCGGACAAGCTGCGGGCGGAGATTGGCATCAGTGTGCACTTGGAGACCCTCAAGAAAGTGCGTATCTTCGCCGACTGTGAGGCCGGACTTCTGATTGAGCTAGTGCTCAAGCTGCGTCCCGTTGTCTTCAGCCCAGGGGACTACATCTGCCGGAAAGGCGACATCGGCCGGGAGATGTACATTATCAAAGATGGCAAGCTGGCCGTGGTGGCCGATGACGGGGTCACGCAGTTTGTTGTCCTGGGCGAGGGAAGCTATTTTGGGGAGATCAGCATCCTCCAAATCAAGGGCAGCAAGGCGGGCAACCGCAGGACAGCCAACATCCGCAGCGTTGGCTACTCAGATCTCTTCCTCCTTTCCAAAGATGACCTGATGGAGGCGCTCACCGAGTATCCCGATGCCAAGGCCATGCTGGAGGACAAAGGTCGGCAGATCCTCATGAAGGACAACCTGATCGAGCTTGACCCGTCCAAGCTGAAGCCGGACGAGAAGGACCTGGAGGGCAATGTGAACCGTCTGTATGGCAGCATAGAGCTGCTGAAGACTAAACTCTCCAAGGTGTCGAAGGACCACAGTAGGGCCCGAAAGGCACTGAAGGAACGCATCGCCCAAATTGAACGTTATTCGGGCGAAGAGGTGGAAGAATCAGAGGAGGAGGAGGAGGAGCAGAAAAGAGCCGAGGTTGGAGCGGGGGAGACCCAGCAGGCAGCGGAGGAAGGGGAGGAGGAGGAAAAGAAGGAGGGGGAGGAGGGGGTGGAGGAGGCCAAAGGTGAAGGCGGTGAAGAAAAGGAGGAGAAGAAAGAGGAAGAGGAGAAAAAATAAACACATACAAATATATAAACAATAAATGACAGACTAAGAATGAAAGAAAACTAAGACTAAGAAAGAACTGATTACCAATATGATATGATTACCAATGCATGAATTGCATGAAATTACATAAAAATGTGCATGTAAAAATATGGCAATGCCATCACAGAGATGTATTTGTGCTGTTTGAGATTTCATCATAGAATTTACATGTCTATGGTCTATGGTCTGTTTTCTTCAGTGTTTTTTTTTTTTAAGTTTTATGCAATATTTCATCAAACTGTAAACTAAGCAAAATCACAGATACCACTGCCCAACTGACTTACCCATGCGGTTTGTTTGGAAGTTCCTTAATTAGTCAATTACATTAGTCTTTGTGTTTCTGATTTAGTGCAATCAACAGCCACAACAATTATAAATGTGATGTAATAATGTCTGTCTTCTTTGAAACAACAAAGTTATGATGGGACATGATTGTGTGTGAAATGTTGACAAACTGCAAAGTATTAGCATCCAACTGAAATGCATCCAAAGTATTTAAAACTTTAGAAACGTAATTCAATATTTAGTGATACAGCTCAGTGATCAGCTTTTATGCAATAGGTCGATATATTAATAAGATGACCTTTAACATCAACAATAAATTGATTCACTGGAAGTGGATTAAACCAGAGACTTTCTAATGAGGAGACAGAGCACTCAAAAAATCCTCCATAGAAATGCATGTGGCTAGTTTGTTTGGTTACACATATCCCACCCCTTCCTCGGCAAAACGTCGACATGTGAATATATTGAGCCAATCATGTGGTGTGATGTGAATACATTGAGCCAATCATATGGTGTGTTGTGAAGACATCGTGCCAATCATTTGTTGTGAAATCACCGCTGGAGCAAGATTGGTGTGGTGAGGCCTTGCGCATGCACATTTCTGCCGAATAGGATGCCTGATGAGTGCCCAAAAAGCATTGCAACATGGCTGCCGAGTGGAGGGACTTGCCTAAAAGGACTTTGATTAAACCATTTAGCCTATAGCTCTCTTTTAGCTATAGGGTAGCTATGGGCTAACTGGGGTAGCCCATCAGACCTTATACCAGGCTTTAAATGTTCATCTTCTGTAGATAAAGCTTGAGTGCATTAATATTTGAGTACCTGTCTGATCTTTTGTGAAATAGACATGAGGAGAGAAGCATGACTTTGATATGCATGAGCAACATGGAACAATAGCCAAGGAATGTTGGGTTTGGGCTTGCTATGACTGTACTGATTTGGTTCTCTTGGTTCTTGTCATCCATTATTCCTTGACTGTTTCCCTTTGGAATTAGCCTGTAGTTCATATTCAGTCAGCCTGCCATGTTTGAAGGAAGCCAGTAAAGAGCCCCTTGACTGTGCTTCAAAGCACTGTCGTTTTAATTGCCTGAGGTTATGCAGTGGATTAGTCTTATCATGGACTTTGCAAGTGGTTAACTGTGCATACACAGACAATTGAACTAAAATAGCTTCTTAATGACCAATCAAAAGGCCAAGATTTTGAGCATCTTGTTAGCTCGATGGTTTACCCTATAGTCCAATTTCATGTTCACTATCAAACACTGCCATCCGTTTATTAAAAAGTGTACACTCGGGTAGCTCTCTAATGTGCACTCTGATTTGTGTGTTTAGAGACATTATCTGATTTATGCATTTTGCCTGTCAGTTTTTTCCTCCAAATTGCAATAACAACCATCAAGTGTGAGTACACATCATTGATAGCTACACTGCACTCTAGTAAGCTGTTGATGACATGAGGTTCATACAACACGATTCCCCTATGCTTTGATTCACTATGTAATCAGTAAGTTCGTCTTTTGTCTGTCCATGCCATCTGCTGGGCAGACACAAGATGTTTAGGGCCAATGAGGAGTATAAACACATTTGGTCTTTTTTAGAAACAATGTGTAAAAATGGCAAAAATGAATGAATTAAAACTAAACCACTTAATTTAAATACCCATTGCCCCTAAGGGTCACCCAACAAAAATATCCATGGTATTTACATACAGTTTAGGAAGTGATGAAATTATGAGTGATGGTCATCAGTCACACCAGGGTGATCAATCTGGAACCTCCTCAGCCTCTGATTCTTTATCATATCAGAGGCCAATTTACTGTAACATGCGTCCAGAGTGCTCTGCTATGGAAATGAATGATAATTAAGGAAATCCCTGCATGGATACTTACACAGATGGCAGTGTGGTGGTGGTAAAACGGAAGCGCTTTAAAGAGGGGATATGAAAGACCAAGAAAGATTACCATAGGATTCGTTGAATAGAAATCCAATTCATCTCTTGTGCTGCCTGCGTCACCCTGCTGGTTTTGCCAAAGCTGTCTTCTACACAAAATGAGACAGAATATAACAATGATAGCTTCAGATAACTGACGGGAGGCAGACGCAAAGTAACAATAAGAAGAATAGCCAAGTCATGTGCAACCCTATTTTCCCATCATCACAGAGGGGAAATGACAGGCCATGCAAGCTGAGTCCTCCCTGCATCAATCAGTGCCTGACAAGTGTCTCAAAGCAGCTTGATTGAGGTGAACAATTTCCATCTAAGTGAAATTGGTCAGCCTGCCACAACAGCCTCCACCAAGAAGCTGAAGTTGATGGAAGTCTATGGGGAACATAATTTTCCCATTGGCTATTGTCATGCAGGTACACTCACTTGATTAAAAAAAAGAAAATGTCATTACTGAATGTGTTTTTGAAGTAACAGCTCTGTGCTTACATGCTTTGAGTGAACGCACTTTTCTGAAACCTGGTCCCAGAGTGGAGAAATCTGAAACCGTGAGTCCGTTTGAGTTCGTTTAGACAGCTTAAACCGCACATCCTGCTTATGCGTGATCGATTATGTCATCGCCACACCTCAGCTGCCCTGGACTTGCACTTATAGTATTGCCTAACAATACTAGTTTTCATACATGACATTACCTACGATTACACTCCGTTAAGATAAATATCACAACTGATGCTGCGCAGCGCCGATAGCTTATGACTTGGTGGACTGAACACTGTTTTTCCCGGTGTTTTTTTATGCATTCTAGCTACTGTCAGTGACGCGAGAGAACTTAAGTTATTAGGAAAGTGCGGTGTAAGTTTAGGCTACATTAATTTGTGCGTAGTGCCAGTGTCATTCATTTATTTTACATGTCTTACAACATATATACATGCATTCACAGTCGAGTGAAATCAGATATAAGCATACAAAGACGCTTAGAACTCACGTTAAGCCGATGGTAGCACACTGAATGCGATGCACGATTTGATGCAGGCAAAAGTATTGACTGTTACTAACGAAGGTTTTATAGCAATATTATAAATGTGGCGACAGAATAGCCTAGAACTTGGGTAAGCCTTGCGTTTAGTAGCCTAATTGTGGTGATAGCCAAAACTAATGTGAATCACGGACTATCCTACAACCAAAGAAAGTAAAGGTGATTAGTAGGCCTACCTGCGTTAGCCAAATAAAGGACGGAACTGCACCCTTCACAAACTGTAAAATAAAGTTTATTAGTTTTACAGTTGACTACAGTTGACAGTTCACCATCAGTCCACACAAACAATTCTGGTTTCCTTGCACTAGCCATTTCTCCGTAGCCTATTCTGTCTGTTTTTAAAGCGCAAGTTTTGCATGTTTTGGTGAATTTCTGTAAAGACACAGTGCCACCTATAGGCCTGGGGTATGAAGTAACATGTTGAGTCGTGTTGAGATGGATCCGTTTGGACGCAAATATTCTTGATACGGTTCCAGGGAAGACGGAGGAAAAAAAGATCGGTTTGGTACGTGTGGACTAGGCCTTAGTTAGGACTGGGGATTCCCTTGTGTATCACTATCTCTGGACAGCTGCTGTGAGGGACATGTGGATTCATTCTGGATGTGTATTACGACTCCGTACAGACACCAGACACTGTGCTCGCTTACCTACAGTATGGACGGCATAGAGGGGTCTTATTTGAGATGATTGAGATGAGTGGTCTTATTTAGTCTTATCATCCAGAGAAAAGAAATTCTCTTTTCTGCTCAGACCATAATAAGTTCTATCTCGTTCCTATGGTAACACAAATGTGTTGCGCTTTGAAAATTAAACCAACTGACCTGTGGGAGGCAGACGCAAAGTAACAACAAGAAGAACAGCCAAGTCATGTACAACCCTATTTTCCCATCATCACAGGGGGGGGAATGACAAGCGTGCCTGACAAGCGTCTCAAAGCAGCTTGATTGAGGTGAACAATTTCCATCTAACCAAGTTCAACGCTCAGCTTGTTCAATGCTAGCGTTACGCTAGCACTGCCACCGTTCCGCTGCCGAACCTTAGAGAACAATAGGAAACCTACCGCTTGCCGCTGGTCAGTGTGATCCCCGCCTTAGGGCCAAAGGAAGTTGTAGGATATAACAAACTGAACACGTCTGCTTCCTTTTAAACAAAACCGCTTGTTTCCTTTGCGTGCTATAAAGGCATGACTATTGCCTATAGTGGCAACCGGGTGATAAGCGGGATAACGGCCTTCGACGTGTCCTGTTATACGGAATTAATGGACTTAGACGGAGGAAACTCTGGTGCGCGTCAGAGAGTTCTTTGCCTCCCCCTCGTTAATTCTGTATAACAGGGCACCTCAGCGGCCGTTATCCCTTACTTACTGTTTGTTTGTCTGTCCGGTGCCATCATGTTTGGATGGGGGAGGAAAATAGGCTGGTGCCCCTTGATCAGTGGGGATGACCTGCAGTGACAGCAATCTACAGCAGTGATTTATATGCTTTATGCACAGTGTTGTAGGCTATTTTATCGCAATCCTGCCTAAAGCCACTGCCACTGAGTGATGGATACACTAGACATCACTGTTGAGATGGTCTGCTTGTTCAGAACCTATTTCAACTAGTTTATTATTGCAAGGGGACTGTATTCTTTAGGTTACTTGGCCACAATCAATTAGAATGCACTGATTGATTGGATCTGATCATAGAGATGGGCAGAAGAGGAGGATAAGACACTAACATGTTTAATGTACTGTAAGCAAAACACAGGTCTATCTGTATCATTTAGATATTTAGATATTTTTTGCCTTGTGCCTTGTGATGTTTTTTTTTATCCACTGTATAAGGCATTCTGGAAGTTGACAGTTTTAGAATTAGGTCTAGCAAAAATACTACGGGTCTCCTTTATAGGAAGAAGCATGGTAGCCTACATTGTTTGTAGGGCCTACAAGAGCATGTAAAGTCTTGTATTCCCACTCCATCTCCACAGACAGAACTCTCCCTTTTTAGTTGTCTATGAGTTTACCACTCAATGTGTTTGTCTAGCCACAAATACGTTAGCAACGTTTACAGGCCAATAGAGGGTCAATTCTTAAGGCTTCGACTTATCTTGAACGCAGCCATACATGCACTCTTCCATTGAATTCAGTTATATTCAACAGCAGCTACACCAGGTATAACGTGGTATTACAAGAGTTCTAGCCTGGCGGTAGCCTGTCTGCAGACAAACCTATGTAGATATCTGGACAACACAGCATTTTTGTCATTATGTCAAATTATGTCATTATAGTGTTCCTTCACATTCTGTTACTATTTGTCTGTCATGTGTGGATGTTTTAAGCTAAAACTAAATCCATATTACACCTTAATAGGCTTGTTCTAGGCTACTACAATTAATGCATGAAAATTGGTGTAATGACTGTGTTATTGAAGGAACAGATAAATCTCTCTAATTCTGTATAAAATTTGTGTTGCTCTGCTTCAGTAACTACATAACCTTTAGCTGTCAATTCTCTCCCTGGTCTGAAAGGGGAAGCAGCAGCTGTAACATTTGTAGGAGTGAGTCAGCAATGTTATCTGATGGACATCTGCACCTGCGTGCTAAAAGAACACCTCAGTACATCAAATACTTTGTGCCTTTGTCACCCGCATACAATAGATTTCAGTATAAGTGTCACCGTTAATATGTGTTTGCAATCTAAATCAGACATCTTGTATATTCCAATGATGGATTGCTAGGCTTTGCCTATAACTTCCTTTCACAGGATTTGAATCATCTGCATGACGGGAATATATGACTCTATTTTATATGAACTTGAAATGTCTGCTAGTTTAAAGATTAATATGTTTGAAGATATAAGCATGTACATTTGTGAAATGCCCCATATTATATTGTTGAGCATACAGTATAGTATATGCTTCCGATTGTGTGTATGTCTATTTTGTAAGTCTGTGTTAAATCGGAATGAAATGGCTTTTTATGGAGGAGGCTACAAACAATACTTTTGTGTGTGTGTGTGTGTGTGTGTGTGTGTGTGTGTGTGTGTGTGTGTGTGTGTGTGTGTGTGTGTGTGTGTGTGTGTGTGTGTGTGTGTGAGTGTGTGTGTGTATGTGGGGTGTGTGTTTGTGTGTGTGTGTGTGTGTGGGGGGGGGTAAGATGATGGTGATAGTGGGAGGAATTCAAATAAAGAAAGGTGATTTCCCACGAGACTAGATTTATCACATCTTCTTCACTTAATGGATTCACACACATCGTATAGGTATGTGACTATAATATAGCCTACTCTCAAGGATGGAGAGATTGCCTCTCACAGACCAAAGGCCAGGCCACAAGTACTGCATGTTATTTGTTGGCATGACGTGGACAGCACTTCTGTTGGGCACGTCTGGCTTGACCTCGACTGCATTTATGTTGTTGAGATGACATCTTGTATTGATGAAATGGCAGGATGCCAGCGTGTTCTCTGGGGGGATGATGGCAACACTCGGTATCAAGTCCTCTAAATCACACTTCAAGTGCTGCATTTCTTAATGGATGTTTCTGGAGGGACGATGGAATGCTGTTCTTTGCTTTTAACTAACACCTGTTTTTGAGTAGCCCATTCCCATGACACTTAAAGGTGCTAACTAAAGGAACACAATGTAGCTAATTTACTGTAGAGTAATGGCTTCAAACTCATTGACTGACTGAAACACTGACTTACAATAAGGAGAATAGAGTCTCTCACATTGGCTTTGCGCGCCTGCCCGTTAAAGGGGTGGTTCAGGATTTTGGACATAAGATCTTATTTCCAAGTAAGCAAGTGTGATATGTATCAGTGGAGACCGTTTTCAGCACGTTTCATCCAGTCCTTCTAATTGCAGAGTTCGCAGGTGCTAGGCTAGCGCAAGTCAACGGTATGTGCTAGCCTGCCACTAAAGACGGTATGAAGCATCTTTTACGTAATGAATACGCACTCTAGGGGCCCTATCATGACAGTCCTATCATGAGTGCATCGTCACTCATCAAAAGCTTATTGAAATTTAGTAGGATGTTTCCAGTCCACATTGGGAGGGTTTTCGTTATCAAACGTTGATCGCATGGCGAAAGGTGTTCCTAGGTTTTTTAATCAGTCATGGATGTGTTTGGGGCGTATAACATAATTTAAACCAATGATAATGACATCTGTCATTCCCTTTACAGTTTTTTCTGATTGCTTAAGCACATTTTTTGTAACTATGGCTTTTTTTGCAAAACTCTACACGCAAATGGCAAAACCTCTCACCCAATCAGCAAAACATTGTAGTTCTCTTGAAAACACTAACACACCTTGCTTAACTCATTCTTAACTCAAACACAAGCCATCACAATAATAAGCACACAATGTGCCAACTACACACTAATGGTATAAATAAAAAACACATCTGGCTTTTGCTTTCTCTGTGCACAAGGTAGGCTATGTCAGTTTGAGGTAATACTTTTGTCATAGTTCTGTAAACATACAGGGATCCAAACTTCAAGTATTGGTGTTTATTTACACACATCAAAACAAACACAAGTGTGTTTTTCCAAGTCAAAACACAAAAAAGCAATTTCACTGAGACAAAACAAATCAGTCTACATCGGGTCGTCTCTCTCAAAATTTCGTCTACATGACGTCCTAGTCCAAGGCATCGGGGAAAATATATTCTGGAATGCCGTATCCAGGCCTGACATGACAATATCCCCACATGTAGACTGATTTTTTTGCCTGTAAAAGGGCTATTTCTTTCTCTTCTTACCCTTCCTCTTCCCCCTCCCCATCCTCCTCTTGCTCCTCCTTGTCCTCTTCCTCTAACTTCACCTCCTTGTCCTTGTCATTCTCTCCCTCTCACTTCTTCACCTCCGCATCCTCTTCCTCCTCTTCTTCCTCCTACTTCTTCACCTCCATGTCCTATAATTCAGCCTCCTCTAATTCTTACCTTTCTCACTCTTCCTGCTCCCTCTATTCTGCTCCATTGTACATTACCTGAATTACCTGAGTACATCCTGAATTTCCCCTTGGGGATCAATAAAGTATCTATCTATCTATCTATCTATCTATCTATCTACCTGTGGCTTAGTGCTTAGGCTGATTGCAAAGTGAACTAATTATGTAAAACAGTTTTCATATGAGAAAGTGTGCCAGAGAGTTGGCAAAATAGTGAAAATAATAGCCATACATGTGTATAGATTTGCTAGGAGTGTGTTGATCATTTGGAAATTGAGTGTAAAGTGAGTTGTGTTTACAGTTCTGCAAAAAGAGTAACCTGACCCTAGCCAGATGAATGTCGTTCCGCTTAGCTCCGCCTAGCTTCACTCACATCCATCTGGGACCTCTTCCATTGAGAGTGATTTCTCCAACCAACTTTATGGTTTAGCCAATCAGGACGCAGGGCGGGAGTTTCATAGATGTGACATAGCGTAGAAGCGACTGTGAGTCTGTTATTAGCGTCACGGGTTGGCTTTGATGTGAGTGGTTGAAGTAGCACGTCAATAGATGACGGACAAGTGGCTTATTCAATCATATGCAAGCATTTTTTGATTAGGCCCAGCCTTCTGAAGCAACACTTCAATGGATCGGTTCCAGATGGATGAGTGGAGCTAGGCGGAGCGAAATTCATCTGGCTATTGCCAGGTTACAAAAAGAGTGCTGTGTAGTGAATTGTGCCTACAGTTGTGCAAAGTGTGTGTTACAAAATTGCAAACTGAGTGCAAAGCAGTATTTGTGCTTTTAGTTTTGCGAACTCAGTGAGTGGTTTTGCTATAAGTATTAATAGTTTTAGAAATTCTGCTATAAGAATCACAGTTGTGTTTAAGCATTCAGAAAAAACTGTAATTACGGCGAAAATCACATACATACTCTAAACTACATTTATAACTCCAGGGATAGATTACTGCACTGGCCTACCGGGCCCAGGCCCAGGGGCCCAAGGGGTCAGGGGGCCCTAAAGCCCAAGCCTTTGCATGGAATCATTGCCTCAATATCAACAAATCAGGATGTAGGCTATGAATCTGGTTGCATTTAGTATTGGCCATCCCCAAAATGCACCAGAATACAGGAAATCACATCAAACAAATAAAATAAAAAATAAAAAATACTGTGTTATTGGAATACACAGGCAATCTGACACATTTGACGAATTTTGACCAAAAGATGGCGTTATAATGAATTTTAATCCATATCCACCTGCAACCATAATTTACTGTCAAATTAATCTCATTGCCAATAACTTTGACCAAAGTTGATATTTTGATGTTTGACTGAACATGTTCTTGTAAACCAAGTAGCCAATTACGTGGTAAGACAACATTTCCCAAGCCCCTGAAATCTAATGACAAGTCTCACTCAACGATAATTTCAAAACAATTCCAACAGCTTCTTAAAATTAAGCAGCCTGTAAGTGTTGTAGTTGAGTCACTATGCCTCGAGTCCGAGTCCAGTTTTGAGTCTCCAGTGTTCAAGTCCGAGTCAAGTCCAAGTCACTAAAAAAAAATCCAAGTCAAGTCCGAGTCAAGTCCACTACTCAACCGAGTCAAGTTAGAGTCGAATTCCTATTGATCAAGTCGAGTCCGAGTCCAGCACTAAAGTAAGCATAGCCTAGGCCTACATGTTGATAAACTTCAAAAAAACATAACTGTAGTGGCGCTGCTCATAGGCGTGTCCTAATGGCGGTCGCTATGAACTTTCATATGTATTTTTACTTTTTGAACTCATGAGTGCTCCTGTCCTAAAATTAAATTATTCATTCTCGACGTTATGTGTATTGTTGGCATGTGTAGAAGCTGATGGGTGCACACATAACCAACTGTGAAAACCGTGCCAAACATTTCAATCGCGTTTCATTTGCGTTTCATTCATTCATTCAACATAAAACTGTTTATTTAAAAAAAACAAAAAAACAATGGTGGTTATGGCAAACGTGATTATATTTGTTCATGGATGATGTCTATTTTAAACACTGTTGGGAGAGCGGTAACTTTTGAAAGAGTTTGTCTTCATATCGCTGTTGTTCGCTCGCTATTCCTGGTGCTTGTTAGGGAAGCGTGCTCCCGTCCCAGAACAGCTATATGCTTTAGGTGTGTTGGCAAGTGTCATGATTTCACCCTCATAGCCTAAAAGGCATATTACAACAAAAAAGTTGAGTCCTCGTCTCAATTTGCAAGTCTGAATGCACAAGCCCGAGTCAAGTTCGAGTCATTCAGTGCTTGTCAAGTTTGAGTCATTCAGTGCAAGTCAAGTTACGAGTCGCTAAATTTAGCTAAAGACTCGAGTCCGAGTCATGGCCTCAAGTACTACAAGACTGTAAGTATCACAATTAATCATCTATTGTTTTGAAATGTGGTGTGCATATTCATTCTGTCTATCAGAATGTGTTGTACAGACTTAACACTCCAAAGTCTTCCAAAAGCTGATTAAATTCTGAAGTTGTCCAATGTCCAATAAAATGAGCTATGAGCAGTTTGCATTAAAGGCAGTGTCAAACTCAAGAATGATTGTTGACATTTGACCTCAACAGCCTATGCAATGGCATCCTCTCTTATATGCTCCAGACACAACATGATGATTGGTTTGTAATACATATAAATACATACATACTGAGAGGGGCATCAGTTATGTTTTTTCATTATGACAAACCTGTTACATCTGCCATATACTATAGAAATTATTACAATATCTATGAATGTTACTCACTTTCTTTATAAGGATGCCACTCTAGCCTAGCAGCCAAAAACTTTACATTTCTGCTAATGGTCCTTGTTCCAGACAGTACATCAGGGTTTGTTTTTTTAGTCTGTGAGCTGAGTGCTACACAGCATTTTTGTTTGGAGCTTAATATTTCTGAAGTTTGCCAGCTCTCTCTCTATTTTTATCTGATGTGGGCCTGTTATTAATCCGCTTGGATCACAGGGCAGGAAATGCTGTCTAATGTCATACCGGGGTTAATCCTCTTAATCTATTTGGCTACTGATACTTTGAGCAGGGGCAACAGACTGCAAACATTTTGGAATGATTTTCAAACATTGCCCAATGCTACATATTAATTTGCTGCTGATGCTTTCAAAGCTTTTCAAATCAGGGAACAAGACCAGTTTGGCGGATAGGTGGTGTCTGTGAATGGAATGCCTCGCCTGTATAAAAGCACAAGATGAAAACCGCCTAGAGATGCATGAAATGACAAAAGATAAAACTCAAGAATAAAAAGGCAAGCCATTTTTGTATACTCCTGCATATTTCCATCATCCCAGCACTGTAGCTCAATGTATCTCTCTGTGGTGTGTCAAAACCGCATTTCATCTCCAGGTTCCTTCATGCAAGCAGCCTAGCTGCCAAGTGATCATCAGTGTTTCCAAGGGTACCCCATGGAGATATAGAGGAGACCGGCGAAAAGACCACCTGCACCTAACCTGGAGCACCTTGTGACCATAACATTTTAATCCCAAAAGGAAATTGTTACCACAGAACAGCAGAAAGGTATCGGACGTTGGTCTGGTCAGTGCGTCTGATACATTGGCTTCCAGTGTCCTTGGAGTACACGGCTGAGAAGTAATGCCTTGTGGTGCTGAATTCCAGCAGGGATACAAACCATTAAACCTGCAACACTGAAATGATGAGAGTCAGGCATGTGTGTGTGTGTGTGTGTCAGATGTCAAACATTCTGCTGCCTATGCATTACAACTAGATCACAACATGTCCCTTCTTTTATCTGGAAGTCTAATGAAGTGGCCGCTCGCAAAAAGAGGTGGGAGGCTGGTGCCTTCTCTGTCATGGTATGCTATCTCTCACACAACAAATTTCACTGGGAAGAGTGTGTGTACGTATGTAACAGTCAGCATGTGACTCATCCAGCATGTGCATCTGTGTTAGTGTTTCCACAGAACTTTGGGCAAGGATATTGATTTGGAGAGCTGAACCGTGAGCGTGGCTAGACTTCATTTAAAACACACTTTTCTTATCTCCAAGACCAAACATTGGAAAAGGCCAAAGTCAACACCATGGCCCCCCAAGTATTTGTTTTCATCTTTTTGTCAACTCAAAGGCAGGTGAATGATAGATTGTGGTAGATTGTGCTTGCTGTTGCCAATACATGAGGAACATATAGCTATGCATGCTCAATTGCCTTTGTGTTCTTGTGTGTTCTGGTCTCCATGTGTAATAGCCGCTGCAGAGCTTGATCACCAGATTGATTGAAATTCTGCTAAAGCAATTAGTTTTATTTAATTCATTTAATTAAGTACAAAGCCAACAATTAACTTGAAAATAAAGACTATACCTAAAAAACAGGCTTTGAAGTAAAACTCTATAGTATGTTGAAATGCCACATCTGCTACTCACTTCCTCTAATTATCCGGAAAGGTGTACTTTCAAATAGTTACTGCAGATTTAGGCGATATGAATCCAGGTCGACGTCCACAAATCTGTAAGTTATGTTGGTTCTGTATGTTGGATTATGTATGGATGTCTACATTCAGTGTCTGTAAGTTATGTTGGTTCTGTGTATGTTGATTACGTATGAATGTTTACATGCAGTCTGTCACTATTCCTTCAATTCCAACCTAAAGTCTGTCACTATTCTTTCAATTCCAACTAACTTAAAGGACCGTCAAAATTAGCGGCTTTCAGGAAACTGCCTTTTTTTCTGTTCATATGGTACATGAATGCTCAGCCAGTGTGTTGTAGGAAGCTTTGTGCTGGAATGCAGACAGCACTGAGTTATTGTATGTATGTAAATGAGGACACCCAGGTTGCAGCTTTGTATCAGAGCATCTTCAAGTGTGAATGTATTGTGCTTTTCATCATTGCATCACATCTGAATAGTCAATCGGCAGCAATCAGTGTTTATGCATAATATGCAAATGACTGTCTGTGTCTGGTATTGATTTTTCCATGATACCACTAGCAAATAGTCACAAATGCTATGCTATTGATGTGATTAGGTTTTTATTATATGCATCACTTTAACCATGGTGTGGTCCACTAGCTGCCTACTGCATGGCATATAGCGAAAGGAATGGGACTCCGCATTTAGCACCCGCATGGTAACATGCACCCATGCTGCTGCATTTAAACAACACCACAGGGCAATCATGAGAGACATGAGGGGACCAGTAATCATCGAGCTCCTGTAGGAATCAAGCCTGGAGCCACTAGTGCTTCAGCCAGGGTGCTTTGGCACTTCCACTCGTATGCCTACTGAGTACTGACTCACATAGACTATACACCCAAACTTCACCAGAATCCTTTTCATTGGTATGCATCTGCATTCATCTGAGTGACAGTGATAATGATAAATGAAACAATGTTTAAGACCCCCACAGATACACACACACATGTAGCAGGTAGACCTCTGCCTGCTATTTCCAATAGCACCTGCCAGTGCTAATGAAGGGGGCGGGGCATAGGTATTTAATCAATCTGGCACCAGTGGCACCAGTGGAGTGCTACTTAAGAGGGGCAGCAGCCAGTAACAATGTAGACCCCATTGGTGTAGCCCCTGTCTGCTACCGTCAGGTATGCTGTCTCCCCATAGACAGTTGTGGTTTTCTGTTATGTATATTGTGGTGTTTTCATTGTTTAATCTTCTGTGTTCTGTTCTTTTAGGCAGCACAGTCATGCTGGTGGGGTAACATGGGCCGTGCTGCTGTCTTGTCTTGTCTTGGTTTTGCTTTGGTTATTCGTTATGTTTGGTTTTTGTTTTGCTTGTCTTGTCCTTTTGTTTGTTACTTTTATGTTTATTTAGTAGGGAGGTGGCTCTGAGGGGGGTCTAGTTTAAGCACATGTGTGGTGTTTCTGGGGTATTGCTTGTATTGTAGCTTTGCTGTGTAACAGCTGAACCTTTTATGATTCATGCATGGTATTGGTGTGAACTTCCATAGTTGCCACCCTCAGATCTCCACTTCCCAACCTTTTGTGTCTTAATAAATCTTTTGCTTTGCTGGAATTCATGTCTCCACCGTGTAATTTTCGAACCTGTGAGTGCTGTCTCAGTTTAGAGGTACGATCTCAAGATTCCCTGATTCATTAGGCCTCAGGGTGGCGTAGTCAGGCTACTGTGATTGGCCCCTTGGCCCTTCGTATGGATCACCCTGTTCCACACAGGCAGAACCTATTATTATAATCAATGTGATTTAACACTAACCATTTGTAAGCATTTTTCCACCTACTTTTTCAGGTTTCCTACTTTTATTAATGTGCACAATTCGTGTCTGATCTGTTGGTTATGGCGTGCTCTTGCCTCATGTTTGTCTAGTTATCACAGTCACAAAATCCGTTGAACCTGGAGTCAATAAGGAAAGAATAGGCCCTACTGATTATCAGTGTACATGGGCACCAATGCAAACCACTCTTGACTGTATTTTAGACCCGAACGGTTTATCAATCGATTGTCGCTGTCAACCGTGCACCAACCGCGTCACCGCTGGATTTCTGTCACAAAATCTACACTGCTGCTCTACGTGCCTGCATGCAACAGGAGTGTGCAGTCAGACTCGCTTTTCACAAAGTTCTCTTTCATATTTTGCACCAGGGAATTAGATACTGGAAGCAATTACGCAATACAGCATGTATGTAGTAGTCCGAGTTCTGTGATTTATTATTCGAGGGTTTTTCATTACTATTTTTCCCCCGAGTTATTCATTATCGGAACGGTTCGGTGCGCAGTGAAGCGGCTCTCTTCGTGCTGAAGCGTTCGGGGTTTTCGCGCGCTCTCTCGGCCAAGAGGTAAATATTTCCTTTTGAAAAATACGGAATTAATTTTGGAATGGCCACGGCATCGAATGGAACTAACTTTACCGGGAACTTAACGAACAAATTTGTCCAGCCACCCTGGCGCGTGGCGCTCTGGTCAGTGGCATATAGCACAATTCTGGCAGTAGCTGTCTTTGGAAACCTGATTGTGATCTGGATAATACTGGCCCACAAGAGGATGCGCACAGTTACAAATTATTTTTTGCTCAATTTGGCATTTTCTGATGCATCTATGGCAGCCTTCAATACTCTTATTAATTTTGTGTACGCGACGCATGGTGATTGGTACTTTGGGGAATCATACTGCAAATTCCACAACTTTTTCCCGGTCACCTCGGTTTTTGCAAGCATCTATTCTATGACCGCAATAGCTGTTGACAGGTAAGAGTCAGTTGATCCCACTTGCCTAATTGCATGACCGCTATTAACTTGAACGAATGGTTGACAGATTAAATCCTTCAGGTCAGGCGAACTACATAAGACATTAGCCCGGATTGCTATTTCCAAGTTGAAAGGCATATGAATGTACAAGGGTATCATGTAATAATGGACTGCAGTGACGACCGTGCCTCGAGATTGAGGCTTTGATTCTATAATGTGCCATGTTAAAGAATTTAGTTGTATTTGTTTACTATCAGCCTTAGTGGAGTTGTGTGTGTTCATTTTCTCTATGTGATTGAATATACAATATCGATATATTCCTACCACATGCAGTGACGAGTCTTGTGGTGTGGCTATATATGCATATGAATACATACTACTTCATATATTGTATGTCGATGTGAACATTAACAAGAAATATAGCCCTATTTGACTTTAACCAGGTTTAAGATAAACTACTGATACATCTAAAAACCCTAGTGAATTCAGTCACACGTCTAAAGGCGAGGAACAATTCTGGTGCTGAGGGGAGGTATCTAGAGTGTGTGTGTGTGTGTGTGTGTGTGTGTGTGTGTGTGAGACAAGAGAGAGAGAGTGTGAATGTATGCGGAGGGGGTGGGGTAATGCACACATAGTCACTTTATCATTCTGTCCTACTGTGCAAGAAGAAGTAATTAAATCCTAACTGAATGCATTTGTTGACTCCCGAGCTCTAATAAGTTATTTATAAAATCACCAGGGGGTTCCAATGGCAAGGCTCTTGCGCATTACTCCAAGAGATTCTCCTGGCCCTGGCACAGTCTACCCTCACTCATCTACATCTCAGCAGCAGTCGGCATCCTCTCTGTGTACAGCTCTGAAATCCATTTACCGATATTTGTTTGTAATAAGCAAATTACTTTATTCCTAAGGGGCATTTCTACCGACACCAATTTCTTTTGAGATTCATGCTTAATGTTGATTTTATTGAAAAAGAGTGGTTTAATAACCTGGTGGCATGGCATGTTGGCATGGGAATATATCAGTGCACTCTGAATCAACAGGGCTGATTGTAATTAAGCTAAAACACTCAGGTTCACAGTTGCCTTGCGTATTAGTAGTGCTGTCAAAATGAATGAGAACTCAAATCAGGATGTGCACACAGCTCATTAAGAGGACATCTCTTTGTAACTACTCAGAATCGTATTGTAATCTCTCTCTCTCTCTCTCTCGCTTCGCTCTCTCTCTCTGTGTGTGAGAGAGAGATGTGGCTCAAGTGTTCATTTTCCTCTCATTTCTACAGCAGGCAGTTAGACCAGTTGTGGCATAACTTACTCACCTATTACAATGCAACCTGGTTTAACTTCCTCTGTTTTTCTGTGTAATTGTAACGGCACAGTTCTGCAGTAGCCGTTTGTTGTGTACTGTATGTTAGAATGTATTATTGAAAGCCCTTATTTCTGACCTGAGTAAGGTCTTCACGCATTTTTCTCAGTCAGTTGCTTCATGCATTGGTCTGTATAAAGCAAAATAGAAATAAGAGTAAGGCTTCAGTGTAAGCTTTGGTTGCCTCTGGCATTTCACACAGCTATGTGCACAAAACTACTTCACAACCATGAGACATCGTCAAATAATACGTAAAGAGAATTCAGTTACTACCTTGGGAAATGAGATGCATAGTTGTCACATTGTGCCGTAGGCACAGTGGAAATCAAAGATGTGAGTGCAGACGTTTCGCTAAGATGTTCCGCTTCGCTTTTAAGTTGAAATTGCAGGACATGGCCACTTGTGCTTGAAAAGATGTATCTATTTCTTTTTTGTCCACTTTTTTATTCTTTAATAAAGGACCCATGAGCTGACCGATCATGTTGTAGCATGGTCTGTGAGAACAGTGAAGATGGAATTAAATTTGCATGTGTGTTTACATTTAGCATTTTTGCAATCATTGACTCTCTCTGCTGTAGGGAGGGATACCACGTGATAATGGCAAGGAAGTTGCTTTTTTTTACACTGACACTCTGAACAGGTTACTGGTATATGTTCTTCAGAATACAGGTGCTACTGTACTTTGTACTTGTCAGTCTATGTATATTTACTTAGAGTAAGTATGCAATGGCTCATTCTCTGACCTGTGTGTGTGTGTGTGTGTGTGTGTGTGTGTGTGTGTGTGTGTGAGAGAGAGAGCGAACAATATGATTCTGAGTAGTTACAAAGAGATGTCCTGTGTGTGTCTATCTACATTTGATGGCTCTTTGATGAATAGCATGTCACCAGCTTGATGGATGAATATTATGAGATGCTTGTTATTTTGAGCATCAGAAGCCTCAATACAACGTTTGTGCAATAGACGTTTGTGCAAATTCTGCTTTATTACTTCCACTTTTCTTTGTCAAGCTGAAGCGATCCTTTACCTAGCATGCCTGCACAGCAATACCATAATTTCCCACCTACACTTAAACAATAAAGTGGGGCTGTGGCATTCTGGGAAAGCTGATGGGAAAGGCCTACCGTAATGTCTTTTACATTGTCACTATATTTTGATGGTGAAGTTCTGGCAACCACAGCTACCAGTATTTTACTGTAAATTACAGTTTTTTTTTCTTACAGTGTTATTGATTTTGCAAAATGTCTTCATGAGGTTAATACACAGAGATGGGCTATACATGGGAAAGCATTTCTTCTTTCTGATTAAAGTACAACCTGATTCAGATTTATTGGGCTATTGGGCACTGTCAATACATGGGTGTGGTCAATACACATTTTAAAAAAAATATTTCTATAATTATTATTTGCCTAATACACAGGAAATGACTGTGTATGTGTGTCTGTCTGTCTGTCAATCGAGGTATCTGAGTTTTCCATGTCAAATTATAAAAAGTCATAAGATTTGCTACAAAACAAATGTTGTGTGTGTGTGCATGTGCCAGTATGAGGCTCAATTATCTGTCACCTCCTTCAGATTCCTTCTTAGAGGTCGCTCCAAACGCACTGGGGCAATGAGGCTCTGGACTTAAATAAGACATCAGTCCCCGCAGCGCAGCCAGACCTTGTGTAAAGCCACGTGTATGGCACTCTGAAAGCCACTGGTGGATGTACACCCAGCCTGGGTACAAGCTAACTAATCACAGCTGATGCATAGTGGCAGTTCTGATGAACGCTCAGCAAAAGCCCCTCATTAAGGAGGCATTGTTAGAGAGGAAGCATCAGTTTAGCTTAGCTTTGTTGTGTGTTTGTTTCTGTGGTGTTGTGTTTACGCCTGTGGTAGACCAGATCACAAGAGCCAGGCTTGTGTTGAAAAGTGGGGGGGGATCATGCAAAAATGTATCCACATTCAACCACCATTACAAAGTGACTACAGTGATTTGAATTAACATTATCGCCTGAAAACAAAACAAACAAAAATGCCCGCAAATCACATCCCAGCGTTGACAGTTAACCCGTAATCGTTTGCGTCTTTCAATGTAGGATGGCATCTCATGTTTTCATGTGCCTACTGGCTCTGACCCTTGACCCGGATGTGTATGTGCTTGTTCCTGTGCTGTGCAGATACATGGCTATCATTCATCCTCTGAAGCCACGGCTCTCAGCCAAAGCCACCAGAGGGGTGATAGTGTGCATCTGGGTGTTGGCGGTGGTGCTGGCCTTCCCCCTCTGCTACTACTCCACCATAAAGGTGCTGCCCAAGAGGACTCTCTGCTATACCGCCTGGCCTCGCCACTCCGAGGATGCTGTCATGTCAGACACCTTTTTATATTCCTTTTTTTTTCATTTGCCTTTGAAATTTTACAGTTTAGCTGATTTTGTATTGCTTACTCACAATACACAAATGAGTTTGATATGAGTGACAGAAAGAAAGAGAGATAAAGAAAGAAAGACTTCATAATGTTGTTATTTTATTATTAGACAATTGAAATGTTAGGTTTTGAAAGCTTTCTTTCCCTGTCATTTCACAGGTATCATATCATTGTTACTGTGCTAGTGTATGTCCTGCCCCTGGGGATAATGGCTATCACCTACACTATAGTTGGAGTGACCTTGTGGGGTGGAGAGATACCTGGGGACACATCAGATAACTATCATGGCCAGCTCCGCGCCAAAAGGAAGGTAAGGACCTGCATTGCACTGGTGGCTCTGCTCTTACAAGGAAATGTTGCTATTTCATTTTTATGTACCTTCATCTGTGTACCACCTGTATGTAAAGTCAGTGTCTAGATGTCTGTGGCAATGTTTTTAAAATTGCACTGATTCCTCACGTCTCTTTAAAAAACAAAACAAGGATTCTGGATGTCAGTGAAAATTACCCAATTAAACAGATAGAGACACAAGTCTGTCAGGTGGAATGTTGTTTTTGATATTGCCGCAGTTTCTGTACACAACAAAATGTAATGTTTTTTTTTTCTTTTCCTTCAGGGTATACAAAACAGATACGCGATAGTAGACAGTGTGTGTGTGTGTGTGTGTGTGTGTGTGTGTCTGTGTGTGTGTGCGTGCGCTTCTTGCAGTGCTGCTTTGGTGCATGGTGTGCTCTTTTCCAGTAGTGCCTCAGGCTAGGACAACGACAGCAGTGACCCTGAAGCATTAGTGTCTAGTCTGGAGAATGAAGAGGGCTCACCTTCCCCTCTTAAGTGAGGCCGGCCAGGGGAAGTGGGCCAGTGGTATGACAGACTGGGGACAGGCACTAGTTAGAACCTCTCAGGGGAATATGTAGGGTGAGGAGTCCACAAGGCACTGCAGGCACAACCCTGTGTGTATGTATGTGTGTGTGTGTGTGTGTGTGTGTGTGTGTCAGTGTTGCGCGGGTTTGGTGACAAGCGGCCCGCGGTCGCCCGATATTTTAATCAACCCGACCGCAACTCGGACCGTGAATATTAATTAGGACAAAATTATACCCGACCCGCGATCCAACCCGCTTTTTTACAAAATGTGTGCTTTTGGTTATAGCCTACCATGCAGTGTGACAGTAGGCCATTTCTGTAAAACAAACTAATTTGTTTGCGAAACTTTATGCAGTAGAACTACACGCAGTAGGCATGCAGGACATAATGTTTGCCTGGGCCATGGACATACATCTTTCTTTCGAAAACAGAAATGGTGAGGCAAGGTAGGCAAGAGAGATACATTGCTGGTCCAAACGTTAGCGTAAGAACTGGTTTATAATGCTGAATGAAGCACAAAGCTTTACTAAAGCACATCCACTGTTTAAAGTCACAAACACAACGAACTAAGGTAACTTTTATGCATGCGCGAACCTATACATCTACCGGTAGATATGGCTGTGTAGTCTGTGCCATAACATTCCTGCAGGCTGCCCGTTTTGGCTGTCATACTTTCAAATGGCTTCGCAAGAAGTAGGCCTACATAGACCATAACTTGTACTACTGTCATCTTTAAGAACTTTTCCCAATATTTCCCATAGCCTATATCGCTTTTCCTGAAGGGGTGTCTTTATTATTTTAACTCGCGTCTTCAGCTTCTTTACTGTTGACTTTACTGTATTGATGCTTTATTGTATTGATGCTAGCCTTCTCGTGATATTTTAAGTAGGCCTATTTGTAGAAAATATATATTTAATTAATTTTAACTGACCCGCCCGCAAATGATCCGAATATCATTAAAATATTTTGTTTATGACTCATAACCGCGGGTGACCGCGGTCATCCGCGGGTGACCGCTTCATTTCGGGCAGACCGCGCAACACTGGTGTGTGTGTTTGTATCTCTCTCTCTCTCTCTCTCTCTCTCTCTCTCTCTCAACCCCAAATCAGAAAAAGTTGGGTTGTTGTGTAAAATGTGAATAAAAACAGAATGTAATAATCTATAATCTACAAATCTCTCTGGAAAAGGACACAGACAACATATCAAATGTTGAAAATTCTAATTGGACAAATTTGACAAAAACACGATTGGGTATGAAAAAGAGCATCCCGGAGAGGCCTATATATAAAGATATATATATATTCATCAGTCTGTGTAAACCTGTTTGGACAAATTATGAAACAATGTAATTTGAATGTTTCCATTACTAAAAGTATTTGGGGAGTTCATCATCTATAGTACATAATATAATTAAAATATTCAGAGAATCTAGAGAAATCTTGGGCAAAAAATGGGTAGAGCTGAAAAACAATATTTGGATGGCCGTGGTCTTTTGGACCTGGTGTTAAGAAAATCATTGTATGGGCTAAGGGATACCCATTGTCTACGTGCACAGTTGATACTCATATACTCAAATGCTAGTGTAAACCTTACCATGCAACAGCCTCTTATCTGGGCCTGAGCTTGTTTAAAATGGACTGAGGTAACATGGAAAAAGGTCCTGTGGTTGGACCAATCAAAATGTGCAATTTTTTTTGGAAATCATGGGCTAAAGAGGAGAGTGCCTATCCAAGTATCCAACCTATCCAACTTGTTTTAGTGCTCAGTTTGAAACCCAACATCTATGATGGTGTGGGGGTGCATTATACATTGTGTATAAACCGCAGGACAGTGTTTATGCAAGTTAAAAAAAAAAAAAAAACATATTACCGGTAATACTATATAAACTGCCCCCGTGTATTAACCTCATAGCTAAAGTAATTTTGCAAAATCAATGTATAAACTTCGGCTAATAGTTGGGAAATTATGGTACTGCCATCCAGGTAATGTCTTTTCCAGGGAAGACCTTGAATATTTCAGGAAAACAATGCCAAAATGAATTCTGCACATATTTCAACACTCAAACTACTGGTCTCCTCGGTTCCTAAACATTTACAGAATGTTGATAAATGAAGGGGTGAAGCAGCACAGTGGTAAACATTCCCTGTCCCTTTTGTGAAATGTGTTGTTGATGAAATGAACATACATTTTCCATGAAATAGTCCAAATTTTCATTTTCAACATTTGATATGTAGCCTGTGGCCTTTTTGCGGCATTTTGCATTTTACACAATATATATATATATATATATATATATTTCTCATATTTATATAAGATATAATGAGATCTCACCTGTTTTTCACCTCAAGGAGAGAAAAAATATATATACAGTATGTATGGCCCTGAGAAGTAAACAGTTAGTTATGGTTAAAGGTCGTTGCCAATAATTGTTCAGCACATGCATCCAGACACAAATTGTTTTTAGTCCCATCGACCATTGACAGCATTGTCAATGCAACCATGTCCAAATAACAGCCATCACTGAAATAATAAAATGTTGCTGCTTTGCCAATCAACAAAATCCACTTGTGATGAATTAATGCAACTGCGAAAATAAATAAAGCATTTAATAAAGCCCCCCTCAATGTGTGTGTAGACGCTTAATTGTACATCCACAATGATTCACATAGATCAGTGGTTCTCAAACTTTTTCTTTCATTCCCAACTTTGATCAAGGGGGCATTTTCGAGCCCCACCTGTCCATCACCGCTCTAAGAAAGTGCATCAAGCTTAAAATTGTCACATTTATTAAAATAACGACAAATTCTATGTCCTCTTCAGCAGAGTTAAAATCAGCTGGTGCTGCAGATATAATATAAATAAATACATAATGTGCCACTGTACATTAAACACACATATTTCTGTTTTCCCAGCAACATATTAGCAAGCACAGGCCAATATTTTACAGCATTGTACAATATATTCAATGAAATAGCCTACCAACATGCTGCATTAAATGGATCCATAATCCAGTCATACTGAGCACTGCTGGTTGGGAAATATTTTTGAAATAAACTTTGCAGGGGTGTGATGTAGGCCTACTGTTTAATACATGGGATCAAGAGTGGCTCCCGAATCAGACGTTTCAGCGATTTCACTCAGATTCTCAAAGGCATTAATATACTGTCGCGATCGAGGCGAATGTCCATACCTCGAGTTTTTTGGTGAATGCAGTAATCTTATCTGCTAGGTGAGGTAGGTGCTTGTCTTTGCCTTGTAACTGGAGATTTCCAAAAATTCCAAATATATCGCTAAGATAGGCCAGCTTCATCAAGACATTTTCATTAGTGAACGTGCTTGCAGATTCGTATGCGCTCTTCCTCCAAGAAGATGCGACACAGAGCTCAAACACGCGACAGCACTTTACCTCGGGAAAGCCACCTTGCCTCGCTGTGAAACAGTAGGCTACAGCTGTGTGGTCAGCTCCCATCTCCTCGCATAGTGCGGGGAACAGACGCGCTTTTAAGGGCCGGGTCTGGATGAAATTCACCACTCTCACAACCTTGTTTAAAATCTCATTCTGGTCGGGACTAAGCTGCCTTGACACGAGCGCTTCCCTATGAATAACACAGTGCATCCATTGCGCACCGGATGCTACCTAGGCCTAGGCTACAGATAAAAAAAACAAAAAAAACCTCCTGTTTTCACGTCAGTTCGCGCCCCACCTGGCATGTCTCCGCGACCCACAGTTTGAGAAACACTGACATAGATGCAGACACTGCAAAGTACCTAGAAGGCTTGGGAGTTATCTGTGTCAGTCTGAACTTGGATGATATGTCAAACTAGATTGGATGCCAGGCTGGAATGAATGGGCTCTATTTTGGTGAGGTCAGAGTGAAAGTGAAAAGTGCACGACTGGCTGCAGCAGGCATGGAGAGAATCTAATGGTAGTTCATGGCAGGTATAGCTCTGAAAGCTGTGACTCTATTTAACAGATGAAATAGAGTCACACCGCTGAAATGGTGCACAGATGAAAGATGAGGAACATATGGAAGCCTGTTGCTGCCACTTTGGGGAAAAAGATACAGTAAGCCGCAATCTGCCAAGACAGAAGACGGCAACTCATAATTATATGATACTGAATCACAGATGAAATATAAAGTTAATATTCTGAGATGCCAACCTATAGGAAATTCCAAATGAGAGCTCACCTGTTTCTCACCCCAAGGAGATAGACTGAAAAGGAAAACAGAGAATTTTGAGATCTTAAGTTGAGTTTAAATTGGACTTGAGACAAGGGACGGGCTATTTTGCACCTGCTGGGAATGGGCTACAAATTTCCACTGCCTAGACCTGACAGGACCTGATGCAGATATTGCTCCTCAATTGCTTGTTATAGCTTCAGTAGAACCGTTTATTTTCTAGGTCATTTTATGATTATTGCTTTAGAATAGAATAGAATAGAAACTTTAATTGCCACACAACAATGTTGGTGGTATTTTTTGTAGTTCGGGGGGGGGGGGGGATTAATAGCGGGAGGGGATAAATTAAATAAATGTAAATAAATAAGTAGAGTTGCAAATCATCAGGAGTCTAATTGCTGAAGGGTAAAAGCTGTTGTTGAAGCACGTCGTTCCTGTCTTCAGAGATCTATAGCGTCTTCCAGTGGGCAGAAGTTGGAAGAGATCATATTTAGTATTGATTATACTTTATAGGTTAGACTAATAGAGCACAACTATATAGTGATAATTAGATAACAGCTTTCTGGGTTAAGTATATCATGATTTAGTATGACTCATAATTTGGACTTAGTATCTCATAACTATGACTTTTATGTGAGTTAATATGGAATACTTTTGACCTTATGTTACCGTCGCTCCCGTAGTCTGTCTCTTCTGCCTTTTCTGCATCCAGGTCTCGCCTCCTCCTTGATTACCGGAGATGTAGTTCCTGGTTGGGCTAATTGGGCAGCCTTTAAAAGGCCTGGAAGGCATCAAGACAGGGTTGTTGTGCCAGACAGCAGATCCGTGGTTGTGGGACTTGTGGATGTGCTGTGTGTGTGTGTGTGTGTTGTATTGAGTTGACTCTACTTAACAGTCTTACTGTGTGTTCCTTACAGCTCTTTGCTGGGTGGTGTTGTTGCAGCATTGCTGCGTGTTTACCCTGACAGAAGAGCTATCTGTGTGTGTGTCAGTGTAGGCAATTATACTCCCTATCGGGAGGGTGTTTGTTTGTGTGTCTAGTTTTACTTTTAGTTTCCTCACTTTGATTTGGTTTTCTCAAGGCTTAGCTTTGTTATTGAACGGTGTTTCGCCACCTTTGACTGAATGTTTATCTTGACTTACAAATACACTTCATTCCATTCATTGACTTCCTTGCTTTGCATTTACTTTTCTTCTTTAATTGAAATTATTGTGTTATGGCTCCACATGGCCCTAGGTCTAAAGATACAGGCGTAACACCTTAAATCTCATAATTAATGACTTTGCATTTAATGATTATGGGCTAAGTCAAAATTTAGAAATTAGGGGATTATTTCTCCTAGTTGCCGGAAATGGGCTTTCGAACAGCACAGGTTTTTGAAAAGTATAGATAACGGAACTATATTTACTTGATCTACTTCCAAAATTTGCTTGTTTCCTCAAACGTCCTGTCGGTGGTATGGAGAGACCTGCATGCAAAATTCAGTGCATCAACAGTTGTCACGTGTCAGAGTGACTCCCTGCATATTTGAAGAGCAGTCTAGACTTATTAGTATCAAACAGATGTAACAGTGGAGACAGAAGCCTTTTGAAGGAAAGTGGTGAGGGCTGTTTCAATATAGAAGTGTTAAGCTGGAAGTAGACATACGTAGAGATGGCTGTGTGTGGGTACTGAAAGTGTAGCGATATAGTTGTTTCAGAGATTGAAATGTGGAGGTCAGTTATATAAGGGGGTATTTTAAGTGAAGATTAGTGTGTAGACCATATTTGCATTGAGTTGAATTTGTCAACTGTGTTCTGTATTTTTGTAGATATTGTTATTGTTTAGTGTGTTGTGGGTGTTCATTTATCGTATTGTGTGCTTGTGTATGTGTCTGTGTTTTTGTGTATGTTATAGTAATGTGTCTGAAGTTAAAACTGACATCTTGAGTTAAGAGAATGCTCATTCTTTGGTAGGGGTCAAAGTGTTGTTTTGTTAACATTGTCTAGTTGCAACCCTAATTTACACGATTAACATGTTAATAATAAGTAATGTGTATACCTGAAACTTACTGTCAATATAACCAGTGTTACGCTATATATCACTATATCACCTTACACAGTTGACATCTTAAATAAACTATAAACTCATATGTTCATGCCAGTCAATTAATTTAAACGGTTACAGCATTAACATTTTCAAGTTAGAATGGCAACTATGACCCCCACCGCCCCACCATTGATCATTATTTTCTCTAATAACCAATATGTCCTTACCCTCAACAGCAGCATTTAATACTCTAAAGAACCAGACCTCTTGATGTCATTCATCTGGTGCTGTAGGACTGATTTCCATTAGCCTATTTAAGCATCAGGCTGTAAAAAAGCCGAAGACCGCAGTCACACTGTCTCTGGAACAAATTGCCCTCGTAAGAACCCGTCTAAACAGAGGCCCCCGCACAGCAGCACCGATAATAAAAACAATTAATATGCATTTAACACTCTCCTAAATGGATTATGATCCTGATTTTATCCAACATGTCACCTTTGACTTCACTGCCAAGTAAGCGTAAACACATCAAACCCCTGTGATAGCCCCCATACACAGAACCAATATGCCTCCTGCTCAGCCGTACTTTACTTCAAAGCCAGTGCTCCAAGCCTGTCGGAAAGCCTAAGCGGTAGAACTAATGTTCCTCATTAGGACTAAGGGAACGGCAGCAGCAGACTCAATCAGAAGGCCTGCCTGTTTCATTCACCCTGTCTGATCCTGTTCTCCCCGTAGAGGGAGGCCAGGCGTCTCCACCAGGCGTCTTTTCGTGAGCCACGGCTAATTAGTGCAAGAGAGCATCATCTTCTCCTCTCCTGAAAGCTTCCATTTTTCAAGGAGGATGTATTTGCTCTTGTGCTTTTAAAAAAAAAAAAGGTCAGAGTTGGGATAGAGTTGAAATGCTTGGGAAGGAAATGTCAGTGTATTCACTGCCAGCTATATGTCCATGAAGCTTCCATTCCTTGAACCCATTTTATGAATTTGCGGACTATTAAAAAGCTTATCTTCCATATTTATTTAAATACTCTGAAAAGTGCAAGTTCATGAGGGTCTTGTGTGTACTGTATGTTTAGCAGTGTCCCTGAGTCCATTGCAGTTTGCCTGCATTTGTTGAAAGTTTAATTTCACCTCAGCAGCCTTTACTGTGGTCATGTCACCTAAGGATCTATGATGTATTTGAAATTCTACTGACTTAACGCGGTTGCAAGGCCAACATGCCATTTGGAGGGATTACCTCAAAGCCGTAGCCACTTTTGCCACTCTAACGGACGATAAGTGCTCATGTGAGGTCAGAGGGGGGTGTTTGGAATGTGCTGTTAGGCTCTGGGGGCTTCGTCGAGTGGGTAGGCTGACCGTAATAATAACTGATGATCAGCCACCTAGAGCCAGCCGTAATGACCAGATCTACACCTTGAACCCTCGTGGGAGTGCCGGCAGAGTCCCCTTAGGATTCAGGGGAAGATTGGATATGGAGATTTTTTCCTCTTTTCTTTGAAATGTGAGTGTGTGTGTGTGTGTGTGTGTGTGTGTGTGTGCGTGTGTGTAGAAGGGTGGGTGATTTTCTAGGTGTTGAAAGGATTGGTATTATATACTGTAGGTGAAAGCCCAATAACCCAGTATTTCCATGCATTCCTAGTGCCCAACTATTTGTCCCTGTATGGGATTGGATTGGATTGGATTGGATAGTCTTTAATGTTTCCTAGGGGCAATTTCGTTCACAGCAAGTAGCCAGCCCAAATACACTCAATCATGAGATAATAAACTCTATTTGTAGAGTTGTAAAAGAAAGACTTAATTTGGTAACACTTTACTTGACAGGTGAGTTCATAACACATTCATAGCAGCTGTCATAAACTGCACATAAAGCATTCATGACTGTTTTATTAGACATGACTCAACAGTCATACCAAACCTTTCATGAATGTGGAAGACAGAACGACGAGAACTTGTCAAAATAAAAGTCCAACAATCGCAAAGCAGCATTGCCATTTTTGTTCCAAACCTCTTACCTGATCACATCACATCTGAGTCAATAGGCTACTCCAGTGCAAAAAAAGACAGAACATGGTCAAGCAAATAATTTTTGTTTCATAAAAATATATTTGTTTTATGATGTAACCTTTGCAGATGATTTCTCATCTTTTGCCTCTGGGAATGTCCAACCGTTCCAGATTACACAAATACGGCTAGTAGGCTAGTTTACCTCCCAGTGTTAAACTCAGGGATTACGAATACATCACAACTTGTATAGTAAAGTGACATTCGATGAAGACTTCATAAGATATTCATGAAATATTTACAAAGGCTGGAGAGATTACCATATTTTCCGGACTATAAGTCGCTCCTGAGTATAAATCGCATCAGTCAAAAAATGCGTCATGAACAGGAAAAAACCATATATAAGTCGCACCGGACTATAAGTCGCATATTTAGAAAAGTATTTCACAAAATCCAAAACCAAAAACAGAGACTATGTAACTGGATTATTGAGGCCAAAAAGATTAATGTTAATGAAGATGAAGGAGTGAAGGCAGCCAAGAGGAGGACAGGAAGGTAATTGCAAAGCAAAAGATTCACTGAAAGAAAATGCCATGTGGTACACGTATTTAAAATGTGGAGAATACAATGCAATCAAGCATTTTGGGCGATGTGGAGTCACAGGCTGGCAGCAGATTAAATGCTCACGATAGAGAAAAAGATGCAGTTTTAGACATGACTGAAGCAAGCCAGTCGATAGGCCAATAGGCCCGATGGTAATTGTAAAGCAGTTTACAAAAGATTCACTGAACAGAAATGCTGATATGATACATGAAAATTTAGCTAAAAATGTGGAGAATGCAATGCAATCAAGCATTTTGGGCGATGTGGAGTCACAAGCTGGCAGCAGATTAAATGCTTGAGAGAGAAAAAGATGCGGTTTTAAAAGGATGTGCAGACCGAAGCTGCAGCAAGCAGGTGATATTTCGAAATTAATTTCACAAAATCCAAGACTAAGAACAGACAGACTATGTACAGGGATGGATTACTGCACGGGCCTACAGGGGCCCAAGAGGTCAGGGGGCCCTGAAGCCCAAGCCTTTGCATGGAATCATTGCCTCAATATCACGAATTTCCCCTTGGGGATCAATAAAGTATCTATCTATCTATCTATCTATCTATCTATCTATCTATCTAAATCAGGATGTTGGCTATGAGTCTGATTGAATTTAGTATTGGCCATCCCCAAAATGCACCAGAATACAGGAAATCAAAATTCTAAATTTTCTGGGGGAGGACCCCCAAACCCCCCCCCCCCCCCCCCCCCCCACATATACGACAATTAGTGGGGGGCCCTTAATACATCTGGGCACAAGAGCCCCAAAGTTCATCATCCGCCCATGACTATGTAACTGGCCATATTGAGGCCAAAAATATTGAGAATTCTACAGGGAATGTTGAAGACGAAGGAGTGAATAGTGGCAAGAGGCAAGACGAAGGCTGCTGACAAGGGCCCGACGCTATTGTAAAGCAATTTACAAAAGATTCACCGAACAAAAATGCTGATGTGGTACATGAAAATTTTGCTAAAAATGTGGAGAATGCAATGCAATCAAGCATTTTAGACGATATTTTGGTACAAGCTGGCAACAGAACAAATGCTCGCTGGCCACCTCCGAGGGAGTGAGGGGAAAAAAAGATGTGCATTTAAAACCAGGGCCTAAATTTCAGCGCGGGATTGCGCATAAACTAATAAAAGTCCCGCAACTCTAGCCATCATAGTGCGAGAAATTCCCACACATTTTACAGCGCTGTCTGACGTTAATCTAATAATGGAGCGGCCTGAATGCGAGACTATTGACTGGACGGACCAACTCTGACTTCAACATATAGCCAAAGAGGTCTAAGATGTCCTAAATTTACTTATTTTTTAAATTATGCACGATTTACTTTTTTTTATAAAATTCGTGGGCTGATGCCTGGCAGCAACAATTGTGTTTAAATGTAGGTTATTGCATCAGCCTCTAGCTCAGAAAGGGGGTGCGTGAGACTGGTAGCTTGAGAGCAATGTGTTGGAGACTCATGGTGTAGGATGATGACTTTTCATTGGCAACAATATTAAACCAACCAACAATATAAATTATTAATTATTAATTATGAGTTAAATTGAAGCAAAATTATACTGGCTTTTATTTGTCCGAATCTGAGGCCCGGCTATAAATAGAATCCCGGCCATAATTTGAGCATTTAAGTGTGCACATGTGTTTCAGGCATAGCGCAAGCACTAATCTCTGACTGAAAGTGCACAGGATTTGTGCATTTGTGAGCGCTCTCTCGAGGCTGTAGGGTGTAGGGTTCATGTCAGTTAATATAAATTAACATTTAAAAACATGTTCAATTATATAATTTTTTTCATATATAAGTCGCACCTGACTATAAGTCGCAGGACCAGCCAAACTATGAAAAAAAGTGTGACTTATACTGTAGTCCGGAAAATACGGTAAATGAATTAATGGTATCCAGGTTACACAAATACGGGTCAGCTGAATGTAGGCTAGTTTACCTTTGCGATTGTTGGACTTTTATTTTGACAAGTTCTCGTCATTCTGTCTTCCACATTCATGAAAGGTTTGGTATGAATGTTGAGTCATGTCTCATGAAACAGTCATGAATGCTTTATGTGCAGTTTATGACAGCTGCTATGAATGTGTTATGAACTCACCCGTCAAGTAAAGTGTTACCCTTACCCACTGTGTATGTGTGTGTGTCAACCCGTTTTTCCATATTTATTTATTTAGTTAGATATTGCTATGGCTTTCTTTGAGATGGCTACGGATCTCTCTCAGATAATCAAATTTCATTCTAAGAGATGCTTCATAGATGCCAAAATATCTGTAATGGAAACAGTATTTTTCATTTTGATTGACTGATATTACATTTGTTTCAGCTTAGCCTATCTTGATTATCTATTGCCATAAAGTTCTCCTTTATTAAAAAGAGATCAATGCATTTAACAAAAGAAAATATTTGTCGCAGACCCATGGCATACATTACTCAGTTTGATATATGCTTTTTAGCCGTTTGGTTTAATATAGGCAGCACTTGCCTGACCGCGTCTGCCAGTAAATATCAAGGGTTACAGAGTCTGCATATCCCAGATCCAACAACTCTGTGAGGCCCATGCAGACACACACTGCATGGCAAAGAGCAGTTGACGACTGGCACACAAGTCGGTGATGTCAGTTACCATCAGCTGTGTTTACTTCACCGAGTCTAAGGACACAACCTCAACCTCTTCAGAGTGAGCACCGATCTACTATATTTGGAGTTCAGTCTCTTTGGAGTCGGTAAGCTACCGGAAAGCTTCACCCTCCTGTATTTTGTAACAATGAAATGTTAGACTAAATATTTATTCATGTGGTGACAATGCTTGGATTTTTAATAAACTGATTTTGTTTTGTTTTTGTATTGCTCAGAAAATATTCAACAAACTGTTTACAAACGGCATACCTTTCAAAGAGCCTTCACTTAGGCCTAACTACTTTTGAACTTCCATTAAACCTTCATAGCCAGCCCAAGTCTTAATCCTAAATACTATTCATCTCCCTCAGTGTCAAAAGAGGTGGTGAGAGTGATGGCCAGACCAGCTCTGTTCATGTGAAAGTGAAGTGAGGTTTGGAAATGTGTTTTACTGCCCAGCTAAAAGCTGTCCATGTCCATATTGTCTGGCATTAATATAATCTGCATTATTGATATAATAGCAAACAAACCAGGTCAGCAGAGATATAGGGATAGAGAGAGATAGGGATAGAGAGAGCGAGAGAGAGTGTATGTGTGTGTTAGTCTGTGTGTGTAAACAACATTCCATGCCTCTCAGCATGTGGCAAAGACTTACAGACTTTCTTCATCGTTCTTGCCATGGGCAGTGAAGGATGTGTCCTTGCCACCATTAGTGGCCCCCTGTGAATTGTTTCCAGGCAAACAGAGGCTGCCTCTGTGTCACCAACCCCTGCAGAGAAGAGGCAGAGATTGTTTCGCCAGGCTTGAAAGGGGTGAATCTCTATCGCCAGTTAATTATAGCACATTGATAAAGACCACAGGAGTAGAAGACAGATATGTGGTCAAAAGTGTTATTTAATATTAGATTGAAATGTTGACATTATGTATATTACCATGTTGAAATTATGTATATTACCTTCAGGTCTGGAGACCAGGCCAATCTTAAAAGTGTATTTCCATTTGCCCTGGAAGAACTATCTGGCCACCGTCCCATTCAAGCCCATTTCCTAATCACCAAAAACCCAGGAACCAATTACAACCGCTTAACTGGCACGGGGTGGGCTATATACAACATCAGACAGTGGCAGACAGTTGGCTCCACTTTGTATACAACCAATAACTGATGGCATCAGTATTAAACAAAATGGAAGTGTATTTTCTTTGAAAATGAGTAAACAACTGCATTTAAAGCTTGGTTTTCTAGAAAGAGGAGTTTGCTTTAATTTAGAAAGGATTCAGGAAGAGTTTAATGTGCCAACTTGAGTTTAATTTCACAGTTACACTTGTTTTTTCTCAGTTGAGTATTGACTTCGGTGGCTATATTGGACATGCAACAAAAGTGTTCCATAAATGTGTTAAAATAGTTTTTAGAAGACTTGTGTAATTGTTTTCTAATGTGCACACTCTCGTGTCTGGTGTAACTAGTTCAATTGATTTCATTGATTATATTATCGGAAGGTTTCAGCTGCGAACTCGGTGTAGCCCAGGCTGTAAATTACGAAACTTTAAATTGCAGATAAGATAAGATAACGTGAGATAAAGTAGGCTAATATGAGATATGATGAGATAAGGTAGGGTAAGGTTTTACTGTCATTTATCAATGTCGGTGGTATTGGTAATTCTTAGGCACAGCAAGAGGGTAGAGTCCAATGAATACTGTATAGTTAGGACCATGACTAATGTTACAGCAGATAGAAAGAAAGTATTAATGATTAATGGGTTAGTTTTATGTATTAGCCCTAATGAAAATACATTTACAATAATGATGTGCAGAAGGATTATCATGGTTCATTACACTGTGACTTATGTAAGAGGAAGACGTGGTTATAAAACAGATATTAACGGTCCTTGACTATGATAGGCTGCATTGGAAGCCTAACCATGTCCCTTAGCCGTCCTGAAGTCATTGTAAACTGCGACCTCATGGGGCATGTTGCTGATGAGATGTGGTAGAGCACACCGTGTTTACATGGTTTGCCATAGTAGTGTTGATTTTCTCAGGTCCTTCTGGGTTTTGTGAATTTGCATATTATTATTGTCTCAGACCTCTTCAGACAAATTACTTTGGATCAGCTCAATCCTTGGACAAAGGACATTGGAAATAGGTTTAGCTGATGTAGCCTTAAGTGCTGTCAGTTGTTTCCCCCCTTTTTTGTTGACATCACACCTGCTCTCCACACAGCCCTTGCCACAAAGAGTAGATCTATATTCCTCATTGTGAGACCCGTCCTCACTTCCTGCACCAACAAAAGAGGAGTTGGAGAGATAGAAAAACATGAAAGGCTGTTTTTTTCAATCCACTTTTTGTGCTTTATCGTCTCTTTCCTTTCTCTCTCTCTCTCCCTTTTTTTCTCTCCATCTTTGTTGCTCTACCTTCTTCCATCTCGTGTCTGCAGGGAATCATCCATTCAGCTAGCTCACAGATTTATCCAATGGGTTGGCTGGGGGAGGGTGGTGAGATGCCAGTGTGCAGTAGGGGGGTGAGCGTGAGCATGCAAGCATAGAGCCAGGCCAACTCTCCCTCCCCCCTCCCTCCCTATATGATTTCTCCTTGTTATGTCACACACACACACTCATATACACTTTATGCCTCAACTGTTTTTCTGATGGTTTTGGAGATGACAGGTTTTTGTGGTGACACAGACCAGGATAACTCAACTTAGAGATGTGTGGGGAAATTGTAAAAATTTCACCAGGCACTGAATCACGGTTTTACAGGAAATGTTTTGACAGACAATTTTGACAAAATAGTGAGCATCTGCAGTGAGTTCCATCACTTATCCTCTAGCATGTTGCATCACAAGCCTATATCAATACATGCGATGAGTGATAACCCAATGCTTAGTTTAGCAGAGGTCAGTTTATGTCTAAAAAATGTCTTTGTTTAACAACAATAGCCATCCCCTTGTCTCGCCCAGGCAGTATTAAAGGGACAATACACTGGGGACAATACACTCGCGTAGTGTCTACTGAAACAATTAGCTTCCACTAATATCAATGGAACTGGCTACACCAGATGTGATAGTGGCGCGTGCGTTCAAAAACAACAAACCAGTCTTCTAAAACTATTTTTACGCTACGTGAACAAAGCTCTTCAGTTCTGGACAAGTTATTTATTGTGTAACAATATATCTAAGGACCACTCTGAAGAACTTGGTGTGGGTGATAAAAAAAAGGCAGATACAGTGTAATACACGTAAACCTCATATACCTCATATAGATGGAGTTTACAGTCAATATTTTGAACAGGTTGTCTCAGGCTCAAGCATATATGACTACCTAGTGATTGCTCCTCAAAAAAGGAATTTAATTTCAGATCAATATCAGTGAGATCAGATTGGATCAGGTGTTATTACCTGCACGAGCAGCAGCATATTGCCTACAGTCAGTTTAGCATTCTGATCAGCTTCCAGGAACTCATGTGTTTCACAGTAAGGTTTGAAGGCTTTCTTAAAATCCTTTGTGTTCCATCATCTCTGAACATAGTTTACTATGAGGACTCTTAATTGTATGCTCACAGTTGATTTTACCTCAGAGTTGGCTTCCATGGGTGTTCATACAGGGGACCAAAAGAAGGAGAGAGGGGGTAGGAGAGAGAGAGAAACACAATGCAATAATCTTCATTGCTGTGGTGAGGAATAGTAGTTGAGGATTTTCAGAAACACAGTATCAAAGCTGACAACGACAGACACAACAAGTATTTGAATGCGATCCAACAAAGGGCAGAATATGAATGGGGTGGGTGGGGGATTGATTGGGTGAGTTTGCTTCTTGAAAATGACCGTGGCACCAGAGCATGTCTCCACATCCACATGTTTACCCTGAAGCCCAGTTTGGTTCCTGTGCACCTTTTGTTTCTCTTCAATTGGTGTGATCTGATATGGCTGTTATCTTATTTTTTCCATAGAATCGGTGTGTGTGTGTGTGTGTGTGTGTGTGTGTGTGTGTGTGTGTGTGTGTGTGTGTGTGTGTGTGTGTGTGTGTGTGTGTGTGTGTGTCCTCAACAGTGTTTAACCTCTTTGTTCTCATCTTCCCTCCTTCTCGTCTGGACCCAGGTGGTGAAGATGATGATCATCGTGGTGGTGACTTTTGCCATCTGCTGGTTGCCGTACCACATCTATTTCCTGCTCTCCGGCCTCTACAGGCCAATCAATAGATGGAAGTACATCCAACAGGTGTACCTGTCAATCATGTGGCTGGCCATGAGCTCCACCATGTACAACCCCATCATATACTGCTGCCTCAACAGCAGGTATGGAACAAATGCATACACTATTCATTTCAAGTGTTGTGGGGTAGAGACAATTGAGCAGATGTGACACAGCTGTGATGCAGATATTTTAGAGACTGGAGTGTATTTAGATTTCCCACAAGCCTTGGGTCTATTTACAGCCGATTGCTTGGTGCCCATTGGTGGTGGAATTGTCATTAAGTTGCCTGGCCTAGTCCATACCTGAGCTTCACAAAATGATAAATGAATGTGCAAGATTACAGCATGGCTAGTGGGCCATGTTTGATCATGCAACACAATATAACCTTGTACAGTGCAACTATTGTTAGACTTACTTTAATTATATTCTGACTGTCTTTTGAGATTTTAGATCCCTATTTCATATTTCCAAGTAAATCAAAGTACACACACACCCACCCACCCACACACACACACACACACACACACACACACACACACACACACTATCTGACAACAAGCAACAAATGCAAGGACATGGATATCTCTTGGCCATCTACCAAACACTCCAAAACCCATTACATTTCATCAAGGTTTTCAAGGTAAAGTGGGATGCTCATGGTCCAAGAATGCAATTAATTGTTTTTATAATGAGACCCAACCACATCTGCATGCTTCACCTGCCTGGGTGCAGAGGGCACCAACAGCAGAATATAGCATACATTTTTAAAAATGAATAGATCCTCTAGAGGACACGTCTATTTGTTAGAGACTGAGTGTGTCTCTGTGTGTGTGTGTGTGTGTGTGTGTGTGTGTGTGTGTGTGTGTGTGTGTGTGTGTTCTTGTACTGTCTACAAAAGACAGATAGACTTCATTTGTGAGTGTGTGTGTGTGTTAGTATTATGTGTTGTTAATAGAACAAGGTTACTTTATGTTACCTTAAGGCTTTAAAAAGACACAAATAGAACTGGATCTGGAACGTGTTCTGCTTCTAGGGCCATGTGTACAAGTAGTGTGTGAGCGAGAGCGTCGCGGTGTTTAAGGTCATTACACTGACCAGCCGATCAGACCTGCTTACAGCCATAACTGCCATCAGCACATTAGATTAGATTAGATGAGATTCAACTTTATTCACAACATCACATCTGAATACAGAATCTTCTTCATTTTCCAGTGGAAGCGGAATAGTTGAGTATGTGTATTTGTGAGGGCTTTTGTGCATGTGTGTGTGTGTGTGTGTGTGTCTGAAGAGAATAAATATGCTTGATTTTTATGAGGAAAGGATAGAGTGTACATGTATGCAAATGAATCTTCAACAAGCTCCCTCTTCTGAGATGCAGCTGTCTGCCTCTCTCTTCTCAACCCGTCTCTCTCTCTCTCTCTCTCTCTCTCTCTCTCTTTTCTCTCTCTGTCTCTCTCTATCTCTCTCTCTCTCACTTTCTCTCTCTCCGACATGCCCAGGTTCCGTGCCGGCTTCAAGCAGGCCTTCAGCTGGTGCCCGTTTGTGCACGTGTCCAGCTATGATGAGCTGGAGCTGCGCACCACCCGCCTGCACCCCACCCGCCAGAGCAGCATGTACACGCTCTCCCGCATGGAGTCCAGCATGGTGGTGGCGACTACGACGGCCATCTGCGAGGCGTCGGCCGAGGCCAAGCTGGCGGGGCGGAAGGGCGCCGCGTCCTCTCGCCACTTCAACGGCTGCACCAACCCAGCGGGGAGGGCAGTGCTCTACGCCACTTCCGATGCCCAACAGGAGGAGTTCTCGTGAAGAGAGACTCATGTTGCCCACAGACCAGTTTTGCTGGTGTCTACAGAGTCTCATGTCCTGTTAAGTGTCACAGGGTGGGTATCCAAATAATATACTTATCAAGTGCATCATTCATTCCTCATAGGTGTTCAAGCAAGGTGTTCATTAATATGATTCATGCACTGGGCAGTATGGTGTTATAATTATATCACAGTGCAGTCATTAAATGTTGCAAATCATTGTATTAATACTTTCTATTTGCTTAAAAAATGCTTGTTGACCTGTCCTCATTGACTGACATTGCCTACTTGTGTTAGTCCTACTGACTGTATAGTGTACTGTAAATACACAGACCCATTTGCTTTTGCTGCCAGCAGTTCACTGATTTGCAGTGTTCTTGCTACAGATGCAAGCACCTGGGGTGTAAACAAATGAAAAGAAACACACACACACACACACACACACACATAGTGATTTCCACATCCTACATGCTGATATCTGCCTGATGCTTTTTTGGTCTTTGCAAGTCCTGGCCTTCTAGCATGAAGCAGAACTGCAGCAGAAACCTATGGTCATTCAATGCTGTCTTATGTTGTTGTACCTTGTTCTCATTTTAATGTACTTTTAATGCCGAAATGATTAACTACAGGTGTAAGTCAATGAGGATCTACTCCAATTTTATCAAAGCTAACTAGACATCAGCCAGTTGTGTATCATATTTTGTTTACCTGCTCAAAACCAAAAACAATATAAACTCACTTACCTTTCAAAATGCATTCTCAACTCAACCAAAGAGAGGGCATAGATACAGCATGTGAGTCATAGATATATGTGAATTAGAGGGTGATTTTGTCTTGAAAATAGTAGGCTATTTTTGATAGTGTGTAATTAGGTGAGTGCAATGCCCATTAAGATGAGCATGCCGTATTTAAAAAGTAAAGTGCAGTCATATAAAACAATTAAGCATGGATAAAAGTGGCAGTGTAGTGCTGTAGTATATTCATTCACAATAAATGTTCTTAGCTTGAGGCACAAAGGACCAGTGAAGTGGTTCAAGGGACTCTTGTGTTAGCCACAGCACTTAGTAGCTGCAATCTCCTTCCATCTACAACTCAACAAATATGGTGTGGTGTTGGGGAAGAGGAGTGTGAGGAGCAGGGTTGGGAAGGGTACTTTTGAAATGCAATAGGTTACAGATTACTAGCAGCTACCCTATTAAAAAATACAATAAGTAATGTGACTATTTTGATTACTTCATCAAAGTAATGTAAATGTAAATTATTAATGTAAAGCCAACTGTATTTTTATTAGTTAAATTACTTTAAATGACTACATTGCTTATCCACCTCCAAAAGTGATGAATCAACACTGGTAAACAATAGAGTTTAATTTTATTGAATGTGAACCCCTTACTGGCTACATATACCCTCACCTGCAGTTTTACATCACCTGCCACTGTCTGAGTTTTTGTTGTTGTTAATAACTTGCATTTACATCTCAAAGGGAACATTTGTCCAGTCTTCATCTGACCCTTTCTTTATATTTTTAATCAAAATTACTATGTGCATTTACATCTCTGTGGGAAGATTAGCATCAATGGTCCCCAGTGACATTGCTGGTGAACATTTGAAAGCCTTTTTTTTAGAATTAGGTTGGACACCTGTAGTTCATTTTCAATTTCCGAGGAGCGTAACCATGGTCACCAAAATTAAACTTGAATTGGTGCATTAAACCCTTCCCGAAGCAAAGTCTTTCAGAAGTACTTTAAAGACATCTTTATGAAAGTGTTTGCAGTACTTTGCAGTGTCTTGCAAACACTGTTCAGGAGAAGCCAAAGGGAGTCAGTAAAGAGTTATTCGTTACCTGTAACTCACTAATCCGAACGCTTTCTGTTGTTTCACTCACATCATATTTACACCTATTTTGCAAACCCCCATTTATTTTCTCATAGGGAGTTTTTTTTGGGAACCAAGAAGTGGAATGCTAACACTAAAGCTTCTGGCTGAGTTGCTTAATTATCTCATGGTTTGGGGCTTCCTCTCACTCTGTGGAATAGTCTACTATATAGTCAATCGGCCATTTTGTGGTCAATCTCTTTGATAGGCCTGCTCAATTGTAAACACACTATACAATTCACACAAACTGTACTAGTATAAGGCTGATGTAGGTAACATTTTCAGCTGTATTCAGCTGTTTACTTCCTCAAATTAATGTTTATTAATTTTACCAAAGCTTAGCAGTTCCACTGCAATGTTTGCATCAAACTTTGTAATATATTTTTGTTGGGCGAGTTTTATTTTTCAGTAATTCTTGCAGTCTTTTCAAAACTAACTAATTGTATTGACTTTTTCTTTTGCACCGCCAAATGCAAACACACTGCCATTTCTCTTCTATTCTTTCAAATACAGAGCAGGGCCCAGTTTCCCGAAAACATCTTAAGCCTAAGAGCGTCGTAAAGTCCCTCTTACGAACGTCTTAAGATTTGCCGACTGTTTCCCGAAACCATCGTAGCTTAAGAGCTACGTGAAAACACTCGTAGATCTACGAGTGCTCCAGAGTACCTGCACCGGCTAAGAGCGCTTTTAACAGTGCTTCTCACTGAGGTCACCAACAGGACATACAGAGGAATTACAACTTATACATAATCCAATTTACGTTCCCATTCTTTATTATGTTTACCTGTGAGGAATCAGATTTTAGCGTGCAAAATAGCCTACATTTAATGGTCATAATAATGTGATGAAAAGCGGACAAAAATGCAATCCAGTTATGAAACGAGACGTTGCCAGAATATTTTGACATTATCTTTGCTAAGTGAAGGCTATATTTTATTAGGCCTATGAGGTAAAAAGCAGAGAAAGCAACATGTGGTTTAGTCTGTAGCCTACTGCATCAAAATCTAAGCCTACACATTTCCTCTCTTTCTTACTCGACTTCTTTCTTATCTTCAAACGTGTTCTTAAGTGACACCGCGAAAAATTATTGCATGGTGCAACAATCTAATCTTAAAATAATTACAATTATTTATGTCTCTGTGTGGTATATAACCTACTTGGGATGCTTACATGCAGATGTCAAAGTGTTTCTATTTTCGTATTGATGTGAATTAATGTGTAGAACCGAAGTGTAGAAGCCTAATAAAATATTCACTTAGCAAAGATAATGTCAAACTATTCTGGCAACGTCTCGTTTCATAACTTGATTGCATTTTTGTCCGCTTTTCATCACATTATTATGACCATTAAATGTAGGCTATTTTGCACGCTAAAATCTAATTCATCACAGGTAAACACAATAAAGAATGAGAAGTGGAGTAACTTGTTATAATCCATAGTAACACATATATTATCATCTAATGTTGTGATAGACCTTTGTATCAACTGAAGTTCTATTGCATATTGCCAGCTTTGAAGGCCTCATTTTTGACCTGAGCTCACGCAAGTCAGAAAGGGGAAGATACTATTGGGAAAAGGTTCCAGTGGGGGCTGGCATAGAAGCAAAGAGGGGGAGTGAGGGTGTGAATGTGCTTCTGTACATTCACACAAACACAAACATACAGGCCATCTGATCAATAAGAATGTGCTTGGACTCGGTTTTATACACATTTATACCATTTTCTCACCCATTCATTTTTTTTAATCACCCATTGATTTCTAATGACCGGTCATTTTTGACCGGGAATACACAAGGGTGTTTTAAAGTTAGATAAAACACCCAAATTGTTATGAAAATGCTCAAAATGTGTTGTGTGTTCAGATGCCCTGTGCTAACAAAGTCATGGAGCCTCATGATGGTCAGAATAAATTAACAATATTTTTTAAAGAAAATAATTGTCAATCAGTCAAATTTGACTGCGAACACAACAGGAGGGTTACGCAAACTACTGACTGAGATCACTGCTTGTTATCAGTGACTGACAACATCAATTAATCCAATGCATCACACTCATCACTGCACACACCATCAGGAGCATAACCTCTGACTTCACTTAAAATGGCTTCTCTCACTTCCTGCTATACAAACCAGCAATTTACTGCTGCCCCCCAAGGGATCCACCCTCTAGATTCAGGTCTGGGTGATCAGTGTAACCTGAGCCACCCCTTCAGTTGTGATAACAGGTCTGCGCTGCCCAGGTTAACAGTGACCTTGGTTAAACTGTCACTGTAGCCTGAGCAGTGGAAAATGCACAGTCCGTGAGGGACTATTGATGGAAGCGCCGGATGCATCATCTGGATATGAGCCAGAGCCCACTAAATCAATGGGACTGACTTAAAAGCATAAAAGGACATTGGTCACTCATGAGGCATGCTGATGTAGCGGATGCACTCTTGACACTAAACCAGTGTTCCATTCTCTATGATGCATAAGAGCTTTTAATTCCCTGTACATTTGCATATCTGGGATTCTAAAAGCGAGCATGGACGAACAGCAATAGCATCGGCAACGGTCAGGCTGGGTCCGAATCCCAAACTTGCAGTTGCAAGTCTGTGTGGCATTGGATAAAAGTGTCTGCTAAATACCAGTCACTTTACTTTTATCCGGAACTGAAGAAGAGCATCAAATGTGAAAAATGTCAGACCGTATAAATAAAACAGAACAGTGGTACAATAGTCTGCAATATTCTTACTGATCATGATGCTAGATTTTCAGGATATCTGCATATCAGGTAGAAGCTCTTTGGGATTTGTTTATGTGAGGATGTCGATGTAATGTAGTTTCTAGTTAGTGGTCTGATAATGCATGTGCTTACACAAACAGACTAGTTTTATGTATGTGCTTTGTCACAAATTCTATAAATGATTACACATCTACCAACTGCCAAAATAGTCAAGCACATCAGCATAAGCATATGTGCTCATGCAGTGATGAAAAGAGGTTTTTCAACACGTGCTACCATAAAGCGGGCCCTCCAGTTACTGGATCCAGACAAAGGAAAACTGTAAGACGGGGTCCAAATAATTAATGTTTTATCTTCACAGTACACCTTTAAATCCTCAGAGAACTTGTTATGACAAGAGCTGTGTAAAATAATGAGTTTTTCTGTCGTAAGGAATGTTTGTGCTAGATTTTATTATATTTATATTAAAATAGCTGAGTTATTAGTTACTCTTTCAGATTGTTATGCAGCTGAAAAAGAATATATGAACATTATTGACAAGCCTTATTGTGAATATTTCACATGCCAGAATATGTTAAAATATTAAAATAGTTTGTTGGTAGCGGTTGTAGGTTGACCTTACAATTGAATGTATTTACATCAAGTTTGACAACATTTGCATCAAGTTTAAATAATTTCAACATGTTGCCTCAATGTGTTTTTGTAGATTGTCAAAAAAATATTAAAAGGCCTAATGCCTTCCATAATTACTATTAGTTTAACATGTGGTCTTGTGTAGCAATTGTTTACAGGGCTGGTGAGATTGGTCCCAGTTGTTTTTGTTGTTGACGGTGTTGTTGTTATTATTGGTGGTGTTTCCATTAAGCTCAGTGGTGTGATGCAGCTGAAGCATACATGTGCAGTTGTCTGTATCCTTCCAGATATGTGGCCTATAAACTGACTGTACAGTCACTGATATATATAAAGAATTCCTTTTAATATCTCATTTCTGCTGTTTGGTGTGATTTTCTCTCTGTGTGTCTTGGCCCTGATGCCACGCATGGGGTTTGTCAGAGACTCAGATGCAGGTGCCTATGAGAGGTGCTGAGAGAGAAGGCCCCTTTCTTACCCTCACAGCTAAGGCTATTGATTATTTAAGCCTGTGATCCTTCCAAGGGCCCTGTGGCCTGGGTGACCCACAGTGTAGCAAACAGCTCCGGCTGCCGCACGCCCGTCTCACCTCAGCAGGCAGAGAGGATGGAAGATTAATAGATTTTCTTCCAGGTGACAGATACCCACCTGTGATACCTTATAGGAAAGATACTGAACATGTGTTTGGTTCATAAATATCAAACAAAGCTGCTGTTTGAGCTAGAGCTACTACAACATATAAATTGGAAATACACCTGTAGCTCTTTCTCATTCCAGTACAACCTTTCTTGGGTTAGTTCAATTTTGGTCCATGCCTTATTTCAAAACCTCTGCCTCTTGATCATTTGGATATGTTCCTCATTGAGAGATTCAGGGGTTATCCTAATATTTCTGAATATCCTGTATGTGTGTTGATTTACCTGATATTTTTGAGCACATTACGGTAAGGTATAAAAGTAGAATGTTCAAATACATTATGAAAGTATAACCATCCAAAAATGTAGACTATTTGTAGTTAATTGCATATAGTTGAGGTTTAATATTTGCTTGTCATAACAGAGCCAAATTTGGTTTCCTATAAAAATGAGAAGTCCTGTTGTCACTGTGAATGTTTGGTTTTAACTGTGGGGTATCATTTTGTGATGATTTTATAATAAGCAAGTGAAACATAAATGTGAGTTTCTCTTTGTTATATTTTGATGTCATTGGACTGTATGTATGTGCTGAAAAGAAATTGTGTTGTGTGTTGTGCTGGTTATTTGTTGATATACTGATATCAGGGATGGATTACTGCACGGGCCTACCGGGCCCAGGCCCAGGGGCCCAAGGGGTCAGGGGGCCCTGAAGCCCAAGCCTTTGCATGGAATCATTGCCTATATATCAACAAATCAGGATGTAGGCTATGAATCTGATTGAATTTACAGTAGTATTGGCCATCCCCAAAATGCACCAGAATAAGGAAAATCACATCAAACAAATTAAAAAAAATTCTGGGGGAGGACCCCCAAACCCACCCTGCCACATATGCGACAATTAGCGGGGGGCCCTTAATACATCTGGGCCCAGGGGCCCGAAAGTTCATAATCCGTCCATAATCCGTCCATGACTGAGTTTATAGCTTCATGTCAACAGCCTACTACAAAGCCTATGAAAAAGATCAATGCATTTTTGGTCAGAAATGCTAAGCCTACTTATGGTTTAGATAGATAGATAGATAGATAGACAGATTTGTGTGTTTTTTACTGTTGTAATAATTGTCTGCTAAGTTCTTACATTTGACATGCTTACTTTTATTATTATTATAATTATTATTATTATTATTATTATTATTATTATTATTATAGTAATTGCTGTGCTTGTTAATATTATATTTAATTGTGTTATTCATCTCTGACCATGAATGCCATTAAAATATATGGGAACACTTTATCAAAGGTATCTACATATGAGTGATATGACACTGTCATAACCCTAAGCCTAACCCTAACTTGTCATGACAAAAACCGAATGACACTAACCCTAACCCTAACTTGCACAAAAACTGAATGACATTTAATGACCGATGTGTTATGTCATAAATCATTATGACTTGTTTATCATGTTTATGACACGTTCATGGCAGTGTCATGTCACTCTTATGTAGACGTTCAAGTACAGTGTGACCAAATATATAATACAGAATATATGAAATCAGTTAGGCAGAAACATTATAATTTAGCTTTTTAATATTATGTATCCTTTGTTTAACCAGAGTAGTCACATTAAGACAGAGGCCTCGTTTACAAGTGGCCAGGTGGTGCCCTGGCCAAGAAAGGCACCACCTGCATCCATCTTATCACTATATATTCTATAATGCATGGTAATCAAGATTTGTTTTTATTCTGAAGTGTATTCTTTTGCTCCAATTTAATAAATATCAACTATGTTTTATAGTGTGTATTTCTGGGTTGTGTACTATAATCAAATAAATGACATCAGAGGGCCTATACCATCCAGACTTCACCCCTTTCTCAACGGTGATTGTTTCCCACATGAATTTCCTCGACCAGTTTGTTTCAAACTAAAACTTTCAAAGGATCCATTGTGAATGTTAAGTGAGTATGAAATATGAACATAATCTTATTGTTAATTCGGTGTAACTCAGTTGTAACTAATCCTGAAGCTGAAGGCACTAAGAACTCTTCTTTTTCACACAGGCATTCTTGTGCACAGCTGATGGAATTTAACTTTATAAAAGCAGCTGGTGTGTCTCTAGGGTGTGAATGCCTTCCTCCTCTCCAAACTGAAGTTCTCATGCAGAAAGTCACATGGTTTTTGGTGTGGAGAAGCCCTTGTATTTGTCCATGATTGCTCAGTATCTCATGTGGAAACCTGCTTTAAGAGTGATTTAATTTTATTTGATTATCATCCACATAATACATAATACCAGCAGGTATATAGCCATACACTAAAGTATTGAGGAAGCCCTGTTCATTTGTGTGTGTTTACAGGTATATGGCTGTACACTAAAGGCTTGAAGAAGCCCTGCATGTTTATTTGTGTGCGTTAAGAAACTCAATTGGTTGCTTGATAGCTGTATTGAAGCTGTATCTGGTTGAAGCTGTATCTGTCCCAGGCATATTCAACCCAAATTTGCTACTGTAATTTCCACTTTCAAGTCCCGACTTGTCAAGTTAAGTTTATTTCAACAGCACATTTCATACACAGAGGTCATTCAATGTGCTTTGCATAAACAAAAGCAAAAATAAATAGTAAAGACTATTAACTACACTATACTAATAATATACTATTTACTACACTGTGCATTGCACATGACATTAGGGTATTATATGTACAAAGCAAACTGGATCATAAACGGCCACAATGAAGAAAAGTGAAAGTGATTGATAATGACTGACTGACTCTATTATTGTGTTGCTCCAAATGTAAAGCACTTTGAGCTGCATTCTGTATATGAAAGGTGCTATACAAATAAAGCTTATTACTATTATTATTATTATTACTATTGATTGCATATTTTAATGTTATGCATTAATCCTTGATATCACTGTGTCTTGTAGTTGTGGAATCATTTTACAAATTTTTACAAATAAAACAGAATGGAATCGCTATTTTTAAGACATATAGGAAATTATATTTTTAGAATTAATCAAATATTATGAGATTGTTGCTATTGCAAGTCCTTTGCTGATTTCACATTCACCCAAATCCACTGTCTTCAAGGTCCCCATTAGACATTCCCTACTTGCAGCACTAACTTAGCCTATATACAGGGATGTAGTGTAGTGGTAATGTAAGAGGTGGGTAAACTATGAATTCTGTGGTCTCAGTGAGGTGGACTGCGCCATGCGGTATCAGATTTTTAAAAAAGACATTCAGAACAGGTTTGATGATGGTGGAGGTTATTGTCCAATGTTTATAACAATACCAGTGGTATTAAATGGTTCCTAGAGTGTTGATGAGTGCACATATTGCGAATGTGGATAATACAGTGTGATTTTTGAATGTTAAAAGTTGCAATTGGTGAATAAATTCTTTTGAGAGTTGGATAAACTCTAATAAGAGGTGGATAAATTCTAAAATTTCCGAGGTAGGTAATGTGTTTACTTGCATTTAGCCTCCACTACATCCCTGCTGCCTGTATATCAGTAATATCAGATATTTGATCAACTATCTCCCTTTGATGACTTTCTGCCTCAGTCATCATGTCAGCAATATCAGTAGTTACAGCATCATTTTAATTGCCATAACAGCCAAAAGCACACAGTAATATGCCTATATATCATCAAACATTGGTAGAGCCAGCATGACAGATGAAATGACACCTACACTATTGAAAGTAATCCTTGATGAAAACTTGTGTATAGCATTGGCCATAATTTGGATATGACATGGCTCTATTGTCAAATTGTCAGTTGGTTGTAGTATGTGAGGATTATATACTGAGGATAGAGATTTACGATGATTGGAATTCATGGTAATTTACTTCTTGAGTCATTTTGAGTACATCAGATATTAAGACGAGAGCTGTAGTAGACTCTCTGCCACTGCAATCAATCTCATTACCACAACTCTCTCTTTGTAGCACTATTGATTTGTTCATAGCGATAGTTGGTGCGGTAATCATCTAAAAAAAAAAAGATCACCTGGAATGTAATTGAGTTGCACTGTGTGAATGGTTGTCTCTCTCTCTCTCTGTCTGTTTGTCTGATACGTCAGTGTATTTTCCACAGCCGTGCTCTGTGGCGTTGGAGGAGAGAGGTTGCCTGGAGAAATGCCAGGTCTTCAGCATCACGCTGTTCTACACACGCATGCCATTTCTCCCTCTGGAGTCAGCCAGTGTCAAATGAAATGCCACCGATTTCTTGTCAGAGATGTCAATGAGTGTGTTCTTCTCAGGCTTGTGTTTCTATAGATATACTTATCACATGCATTACGGTTGCTATTATGAACATCAATAGTTCATTACAAATGTTCTTCCGTAGCTCAGTGGTTCCTTTCACACTCTCAGATCCTTACTATTGCTGCAATTTGGACATCAATGTCAATCTGTTACAGTCCCTTTCCAAGGCTACAATCCGTTTAGGCAGCCCCTTTTTAAACCCTTGCCCTCACTCAGATCTGGAGGAAAACCTACTCATATTATATAGGTGCAGATTATTAGGACGCTGTTCTGCAGTTTCTTTACACTCTATATTGGGCCAGTAGTGCATGATCCTTCATATATTCTGACAAGCAGACAAACCGCACCGAAATCCAGAGACAAACCGCAATGACAACACAACCTTGCCAGAGGTGATAATAAGCTATTAGTCATGCATTACTTAACAATCAGAATTATTCCAGAATTTATTCACACAATGCACCCCCAACACACACACACACACACACACACACACACACACTTTCCCTCCATGGGCTTAGGTTTGAGCATTCTCATCTGGCTCACCCCACACTGAGCTTTGGATTGAACATTTACTTTAACTGCAGCCCTTTACCCAACTGAAATAGAAAAAAATATGAACATTGATTATGCAGAAAAGTATTGAAAACAAAACAACTTTACCATAAAATCTCCCAGTTAGCACATCACCATGATGTGTAAACAAACTAATGCTGCGTGTCCGATGATGAGAACACAAACAATTGCAACTCTGTTCACAGCTGGTGGTGGACAATATGCAGTAAGTTACAGGTCTGAGCAGCCATTTCAGTTTTACATGTGTCAGTATTGCATGGCTTTCAGGTGAATAGCATTATATTGGCAGGGCTTACTGGATCAAGCAGAACTGTGTGAATTGAAATCAAAGTGAGAAAAAGACCATGTTTCCACTGCTCTGGCATCCTGGACCAACCATAGAAAGAGGGGAAGGATAAATAAAGAGGGGAAAAACACTGCTCATTCAAGCAATTCAACCTTTCACTCAAGCATGGCAAATCTGCAAGTACTCACTAATGCCAGTGGAACCTATGATTTCTAAACATAAAGGAGTTGAGTTGGCAGCTGAGAAGCTTTTTCTTGCATAGTGGTTGTTGACAATGGTCTGGATGACTGACACAATGGGCTTGATTACTGACACAAGGTTGTGTAGAGAAGGCAAGGCACCATATTCATTTTGCCAATATGGTATAGGCTACATTGGGTATATTAGATATAAACACACAGATACACACACACACACACACACACACACACTCTAAACATAAGCCAGTCAAGTCGTCTTGATTTTGACTGAGTTAAATGCACATTAAGACGAGATTTAAGACAGATTTTCCCCAAATATGCCTTTATTCCTTTTCCCCTGACAAAGAAAAGAGAAAATGGCCATTTTAACCGTTCCACCAGTCACCTAACGTGCTTTCAAATTCACAAACATAGGCAAGCATTTGTGAATGTTGGTGAACAGTTTTCTGTTTGCCTTGACTTTTCGGGGAACGTTTGTGAACACTCGCAAACAGTCTGAGGAAGTAGTTCTTCTACAGTGGAGCTGGACATGAGCTTGTTGAAGGCAACAATGCAATTACCGTTACAATGGAATGTTGACACCAAATTGTTCAAATTTAACTGTTCAGAGAAAACATGTTCGCCACAAACGTTTGCGAATGTTTGCCGAATATGAACGCAACTCTGGTCTGGCTCTTTCCCTGCTGCTTCATGCCTCAGAGACCTGGGTTTGAGGCCAGACAGGGTGACCCCTCTTTCCATTTGCTAATGGGGTGGCGTACAGCGGGGGGAAAGTTGGGGTAGTTTAAAGGATATACCCACGGCTGGGATTCGATTGTATTTTTTTAAACCCCAGGTAGCTTATAGGCAGAGCAGAGGGTACCCTGAGACAAGGTTGATTCTGAACATCATGCTAGATTTCGTACTCTCATATGAATAAATTCCACATGATCACTTTGTGCTCTGGTTGTGCGCCGACACCAGAAAACAACCCACCATCACTATAAAAACAATTCTACAGTGGCCCCCTGAGATGCCAGAAGCACAGGGGTCTCAGTGCAGTGATGGCGCTCCTCATTAAACCTTTACCATTACCCTCTGTTGTAATATAAATGCTGCTGACTAAACTGCCATTGTTATTAATGGAGCGAGAAGGCCTGGCAGGACTGTTCCATTTATCTGCCCTATGCATCAAACATTTACTGCAAGTCTCAGAATAATATTAATGTAGAATGTAATGGGCCAGAAAAAATCTCTTTCTCTGTCTCTCTCTCTGTCTCTCTCTCCCACTCTCACTCTCTTTTATGCCAGTTCACTGTCATCTCCGCCAAGCCCCAACTGTCCTGTCTGAGAAAACAATGACAAAGTTGTTTGAAGTGGACTGATTCATCCTGGTTAATTTCCTTGATATTTTTAGTGCATTATAAAATAGGTACTCATGCAAACGAGATATCCTAATGGGCATGTAGTGTGTGGTGTAGTGAAGGCATTGTTTTTTCTCTGCACTGAAAACATACAATCTACTGTACTGAATTTTTTAATTTATTTGACCTCTTTTATTAGTGTGCTGCTGATCCACTGAATGAGATGTTTGAAAGGCACGAGGGTGCATGGGTCAGAAATGCATTCTCTTTAAGGACTTATGGCAGGGAAATATTCAGAACTCCTATTTAGACTTTGAAAGTAGGCTGGCTGGCATCTTGAAGTTTGGGGAAGGACTGAAACATCATGCTCACCTTGTTTTTTTTTCTGGAAAACATGTTTCCAACTGAGACAAGAGAAGAAAGTAAGCGAAATATCAGCGATTTCTTTTGGCTTTTTAGTTCCATTTGTTTTTCCTTACCATTTTTGTATTTTTCTCAGTCTTGTTTATTGCGCTGTCTGATAACTGTGTCTGCTTGTAGGCCACAGCACGAAACATATTTGTTATCATTCATGTCTTTTTTTATGTTTAATGTCACTATTGAAGACCCCCTCCCCTCCCCCAAATCCTAGGAGATTTTACGTTTACATTAGCCTGGCTAGCGCCACCACTTCTCATTGAGACGTGGTCTGGGAACCAAACGTTCATTTTCTCGTATTTGGAAAAAAATGCCCAGATCCGTTTATTGGGTGCCACGGATGTCTATCAAATGCGTCTGTGCATAGCTCATCATCGTCTTGCTTTCCCCCCTGTTCTGTGATTGGTTCCCTATCTCAGGCGAAAATTTGCTCCATGGTCTCCAGGCTGCCTTAGCAGCGTGAATCAAATCGCGCGCAAGGCAGCATGGGAACACCCAGGCTACGTTTACATGCCAATGTCAGTATTTTGAAAATGAAATTGTGGCAAAATGCATTAACAATAGTTAATCGCTGTTGCGGCTGAAATACGCCACAGCACACCTGTTCCACCCCCCCCACACACACACCTCTTTCCTTTTCTCATGTGGTGTCACGTCTTGTCTGTTTCTATTGAAGGAATGTCATGTCATCCATGAGTTGGTAGTGAATATGTTTGTGTTCTTAGAAATTATTATGCTAATGGATTAATTTCAGAAAGACAAAAGCTATATGCTGCCAGCAAATGGCTCTGTTGTCTGGTTTGTGCCTTTGGAACACATTCAAAGAGTTTATTATTGAGTCAGTAGCTTTAACTCTTTTCAATTACACCCATTTTGCACTTTGCAAGTCAAATGTATAATTTCATGGCACTATATTAAATCTCATTCCCATCCACACAAATAAGAAGCATGTTTGTGTCAAACATGCATGTTTGGCTCCTGTGATTATTTCATGCCTGGGAGGCTCTGTGTATTATCAACATATAAATAATGCAGTGCCATGAGCTTTTCTTAGCAATCATTACTCACATGATCAAAACTTATGGTGTGTGTGCTTGTAGGATTTTACTTCAGAGAAATAGAGAAATGCCATTTTTATAACATCAATTTCTGCCAGTAATGCAATAGCTAACTGGCAGGAAATACAGAAATATTTCAGGGCTCCGAAAGGCGCTACGCCTTCATGTTTATCCCATGAAGCACTAATTTGCTTAGGGTTATGAACACCACACATCACAAGAAATCTCATATGCATGACACAGACGCTCACTCTGCCAACATATATTCCTCAGGCCTGATTCTTCTCTCACTAACTGGCTGTTCTTGCTAGTTATGCTAGCCTGCCTGGAATGACAGACCTAACTCTTTCAGATGTGACATTGTAGGAGCTTCTAGTTAAGGACATTCCATGTTAAAAGCAGGGTATTACTAAGCGTGTATGTGGTTGTGTTTCTGTTAAGTAACATACCTTAATTAATGGCAGTACTAACATTGACATAATTCAGAATCTCCGGGAGGGTGTATGTCAAGAGGGTAGGCCACACTGTTTGTAAAAAGATCCTGGTGGTCACATGGTTGAGTCACTAGTGCATTGATTTAATTTCCTCATAGCATGTGTTGATTTTCTGACACTCTCTCTCTCTCTCTCTCTCTGTATGTGTGTGTGTGTGTGTGTGAGAGAGAGAGAGAGAGAGAGAGAGAGACTGAGACCCTTTGTTTAAATAAGGAAATTCAAAATGGAAAGAATGCAAAGCTGAATGCCAGACATGCATCTGCTTGTTGTCATAGTAAGCGGCAGGAGCCAGTTGTATATGTTCATTTTACTGTCTTTTAAATCCAGAATATTTACCGGGCAGTGCTGGACCAGGTGGCTCTTTTGACAGCAGATATATTGGGGCCTGGGCTTCGTCACCAGCAGTGTCTGTCTAAGTCCAAGTCCATAAAGCCTGAGAGTGCACAGCACAGGTCGCTAACACAGACAGAATATATTTCTGATCTTGATTTCTGCCTGATGTTTCTTTTAATACGAACTCTTTCTCATCATGAATTAATTACTTAGTGCTTGTGTGTACTTCTGTTTGTGTGTGTGTGTGTGTGTGTGTGTGTGTATGAGAGACAGTGTGTGTGCCTGGAAGATAATTAATGGCTAACAGCTGGATCACGAAAATGGTGTTTAATTTTAATAACTGATTAATAACAATTATCAGCTTATCAGCTCATCATAATTCATGGCATTGTGAGATCTAAATGAGGCAATTACATTCTGTCTTGAACATTTTGAATGCATCATTAACCCTGAGTAAAAGGGTTATATGCCAAAAAATACCAGAGTCTAAGACAATAAAAATGTACCAAGTCAGTGTCACTAATACTAATTAGATTTTGTAACATGCTTGTTAATTCTCTTCTGCAAATTATGGGAGGAAAATGAAAATGCTGTAGCCACACAGTGGACAGAGGAGACTAAGACAGTGGACAGAGACAGAGGAGACTCAGACAGTGGACAGAGGAGACTCAGACAGTGGACAGAGGAGACTCACACAGTGGACAGAGGAGACTCACACAGGAAACATGAAATGAGGCTCTGAACAGGGAGCAGCATGTTGCTATTATGAGACTGTCAAGCAGATGAGTCCGTAGGTGCGCCATCTCGGAAGAGGAAGGAATGGAAGTGCTGTGGTGCTGTTGAATATTTCTGTTGCTATACTCAGCATTCACTGAGAACTCAAATGGTGGGCTCTTGCCATTAGAATGCCTCTATTGGAGACATGCATGCATGTACTGGGGTTTTAAAAATAATTGTCATAGGAATTGATCTATAAGAGCATTTTGCTCTTTGCAAATGTCCATGGGAAAATTATTCACTGGCAGATTCAAGAGTTTCTTTCAGATCATGTGTGTGTGACCATGTTTAGTTGAGTCTTCTAAAGGACTGTTTAAATTAACCATGTGACACAGCCATCAACAGTATTTATGTGGTATATAGTGGTGCTGAAATCAATCCAGGCAAGATCAGAAAATATACATCTGCACATCTAATATACTTACAGTACATTGTAAAAAGATACAAATCCCTGTGCACTGGCCGTTTTCGGATCTAGTACAGGAAAAACAAACTTGATTGAGATGTGTGTCATCCAAATGTGAGCCAACAGCGAAACATGTTGTTCGCTACTAATATTTTATAAATATAAATTAATATTTAGGCCTACATTGTGTTTCACATTCACAGCCAATCTGGATTGGTTAAAGCTAAAATCAGGGTGATTATAGGGTTATGCAATCTATTCAGTGTTTCATGCATGGTTTATGGTCAAAATTGTAAATTAGCTCAGAAAAGATGTTGAACTTTGATGTCAGAGCACTGTACTTGAAAAATAATAAAATACTATTTTCATCATGTAAATGAGACCGGTGTTTATAAAAATCCATAATTTCAAACAGATCTTATCTAATCAATCCTAAATGCTTGAGATTAGAATACTTGTCAAAATACTCCAATCACTTTCACTTTGTTTCTTCAAGCAGATGTAATGGCCCCGGCCATGATAAGATCATCTAGCTGTTGAGTAGGCAGGGGGCATCCTTGGTTGATTTTAATTCCCGGGGTCTCAGTCTCAAATGCTGCCCTTTTCCCTCTTGAGTTGTGATAATGGTACAAAAATCTTCTTCTCGTGACAGCTCTCTCAGTAGACATCTCTTTAGCAAATAAGGAGAGCAGTCCTGGCAGTCATCGCGGTTGGGTTGAAATATCGAAACAAATCAGAGCTAATGCTCTGAACTCAGTGGCCCCATCTCCTAGACAAGAGTCTAGGTGGATAGGTCAGCAGATTTAGTTTACTGTGGAAAACAGACCTCTTTATAATCATGCAACAGTCACTTGGGAGGTCGTGCAGAAACAGATGTGCGTGATACACTGAAGATTTCAGTTATAAGTTTGAAGAGAAGCTTTTTTTAATAGCAGATGTGAATGTGTGGGAGAGGATTGTGGAATATTAGGGCTGCAGAGTTGAAGAGGGTCCTTGGAAGGATGGCTGAAGAGGAGGAGGAAGTGTAAACTTCAGTACATCACCATGGGCCTGGGTGGTGGTAGCGAATTGGCTAAGGAGCTGGGCTGGCATGCAGTAGGCAAAAACATTGTGGGCTCATTTCATTTAAATCATTGCTTGCCATCTTGGGTCTCAATGAGACGATCCTGGCAAAATAAAGGTTAAATAAATAAAATATTTCATTCATGTGCAACCGATGTACACAATAAAATCAGAGAGGGTTAAAGCGGAGCTAGTAATCAAGGATCTTTGATAAAATCAAGCAAAACAGCGATTTATTTAATTCAGTGCAGACGAAATGCACACGCCACATCGACATTGAAGACATTTGTGCATGAGGTCCAACAGGTTGTTAATTATGTAAACTGGTACAGTGCAGAACTGGTGAAAGGTTAAAAGAGTAAAAATCTCTCAGAATGACTGAGGTGCTAGGCTCACACAAGTTGAACTGGACTCAAACCTGCAATCACAGACACAAATGACACATGTTCTAAAAATGAGGCCAGGATGATAACCATGATTACAGGGTATCCTAGAAAGATGTAAGGAGTGGATTCCCATTATGTGGAAAACCTGCTCTGCCTCCCTCCTAAGAAAAATTGAAATCGAAATTGTGTGAAAGCCCAGCGTGGTTGTGTTCTCTGAAGTGACCCGATTCTCAGCTAGTGCAGGTGTCATGGAAGATGATTGGATGGCGCACTCTGGACTATAATGGTAGCAAAGGAGCTTGACTTGAGGCACTGGCTAAGAGAACTGTTGCACAGACGACATGCTTCTTTGAATGGGAATGGAGTGGTTGATGAGTTAAATTTGAACGGCAGGGATGTGTTCGAAAATACTAAGAATGCAAGTGTAAAAACAGATCATTTGCATGGTGAACCATGGAGGTAGACTTTACGCCAATGACAGTGTTAGATTAGCTCAGACATGAACATTTTCCTCTGCATATATTATGTGCATAGGTGAATAAGATATTGTTCATCTTGCTGGTGCCAGAATGGCTTTTGGCTACTGCCAGTATTTCTTATTTCTTACCTTTCTCTCTGTGGTTCTACTTGATCTAATTATAGCTTGACTGCCTCAGATCAATTAACCATTTTCCATCTGTCCCCAATGATATGAACCTCGCTGTACTTATTATGACCGCCACAAGAAGCGAGCTCATATAGGTTTAGTCAGATTTTTTTTGTTTTTTTTTTCTTTTTTCGCATGCCCAAATTTCCGTCAATGATTCCCGGACACTGAAAGACCGGGTACACGAAACTTGGTGGGCATGTAACCCCACATGGATAGCATGGAACCATCGTTTTCGTTTTGATATGTAGCCCCCGCTGGACTGGACCCCCCGAAAGGAGGGTAGGGCAGACACAGTTTTCTGTGAATATCTCGAAAACCGTAGGGTTTAGGAGGACCATTTTTTTTTTTTTGTATGTTGATCTCAAGGGGCCATGTCAACCCATTCCATAACCACTCATTTCATGTATAAGCCACCTACTTAAACACAAAAAAAGTAAAAATGAGGTGTTGTAATTGAAGGTATCTGTGACCTAACATAGTCAAAACTGCACGAAATTGGAAGTGTAGGATCATTATGACACCCTCTGTATGCACGCCAAGTTTTGTGGAATTCCGTTCATGGGGGCCACACAATAAATTAATTTATGTTACTATACACCAACTGGCCTGTAGGTGGCGGAGACAGTTTTCTGTGAATATCTCGAGAACCCTAGGGCCTAGGAGGTCCACCTTTTTTTTATGTATGTTGGTCTTAAGGGGCATGTCAACCCATCCCATTACCACTTATTTCATGTATAGCGCCACCTAGTTAAAAAAATTAAAAAGCAAAAAATTAGGTGTTTTCATCACAATATCTCTGGCTGACAAGGTCAAAACTGCACGAAATTAAAAGTGTAGGATCATTATGACACCCTCCGAATGCGTGCCAAGTTTTGTGTACTTTCGTTCATGGGGGCCTTACAATAAAATAATTTATGTGTACATTTAGTGACGCACACCAACAAGGATTCCCGGACACTGAAAGACCGGGTACACAAAACTTGGTGGGCATGTACCCCACATGGATAGCATGGAACCGTCATTCTTCGTTTTGATCTGTAGCCCCCCCACTGGACTGGACCCCCCGAAAGGAGGGTAGGGCAGACACAGTTCTCTGTGAATATCTTGAGAACTGTAGGGCCTAGGATGACCAATTTTTTCCGTATGTTTGCCTCCAGGGGTCATGTTAACCCATTCCATGTGCACACATGTGCATAAACAGATACACACGCACACACATACATTTACAGTAATCATAATGCATGACACATACTCACACAGTAGACATATGTACGCATGCATGCACATGCACAAACACACATACGCAGGCAAAAACACAAGCACGCACATACACACACACACACACACACACACACACACATAAACATAAATTTGTACACGCACACATGCACACAATTCAAGAATTTTTCCCGTCATCTACTCCCTGAATTTTTGGTCATTGATACCCCGGACACCGAACCACCGGGGTACATTAAATTTGGTGGGTATGTAGCCCCACTAGACTTTTACGGAAAAATTTAATTTCGTCCCCGGGACCACCACCAAACCCCGTGCTGGGCCCCCTGAACCGCAAGAAAAAAACAGTTTTTCCTAAATAACTACCTGAACCGTGGCACTGAGGATGAAGAATCTTTTATGGTCTGTTGGTCTCAAGGGCCCACATCAACCTGGCTCATAATCACTCATTTGTGATTTGCACCCCCACCCCCCCGTAAAAATGAAAATGCAATATTATTCTGCTTTAATCGCCTTATCTTCAGTTAAGATGTTCAGAACTGCACCAAATTTTATGTGTATGATTGACCTGGCATTATCTGGGGGGGTATGCCAAGTTTCGTAGAATTTCATCCATGGGGGTCTAAAAAATTAGGTTATGTGTACATTTAGTGACTGTACACTCATTGGCCTGTAAATGGCGGTGCACACATATACACATGCACACACAGGCACCCACATACTATCGGTATTAGAACGGCCGATACATAATTACAAATTCAGTAGGATTAAAAGAAAGCCAAAATAATTATTCATCATCATCATGGCTGCATTTTCAGTATTGGCGAGAAGTAGTCGTTTGTCCACTAGATAGCGCATCGTTGCAGTGAGACGTAATTTTGTTGGAAGTTAAAAGTGGGTTGGAAAAACAATGGACGCCTTCCTACAAGGACTGTAATTTACATGCAGCGAACATCTAATAAGGATAGGACGATGTTCACATGAAGTGTAATTCCCATTTCTTCTTGAAGCGAAATAAATCTGAGGATGTTTATCGGACATGCTTGGTTTTACTGCAGGTAATGCGTTAATCTTGTAATATCAATAAGGACCTAGGTGATGTTACCATTAGCGTTGGTTGAGTGATGGAGGCATTTGATTGATTGCATTTGTAGAAAACTATAAATGCGGTTACACCAAGCAAATGTATAGCAGCACTGTTTGTATCTTTCGACTGTCATTTATTGCACGTGCTACAAAATCATTCTGTGCAATGGAAGATTTACCAACGTTACAATCGGTCTGATACAGTTTTGCCTATACATGCGTGAGACTGAGGCGCCTGTTTATTTTGTTTTAAGTGCGTGCAGGGTGTGAGAGGGGAATCGATGTGCTTTGATTACAGCTTGGTAGTTGTAGTCTGTGAAATTAAAAAGCACGTGTGTGTGAAGTATCCAAACAATGACACCTTCATTTCATTATGGCTGCTTTAGCAAAACACCTTAAGCTACTGTGTAGTGGGTCCCATTTAGAAGTGGCTACTTCATTCATTCGCTTTCTTTGACTCATGGAGCTGCGTGAATGTTATTACAACCTTCGCCACGATATGACAGTTTAAGTCCGCTTTGATAATGTAAAGGCGAAGCCATTGGTTTCCAAAGGAGATTTTATTTGTGTCGCCAGCATAGCCTATTGACAATTTATGTTGTAAATAGGCCTACCTTATAATCCTACCTGTAGCTTAGGGAAGCTAACAGCTTTCTATTAGGATCTAGTTTGTTAGTTACCGTTTTGTCATAACTCCCTGATGCATTTTTGCATTTAGAATAGCCAGAGCGTGTATATCTCAATCGAAAATTAAACAATATCGGGTGCCTATGGACTAGGCTGGGTGAACCCAGCCTGATCTGCCCGCTATTTATTTTTTTTGATTTCTTAAAAGATTGAGCTTGGTCTGATGAAAGCCAGACTAGCCATGGACCTCAGTTAAACAATGCAAGGGAACATGAATCAGGCTATATTTGCACGAACAATAACGGACAAAAGCTCTTCAACTTTGGCCCGTTAAAATGTGTATGAAACAGTCTAGCTTAATTTCATCAAGGCCCATTTGGACATGTCAGTTATTTGCACCACTGGTTAGATGTAAAACAGCATTTCGTTTCAGACTAGGCTACTGTTACTTAATTTGTGCATTAACAATAACGTTTCAGACTACTGTTACTTAATTTGTGCATTGACAATAAAGTATTACATGAACTAAAGATGACTAAAATCTTATGTAGAAGAAGAAACATTCACAAAAAATCCATCCATCCAAAAATGACCTTTGTTTTTGATAGCTGTTGAAAACTGACAGAGATGTTTTTGTTTATAAATACATAAATAAAAAATAAATAAATAAATAAATAAATAAATAAATAACATTATGCTGATACCTTTTGCTTTTCCCAAATACAATGTAGCCTACAGGTGTAAGTGACCTTTCATCAATCCAGTTGCAATGGATGAACTGTGATGAACTGCCCTACTTGTGATTGTTTAGAGATTTTAAAGGTTTTATAACAATGCTACATCTTCTTTGGCTATTCTACAATCTATTCACCTTTTCAGCACCAGTAGGCTACTTTCTGTGCAGCCGCACACACACACTCAGGCATGCCAAACAAGCATACACAAAAGTTTCAAGAGTGGGGGATGGAGTAAAATATGGAGACAAATTGAAGTGTGATTTATTTTCGCGGAACGGATGTACAGGACTGAGCGGCGGTCATATTTTGTACCGCTATGCGGTACATCTAGTTATATATTAACTGCTACACAACTGCCATAAGTGAATAACGATTTTAGAGTGCTATAATTAAATTGTTCTACACAAATGTCACAAATCACTGCTTATTATAGATCAATGATATAAAAAAATATGTCATGATTGTTAAAGATCATGTTATAGATTATTCAAATTCACATTACAAGATCCAGTCTACCACTTAGACTGCTATTCATTCATCATAAAAGTCCATTGCCTCCCCTTTTACTGACAGCCAAGTTATTTACATGGCTAGAAAAACAGAGATCATTCCCCAAAACTTGTCAACAAATGTATCTCAAGACATTGAAGGCACAGCACTTCGCTGCGTCTGTTAAAAAAGAATATTGTTTTCATAATGCAATATTGATACCTGGTAGACTGCAACTGGTGATTTCCACTTACAGAGAAAGCTGATTGTTGATGTTATTTTGTGCCACATTGCCGTTATATGAGAATTGAGTCAAAGGGAGTAGGAACCGACGCCAAAAGGAAACAATTACGGTACCTGCTAGTCTCTCCCCAAAATGTCTCTTCATTGAGCTATGTGCAAATACAATTTACCACAGGAGATGTCTCTTTAGCTTCAGTAGTTCTATGATACACCTATTTGTTTTATTCATCTTTTTTGGGGGCCAAGCAGTGAAGCCAAAGTTGGACAGCGAAGCCAGCAAAGCCAAAGTTGGACGTGCGTTTACACATGTAAGTTTTGACCCGTGTGCCCAATTTTCAAAAATTAGGTATCATTGGAATCCTTGGGCCAATCCAAGTTCAACACACTGATCGACACTCTGATCGACACCAAATTTGACACACATGATCTTCAGATCTTCACAAAAGTTATCCCATTGTGTATTCATTTTTGATCAAGCATTTGCCCGTCACAGCCAATCGAAATTGACGGTGAAGTCGCCAAACAGGAAGTGTTCTCATTCTCAGCAACCCTTTCATGTATCAAAACCAAACATGGACTTCAGACCCCATTGGTAAGATGCTCAAAAATTTCGGTGACTTTTGACCTCTAGGCGGCGCTGCAATTAGCAAAAATGCATTTTGGGTTGTAACTGTTGATGTGTTTGGGATTAAAACTTAGGGAACTTGGAACTAAAACTTAGTCTGTTCATTTTAAGTCAGAAACATGCCAACTCGTGACATCAGCGTAATCGATCTGGCCGCCATATTGGATTTCATCAAAAATACTAAAAAAATGTCACAGGTCACACATGTTGCCCGATCTACACGAATCTCGGCACAGATGATCATCTGACCAAGCCTCACAAAAGTGGTGCTTTTTGTAGCCAACTGTTCGCCTATAACAGCCAATCGAAATTGGCGGCTAAGCCGCCAAACAGGAAGTGATCTCATATCTCAGCAACCCTTTCATGTACTGTATCATAATCAAACTTGAAACATGAACTCATGGCCCCATTAGGAGGAAACTGAAGAAATTTGGTGACCTTTGGCCTCTAGGGGTCGCTGCAATTAGCTTGTGATTGTTGACGTGTTTGGAATTAAAACTTACTAGTACTGTCTTTTAATAATGTTGGAGGTCCTAAAGCCAACAAAATCTAACTTCACGTAACCGCAATCAATCTAGCCGACATCTTGGGTTTTGCCAGAAACACGAAAACATTTTCACAGATCACAAACTGTATCTGATCTTTCCCAAAATTGGCACAGATCATCTTCAGACAATGCCCTATCAGAGCATTACTTTCTGGAAAGACATTGAAAAAATAGTTTGCACATCACAGCCAATCGAAATTGGTGGCAAATCCTCCAAACAGGAAGTGATCTTATATCTCAGCCAATCTTTCGTTGCTAGACATAGTTGCTTACACTATGTCTGATGTAACAGCATTGAGTTGCCATGGCAACTCCAGCTTGTCTGCTTGGCCCCCTCAAGTCAAGTCAAGTCACTTTTATTTATATACCATATTATTGTATGCACAATAATTGGAGTGCAAACCAATGCGCTCCACATACAAGACTGATATACAAGACGCTGATGCTGGATGGAGCTGTGTGCTTGCCAGCGCACATGTGACACCAAGACATAACAAACAAATGTACAAAATAACAAATGACACACAAGACAAAAGATGCCGGACGGAGTGGCATAATCACCAGCGTACCCATGACACCAAGACATACAAGACAAGCAACAAACAAATTAACAAATAATAAAAAGTAAAAAATGAAATAAAAGAGAAGAAATACTAATAAAAAAAGAAAATTACTCTCTAAGTCCACACAAATGGAGTCAGTGGCAACGGTGACGGGGGAACCAGCAGCAGTAGCAGAAGCGGCAACAGGCATAGTCCGTATGGTGATGAGGTGTTGCTCGGCGGTGTACAGAAATCCGCCCATGAACCAGTGTACAAGACACAGACTTTACACTGCAGGTGTGGAGTATGGAGGCACAGCAGCGCAGGCAAACACAGCACAAAGCCTCAATCTCCCTTAATAGGCTAGTCAACCGACTAACCTAGCAGCTGGTCAGCAAACTCGGCGTCAAATCCGCCGACAGGATGGAGAGGGAGAGAGACACTGTGCAGCCAAAAGTCAAAAAACAGCCACAAGCTCAGCAGCAGACAGTGGAGCACAGCGCAATCAGGGATGGATTACTGCACGGGCCTACCGGGCCCAGGCCCAGGGGCCCAAGAGGTCAGGGTCATCATTGCCTCAATATCAACAAATCATGATGTAGGCTATGAATCTGATTGAATTTAGTATTGGCCATCCCCAAAATGCACCAGAATACAGGAAATCACATTAAACAAATTAAAAATGTTCTGGGGGAGGACCCCCAAACCCCCCCTCCCATATGCGACAATTAGTGGGGGGCCCTTAAGACATCTGGGCCCAGGGGCTGAAAGTTCATAATCCGTCCATGAGCGTAACTCGTAGCAGTGAGTAGCCTTCAACTCAGTCCAAGCCAGATGTTAGTCCTCCAAAAATAAAACCCACGATGGGGTAAAGTGCAAGAAAATTATAGCAATAGATAGCCGAAACATAGTTTAGACGTGCAACAAACTTTGTCAGAACAAATAAATACAATTAAATTACGAAAACTTGAAAAACTCAAACAAAAACAAGCCAGAAGGAACGGCGTCAGTCTTGCCAGCATCCCCGGAACCTACATGTAGCAACCCTCATTGCTGCTTGCAGCTATTTTTGGGGGCCAAGCAGCGAAGCTGCGAGGCAACCCATAGTGATTCTATGTTTTCTTATTATTATAACGAAACGCTCATTTGCCATTGAACCATACAGTAAAAAGTTGGGAAATTTGGCACATTGATTCAGTACAGTAATATGATTAATTTCACTAAGTTTCATGTCAAGTGCTCTAACGCCACCAATGTGTCAAATTTTGCATTACATCTATGCGATTAACGTTTCAACCGTACACATTGAGCTATATTTGGAATCCTTGGATGAGGCCGAACTCAACGCACCCCATGACGTCAATATCCGCCATGTTGGACCTTCCGCCATATTGGATTTCATCAAAAACCCTTAAAAGTTTTCACAGGTCACAAAGTGTATCCGATTTTCACGAAACTTGACGCAGATGATCGTCATACCATGATTCACAAACGTATTGCTTTTTGGACCTATATTCAAAACCCGTTTCCTGTGACGACCAATCAAGTCAGGAAGTGAAGTGAAATCTCAGCAAGGCTTTCACGGATCAAAACCAAACTTGGTATATGGACTCACGAGCCAATTAGGAGGACGCCCAAGAAATTTGGTACATTTTGACCACTGTGTGGTGCTATAATCACAGGAAGTATAGTCATATTTCAGCAACGCTTTGACATAAAAAAAACAAAGTCAGTACATGGGGTCAGGAACCAATAAGGAGCAGGCTCAATAAATTGAATGACCTTTGACCACTAGGGGGGCGCTATAATCACAGGAAGTGGGCTCATATTTGAGCAATGCTTTCACGTATCAAAACCAAACTTGGTTCATGGACTCAAGTCCACATCCTGAGGACACACAATAATGTTAGCAACCTTTCACCACTAGCGGTGCTATATTTTGCAAAACTTTCTCGTATCGACACCAAATTTGGTACATGGACTCGGGACCACATCCTGAAATTGCTCAATATATTTAGTGACCTTTGAACACTAGGGGCGCTATAATTATCAACACTTTCTCGTATTGACACCAAACTTGGTATGTGGTCTCATGACTACAACCTGAGGACACACAATAAATTTGGTGATGTTTGAGGTATGCGCATGTATATACAAGGAGGTTTATCTGTGTATATATGTGTGGTGGGTCGGATTGGAGGTTAATTAGGTGTGTGTATAATGTAGCAACATTGTGTTGCCTTGACAACTCCTGCTCAACTGCTTGGCCCCCTCATTGCTGCTTGCAGCTATATTTATTATTGTTTTACCCTTATCACCTGTCGTGTCTTGTCTGTGGAACAGGCTTGGCAGCAAAAATGGATGCCAGAACATTAATACCTATAACCGCACCAACATACGGGTGAGGATTTTAATTTAAAAAAACAATCTGACCACCTGCAATGGGCACAGGGTTGGGTAGTAATGGATTACATATAATCTGGATTACGTAATCAGATTACAAGGATCAAGTAACTATAATCAGCCCAGATTACAATAAAAAAAAATGTGTAATCATAGTGGGATTACTTGATTACATTTTATCCTGCAAACAATGCAACTTTTTTATGACATAACTAATGATCATCCAATTGCCTGTGTAGTTTCTTGAGAAGAAAAAGGTTAAAATCCAAACCCAAGATGGAGGAGACGTCAACGTTGTCCGATAGACCTGTTCCAGTGAGGAAAAATGTGTTCAGTACTTCACAATATTGCCAAGTACTGAACGCATCTGAATTAAAGACCGTGGAAAATAAGAATGTGTATGTCGTGTGCAAGTTGTGTAAAAAGTAATCCTAAAGTAATCAGATTATGTTAAATGTTTTGGGTAATACTATTTACGTTACTGATTACAACAATTTCCATGTAATCTGTAGTCAGTAATGGATTACAATTCAAAGTAATCTGACCCAACCCCATTCTCATCAGGGACTGAGGTGGAGCATGTCACCAGCTTCAAGTTTCTGGGTGTCCACATCTCTGAGGACCTCCCTTGGAACCTCAACACCTCTACCCTGATCAAGAAAGCTCACCAGCGTCTTTTCTTCCTGAGGAGACTAAAGAAGGTCCACCTGTCTCCTCAGATCCTGGTGAACTTCTACTGCTGCCCCATCGAGAGCATCCTCACCAACTGTGTCACAGTCTGGTATGGCAACTACTCGGCAACCGGAAAGCACTGCAGAGGGTGGTGAAAACTGCCCAACGCATCACCGGTTCCTCACTCCCCTCCATCAAGGCCATCCAGAGCAAGCATTGCTTGCGTTAAGCGCACAGCATACTCAAAGACTGTTCTCATCCCAACCACAGACTGTCCACCCCACTCCCCTCCGGGAGGCGTTACAGGTCTTTCCGCACCTGAACCAGCAGGTTCAGAGGAAGCTGCATCCCCATGCCAGTGACAACAAACCAACTAATCCCCCCCCCCCCGCCCCGCCCCCACCCAATGCCTCCTTGCCATGGCAACCTTGATAGGGACAATAAGGAGGCGGACATTGTGCAGACTTTTGCCCATCAACAGCCCCCTCTCCCCCGCTGTTACAGTGCCCATATTATGAAAAAATCACTTTTTCTGGGATTTGATGTGTTATTGTGTGTCTCTGGTGCTTCCACACGCATACAAACTTGGAAAAAAATATCCATGCTGTTTTGAGTGAGATAAGGGTTTCTGGATGTATCCTGCCTTCAGCCTCCAGGGTGAGCTGGTCAAAATCGGCAAGGCTTTTGACGTCACAAGCCGAAACATTTCAATATTCCCACCCACCACCTCCTTTTAGGGCAATTACGTTACGTGGATATAATGGAAACCTATAGAGCTGCATCGAAGTGGGCAGGGAAAAGCTAAATCGCTGAACAAACGTGAATAAAATGCACAACATATGGTTGGTGTAAGAGTTATCTGTTTGTTCATGGGATTCATTCTAATTCCATCACTTACATATTTCCTACAACTAGGTGAGATAGCTAAGTTTATGTTGTAGGCTACTGAAGTTCCACTAGATAGCTAGCTAGCAAGCTAACCGTTTTACATAGAGATTATGGTAAGTGTTAGCTAGGGGCTAAATCCGTCCTCTCAACACTGGGGTATTGGAAACGAATTAGGTTGGTAGTGTACATAGTTTCGGCATGAGTCAGTTACATATACACATTTCTTCATAACCATTGTGTTAGTAAAAGGATTGAATGTCCTGTGATTTCAACCGACTTGTTTACATGGACGCGAAATAATCTAATTGGCAAATATTGACCAAGATAATATCACAGTGCTTCATCTGAGAAGATGCAGTTCTGTAGACTAACTATACTATGTAAAACAAAGGTGTAATAGATGTTAGGGGATTTTGAATTGGCGTGTTTCAGACGTTGCATAATCAACACCCCACCTCTCCGCACCAAGCCTATGAGTTCAACTGTTTTTTAAGCCTCCATATCTCAGAAAATAATGTAGATACAAGCTTAAACCTTTGCACAGTAGTTGTTGGGTAATATTTAGCATTATTGACATAACGTATGAAGCAAAGCCAAGATGGTCAGACGAGGCTGGAGGCATTTGTTGATTTGGCACGAATGACCCTGGTAACAGTTAATGGAGTCGGGCGTGGGTAAGTGAGCAGCAGCTCATTAATATGTAATGAGCAGCAGAAACAGCACACTTTGAAAGGGACTGAAAAAGAGTGTAATAGAGGTAGGTAAGAATCTTTTCCTACAAGCTATTTCCAGCAGCAACTTCAGAAACATGTTTTCTGGAACTGATAGACCTATTTTAACATGTTGAAAAATAGTCATAATATGGGCACTTTAAAGGATAATTCTGGTATTTAGCACTTTGAGTCCCTTTTCTGGTTTGTTTTGGATGCTCTAGTTCATAGGTTCTCAAAGTGTGGCCCGGGGGCCAATGGCGGCCCGCGGAAACATTTTTGGCGGCCCGCGATAACATCTGTAAAACTGTACAACTGTACTGTGTGCTTTGAAAAGTACAAATCTCCGTTTAGTGGTGTTTATAGTGGCCGTCAGGTTTTCCTGTGGTGCTTTGGTAGCTGGAATTGGCCCTGAATAAGGCCTATGCTGATAAGAAGCAAGGCACAGTGAGACTGTTCTAAATAAGTTTGTACTGTACTTGAAATGGACTGCAACCAGAACAGTTATATATCAAAGAAATAGAGGGTAGAGAATCCCAATGATTGTGTGTGCATTGCAATTTTTTTTAAGTTTTGCCTCTTGAGGTTTAGCCTCAGTTATGAATTAAAATGTGTTTAATGCAGTAAATATAAACTGTAGAGATGCAACCTGGTCATTAAAATGATTACAAATGGGATTTTTTCCAGTTTTTTTTTCTCCCCCCGCCCCTTTGGCGGCCCTCAGTTAATGTTGGGTTCCTGAATTGGCCCTCACCAATCAAAACTTTGAGAACCCCTGCTCTAGTTCATCCAAAACAAACCAGAAAAGGGACTTAAGGTGTTAAATACCGGAATTATCGTTTAAGGTGTCCATGACCATGACAACCTTGACAGGAACAAACATTTTGACATTTTTGCCCTTCAACAGACTTACATACTGTACTGTACATACTGATATTACACTTATACATAGCCATATTCTACTGCTCTTCATACTATTCATCCTGCATATACACTTATTCTTACTACTATGTCTTGTCCTGTCTATGCACCACCTGTCTATACTTTCTATCACATTCCGCTTTTTTGCACTTCTGGTTAGACGCAAACTGCATTTTGTTGTCTTTGTACTTGTACTCTGCATAATGACAATAACGTTTAATCAAATCTAATCTGAATGGGCATAATTTACCAAATACAGTGTGTGCCAGGTCCTTTTCTAACATGAGTTATTAACGTCATGACCAAGAGATGCAGTCTTGTTTTTTAAATAGCCGTTGTTTGCATGTGGATATCACATCAATTGATTTGCAATAAATCTGTGCATGCATAGCCCACTCCTGTGGTAATGCCATTGATTTCCCTGTAATGTGAAAGTGGATGAAATGTCCATTACCCTGACGGATAATGAAATGGGAGAGTGCTAATTGAGTGCTGTGGCCCCATCCTTCACACGGCTCTGATTGAACATGCCCATTCTCTGAGCTCTTTGTCTGGTCTGCAGTGACCTGTACTAACTCCCTTTAATCATGTCTTTGTAATGAAATATCAGCATGAAACATGGCATGATGTAATGGTATGTTCCACATCTACTCCTACACTTCCCAGCGGTCTTGCACAGCCTATACTGCTGAAAAACACAGATTTGGATGTAAAGGACATTTTAACACATACACTGTTCTGACCTGTGTTGTCTGCCTCTCCCCCTTTTCCATTCCAGTATTTATTTCTGTGCCAGTCTGCTTAATACAAAAGGGCAGGAAATGTTCCTCTTTGATTTCCTCTTCTTTAATGAAGAGGATTGTAGTGCGGCGGTTATGTGAAATCCAGGCCTGGCAAAAAATGGGGAAAAATAAAATCAGTAATTTGAGGATTATTCCATGATTTAGTCCATAGGGTATGGGGTAGCCTAGTAAACGGTGAATTAGGAATTATCACCCTGATTTTGACTCTTATCGTGATGACAAAATATTTCTGGTTAAATGACCATGCTTAGTAAGGAATGTAAGGGCACAGAGACCAACCTGGAGACGATGGTCAGTGCTGCAAGTGGTTCAACATGCACATAGTTCAGTATAGGGATCCCATATACTCTCATCAACACTCTAGGAGGAACCATTCAATACCATTGGTATTGTTATAAACATTGGACAATAGGCTAGGCCTATCCTCCACCATCATCAAACATGTTCTGAATGGCTTTTTAAAAAATCCGACACCGCATGGTGCAGTTCATCACAGAATTCATAGTTTACCCACCTCTTATATTAGGCCTACCACTACACCCTTGCACACATAGACAATATAATTTTGATATAGAGCGCACAGAATAATATAAGTCATGTTATGACTTAAAAACATTTGCATTACACAACAGGAGGGCAATAGACACTAGCCATGCCTAACCACACCTAGCCTACACCAGTGTTTCTTAACTGGTGGGTCGGGACCAAAAGTGGGCCGCAGAACCGTTCTGGGTGGGTCGTGGAGCTTGTGGTTTAAAAAAAAAAAAAAACACACATATTTAAAATGCTAGGCTACCTTATCAGATCTAATAACAGACCTTTCAGATTTGACAACATGGGACAGAAACCCCAGTGTGTGGCGTGCAGTGAATTGCTGGCACATGAGAGCATGAAACCATCAAAATTAGAATGACACATAGAAACAAAGCACTCTTGTCAAAACCAAACATGCCGAGTGGTTTGAAAGGTGGAGTTGAAGACTTCATAATGCCAAACATCACCACGTTCCAAACAAGTAGGCTAGCCTAGGGCAGTCCTACATGAATTTAGATAATCGTATCCGTTGGCTTGAACGCTAAAAAATATATGGGTCATTATGGGAAATTGTGGGTCCCAAAACTAGACCAGTTACTGGCCTACTACATGATGGGCACATTCACAGTGTAGGCATAATAAAAACTACAAACATCCGATTCACTTCCGTGTGTTTTTTATGTTTTCCCTGATCTTCGAGATGTAACTTCCGCTTATAGTAAGGCACATTCGACATTTGCAGCGCTGCGCAGATCTGGTTGAACGTGATGCATGATGGCCTTACCTCAATCAGAGCCCGTCTACGGAGAGCCTGGCCACTCCGTATTAAGTCCCATTGTACCGAATTTTGGTTGCAGTTCCACCAGAGTTCCACTGGGGGCGTTCGCCATGAGTGCAGAATGAATGGGAGTCAATGGAGCTAGACGGCTAAATTTGTCTCTTTCACCTGATTGTCGTTGACAAATCTCAGATTTGATTGTAGTTTGTATAACTTCAACATGGGTTTTAGGTCAAAAGTTGAATGAACGAGTACCTATGTCCTTTTGCTTTCTTATAGGTTGGGTCGTTGTTGCCCATAACACGCTAGCATTGTGCTAATGAATGATGTCATTGACACGTTTGAAAGGCTTTTTAGAACAATTAGATAGATAGATACTTTATTGATCCCCAGGGGAAATTCAAGGTCTCAGCAGCAGCATACATACAACACAAACACATTCTTTAACAGCAGAAAGAGTAATTAAAGTATATAATATAAAAACACAACTAAGCAGTAAGGACAGTAGAAGATAAAGAATATGCTAAATATACTAAAATACAAATTATACTAACACTTAATACAATATATAAAAATATACTAAAATACAAATTACAAAAATACAAATTATACTAACACTTAATCTAAATCAATTCTAAAAACAGTATCCACATAGTGGTGATTAATAAATCAGAGGCGCTTGCAATGACTGAGGCAGGGACTGAGCCTGTGATTCTCTGTGCATAGTAAGGTATGGTAAGGTGCTCTAAGGTGCTGTGTGAATGAGTGTCATGAAGGTAGTGCAATGGTGATAGTGGTCATAGTGATAGTGCAAATGAGTAAGTCAACAGTTCAACAATGCAGAAATAAAGTAAAGTAAAGTCTATATATCTATATTAACTATTTAAGAAAATGTATAAGTGTGGCCACAGTTCGGCTGTGGCATGGAGGGGGTGGGGGTTATGCATATGTGCCGATGTGCTAATATAGCACGCAAACAGTGAGGCATAAAGACAGTGGTACAAGTGGCTAGTGGACAGACAGTACCAAACATGGAGGGGGTGAAGAGGCAGACAGACTATGCAGAGAAGTCTATTTCTCCTCTTCCCTTAAGTGAGGCATTGAACAGTTCAATGGCCCTGGGGACAAATTACTTTCTCAGTCTGTCAGTTGTGCAAGGCAGTGAGCGAAGTCTCCAGCTGATCAGGCTCTTCTGCTTAACAATAGTGCTGTGGAGTGGGTGACACTCATTGTCCAAGATGTTGATCAGTTTGTTCAGGGTCCTTTTGTCAGATAGTGAAGTGATGCACTCCAGTTCAGCTCCCACCACAGAGCCAGCTTTCCTTACCAGCCTGTCAATTCGCCCCACATCCTTCTTCCTTGTGCTTCCTCCCCAGCATACTACTGCATAGAAGAGGACGCTGGCAACAACAGACTGGTAGAACATCCTGAGGAGCTTACTGCACACATTGAAGGACCGCAGCCTCCTCAGGAAATACAGCCTGCTCTGCCCTTTCTTGTAGAGTCGTCCAGTGTTGGCTGACCAGTCCAGTTTATTGTCCAGGTGGAGACCCAGATACTTGTAGGTGCTAACCATCTCCACATTGACCCCATCAATGTGGACTGGTAGCAGAGTGGGCTTAGACCTGCGGAAATCCACCACCATCTCCTTGGTCTTTGAAGTGTTAAGTTGAAGATGATTGAGTTTGCACCATTGCACAAAGTCCTCCACCAGGCTCCTGTACTCCTCCTCCTGTCCGTTCCTGATACACCCCACAATTGCAGTATCATCAGAAAACTTCTGCATGTGGCATGACTCGGTGTTGTAGCAGAAGTCAGATGTGTACAGGGTGAACAGGACTGGAGAGAGCACAGTTCCCTGTGGCGCTCCGGTGCTGCAGATCACAGTGTCAGAGAGACAGTTCTTCAGTCTGACGAACTGTGGTCGCTCGGTCAGGTAATCTGTAATCCAGGTTACTAGGTGAGCGTCCACACCCATCTGCAAGAGCTGGTCTCCCAATCTGAGGGGCTGGATGGTGTTAAAAGCACTTGAGAAATCAAAGAACATGATTCTCACAGCACTTTTCCCCTTGTCCAGGTGGGAATGTGTCCTGTGTAGAAGATAAGTGATGGCATCGTCCACACCCACTTTCTCCTGGTAAGCAAACTGTAACGGGTCTAGTGCATGGCGTACCTGGGGTCTGAGCATGCCTAAGACCAATCGGTCCATTGTCTTCATCACATGTGATGTAAGAGCGACAGGTCTGTAGTCATTAAGCTCACTAGGGTGTGGCTTCTTAGGGACAGGGGTGAGACATGATGTCTTCCACAGTGTTGGAACTTGTCCAAGGCGTAGGCTCAAATTGAAGACGTGCTTCAGTGGCTCCCCCAGTTCAATTAAGTGACTTTAAAAAATATAATACTCAACAAAGTGTATTTTCTTCCCGAGAAAAGTGGATTTTGAGGGGTACAGCTCCATAGACCAGTGTTTCTCAAAGTGTGGTCCGGGGACCACTGGTGGTCCGCAAGCTAACCCAAGTGGTCCGCGAGCAGACGTGGTAAAATATAATATAGATGAGTTGTTTGCAATATTGAACCAAATTGTATGTAAATACAAACAGTTCTGTAACAATGCTTTTGTAAGCTACGCCAGTTTAAATTAATTTTCTCACACAATATAAGCAAGGTGCAAATACAATAAGCAAGGTGGTTCAGTGAGTAGACCTACTGTGTAATATACTGTTAAAGTAGGACTACTGTTTTTTTAGCTAGGTGGTCCGTGAGGTTGTTTTTATTGGTTAAGTGGTCCTTTGTCTGAAAAAGTTTGAGAAACACTGCCATAGACCTCCATGCATTCTGCACTCGTGGACGAGCGCCCTCATGTGTAACCACAGGAGGAACTGCAACCAGTTCAGAAACCGGAAGTTTTCCGAGAGTGGCAGTTCTCTCCTTATTAGACATTCTCTGCCTCAATCCATATTTTGCATTGTGCTAAAGTCCACCATGACTTGCCACCATGCAAGACGCTCAGCCAGATCTGCGCACCTCTGCATGAAGTCGAATGAGCCTATTTCCCTTGCTATCCAATACAATCGCGAGAAATGTACAACTTCACGTCCCTCCCCCGATGACTGTCTCCTTTAGAAAGTGATTCGTTGAGATAAAGTGGATCAAGTGAGTTGATAGTACATATTTTAATAAGTTATAATGTTTGGGATCTTTTGTGTCATATGTTTGATAGCTTGTGGTTTTCCTAGTTTGAAGATAGCCTGGGAAATTGGGAAATGTGGTGTGCAAACTAGCTGTGTAGATCACAGGTTACCATGTCTCAAACTATTTAGCCTACTGAGTTGCATTGTCGCAGCGATTATTTCACTTTGTGCACGTTTCAGATGAATTCTTCTATTATCTATAAAATACTATCTACTATCTATAAAAATTCTAAAATACTATCTACTATCTATAAAAAGTCTATTTTGGCGTAAATTCTGATCATGTGACTTGTTCACTTGATCATGTGTGTGTTAAATCTGAACATTGTACAAAATATGTTGCATTTCTTTACCAATAGACCTAAATCTGGTCACAGCACAGGTAATGAAACTGGAATAAACATTTTCTTCTCCCCTTCTTTTAAAATCGTTCAAATGAAGGGGGGAAAAGGATGGGACGCCTGGATGGGAAAGTGATCGTGCTGTCTGCTGCCGCGCAGGGGATTGGCAGGGCCTCAGCCATAGTAAGCGTATTCATTTTATGCTAAACTGCAGATTTAAGACCGGTCATTTCCCGAAGCAAAGGTCAGTTATGCTGACTGGACCCTCACCTGTTATCTTGGTGTAAACGTATTTTTTGCACAAAGTGTAGGCAACCTAGTGTAGCCTACTGTCATGTTCTTACACATCTCAGTTTTAACATAATTTAGGCATATTTAAGACCATTATGAAGACCTACAATGGTAAGGTCAGGGTGCAAAAGTGACCCAAAGATAATGTTAAAAACATATAATAAATGACTAAAACACAACAACTGTGAGCATGCTTTCCAAAATGACGAAACAACTTCATCAACATAATATAATAGCTAATAATTAAAGTGGTCTGCATTGGGACAATTAATTTGTAATCAAAATGGAAATGTCATTACAGGCCTTTGCTAAGGAGGGGGCACAAGTAGTGGCTACTGACATCAATGGAGAAAAACTTAAAGAACTTGATGGTGTTTCAGGTATGGTCCCTTTCTGTGTGGTTTGTTGCTGCCATCTAATGGACAGTAATCTTTATGGACATGCTGTCTAATTTGTAGTCACAGTGCACGCAAGGCAATGCAAATACAAAGCAATGCACTGTAGCCTTCTTTTTTCTTCTTCTTCTTCTTCTTCTTCTTCTTCTTCTTCTTCTCCGTTAATTGGATAATGAAATGATTGACAGAAACTTTCTTAAACTTGTGTCACACAGGTCTAATTATAAGCATAAGTATAAGTATATATACTCTTTTGATCCCGTGAGGGAAATTTGGTCTCTGCATTTATCCCAATCCGTGAATTAGTGAAACACACAGTGAGGTGAAGCACACACTAACCCGGAGTAGTGAGCTGCCTGTTACAGTGGCGCTCAGGGAGCAGTGAGGGGGTTAGGTGCCTTGCTCAAGAGCACTTCAGCCGTGGATATGGGCCTAGCAGAGCAGTGCTCAACCACTTTCCCCATGGTCGGGGATCGAACCGACAACCCTTCAGTTACAAGCCCGAAGCCCTAACCAGTAGGCCACGGCTGCCCCAAGTCTAGAAGAAGACACTGGAGCTATGTTCTTAGTGAACACTTTCGTGTAAAACGACATACAATGATCTCAATGAACATAACATTTACATTGAAATTAACAGTTTAGAGTAAAGTCCAGGGTTCTAAATTAACTTTTTTGATCACCAGCCAATGTGGCTGTAACTTTCTAAAGTTACTAGCCAATCAGAATTTTCACTAGCCATTTTTTTCCCGGTGAGAATAAATGAGTGAGAAAAGTTTGTATCTATCTATCTATCTATCTATCCATCTACCTATCTATCTATCTATCTATCTATCTTTATCAGCTATCTCCCTCCTCTTTCAGTCTATGCTCCCTGCTTTGGCTCTGTTTGTTCTTCTTCTTCCTTGTGCTTCTGCAAACTGCGCGCAGCCAATGGGCGTATAAAAAGTCATCACGTAGCATTACGGCACAGTGTTCATGGGAAGAAGTACTGCCTGGGGGATAAATGACCGAGAACAGAGCCTTATGTATCATGCATGCACTGTAATGACTCATGCATCACTGGCCAAACTGGCTATACGTTTTTATTAACACCCACATTTGGCGGGTGTTAATTTAGAATGCTGCTAAAGTCATAATAAGAAAATATATAGACATTAGTAATAGACAAATAACTAATAAGTGACTAATAAATACATTAATTAAGATAAATATTAACAAAATAATGACAACAACCACAAACATATATAAATCAACTCTGTATGAATTAATCAATTAGATATAAGGTAAACTTTCTGTCTTTTTCTGACTTTTCTCTCTCTTCAGTTTGCAGTATTATCTTTCACCTTCTTCTCAATCTCTCCAATATATAAAGCCATACATTTCAGCTGTTCTTTTAAGCTTTTCTATATTTGTATTATCCCTTACTATTTGTATAATTTATTATTTGGTCATTCCACGTCAAAAATATGATAAGGTTGTTGCTGCACTGTCTCAAATTTTGTTTTTTTCTTCCCTTAACATTTATTTAGTTTTACAGCCTGAAAAAAAAACACATTATCTGGGAAGCAGCATTCGGGCATTCATATTTTGAAAAGTATTTATAGCCAGCCCAAACTTTGTAGGATGGAAGATAAACATGTTCTCATTACCACAAGGAATTGTGTATGCCTCATTGCCTACACAATCAGAGGTGGAAAAAGTGAAGAGTTCAGATGCAAAACCCTCTAAATCCGTCTGACCACTTTTCTTTTAAATGAGCATTTAAATTCAGGCTCCTATAAGTTTTTGCCTATAAATCGATATTTCAGACCAGGAAGAGAGTGGTATTTAGTGGGTTTAGAAGTTAACTAATTTGATTAATGTATACTATGTGTGGAGAGCATCCCCTCATCATCTTTATCTCATTTTTGACATAGGTGACATTTAGAGGCTTTTGCATCTGAACCCTTCAAGTATGAAAATATTGTACTCAAGTAAAAGTACCAATACTTTGATGAAATATGACTCAAGAACAAGTTAAAATACCAATCTGAAAATATACTCAAGTAAAAAGTAGTTCATTTAAAATGTACTTTAAGTAACAGTTACTTAGTTTTGGTGGTGGGGGGTACCAAAACAACCAGTTTTACCAGAGACTTTCTAATGAGGAGCTCAAAAAATCCTTCATAGTAATGCATGGGGTTAGTTTGTAACGCCAATATGGCAGTTGTCTACACATATATGGGGCAGCCGTAGCCTACTGGTTAGCACTTCGGACCTGTAACCGGAGGGTTGCCGGTTCGAACCCCGACCAGTAGGCACGGCTGAAGTGCCCTTGAGGCCATCAGCCCACCTAACCCCTCACTGCTCCCCGAGCGCCGCTGTTGATGCAGGCAGCTCACTGCGCCGGTATTAGTGTCACCTCACTGTGTGTGTGCTGTGTGTGTTTCACTAATTCACAGATTGGGATAAATGCAGAGACCAAATTTCCCTCACGGGATCAAAAGAGTATATACACTTAATACTTATATATACTTATACATATCACAACCCTTCCACGAGAGGGAGTTAAGTCATTTAGAGACGAATGACCGCGTCGCAGGAAGTGCATCATAACAAAGGGACGCCAGACCCTCTTGTAACAGCTGTGATACTGCAGACTCGTAAAAGTAGTTAGAAAATAAGGCAGAAAAATGACAAGTTTCCTCATGCTGCTTCCTTATGTTGGAATGTGCAAAAATGTACAAACAATCAAGAGGATGCCTTCTTGTATGTGATTTCTGCAACAGTGATACTGCAAACGTGTTGATAGCCTATTGTTGATTTATATGCTGTAGCCTAGTGTAAAGCATGTCACAGAGTAGCCTAGCCTACAGAAAACACTTAATTTATGTGATGTGATATAATGATAACTTGTATGCCTACAATGGTTTATTAAACATCATAGTCATTTATTTAGTCAGTCATCATGTTCATGCTAATGAATAGGAAGGACACCTAAACGATAGCCATAACCCAAAATTTCACGCAATATCTGCCGTGATTCCCTATGCGTGAGTCACAAGCTCCTTCCAGCTGACTCTGGCAGATCTCGTGGACAGTCAGTCGCAATCGATTATTTAATAAATAAATGTGAATTACGATTAATAATAAAAATCTTCTACCTAATGTGACTATTTTTTCCATGAACTGTTCCATGAACGTTTTTTCCAGCTGTATTCTCCATAAAGAGTAAAGTAAATTATGTACTTATTTTCGGAATTGACGTCACTTCCTGGACTCGTCTGAGGCTGGTCTAATGGGTCGGAGGTCTCTCAATGACTTAACCCCTACTGCCTTCTGCGGCAAAACGTCGACATGTGAATACATTGAGCCAATCATGTGGTGTGTTGTGAATACATTGAGCCAATCATGTGGTGTGCTGTGCTGTGAAGACATCGTGCCAATCATCTGTTGTGATCTCACCGCTCGAGCAAGATTGGTGTCGTGAAGCCTTACGCACACACATTTCTGCCGTAATAGATGCCCGATAAGTGCCCGAAAAGTGTTGCAATATGGCCACCGAGTGGAGGTACTTGCCTAAAAGGTCCTAGGTCCTAGCTCGAGTTGCTGCAGCCAGCAGCTAAGGCAGCCATGTTCATGCTCCCAGGGTGTAGCGCTTTAGCTGCAGCAACTCGAGCCAGGTAAAACCGATTGTTTCAGTTTTGTTCATACCGACAGTACTCAGTGATGTTGAGAAATGGAGATCTATGTGAAAAATCACTGGAGTTCTCCTTTAAGTTTGAGCAGTAGTTGATTTTCAAAGTTAGTTGCACTCATCCTTGGTCACTTTGCAGTGAACAGTAATCCAGCATAACTGAAAAGCCCCTCACAGGCAGCTGAGACAGGCAGGCCAATGTTGAGTTGCAGAGAGTTTTTTTTTTATATTTGGAAACGAGCAGAAGGTTCAGCAGATTAAAAGGCGTCGGACTGGGGGGGAAAGTGGGAAGTATAGGGCCCCAATGGAGGAGAGGGCCCTTGAAAAGTGGAATACGGGGGGCACAACATTTTCACCAGGCATTAGTAATAACTCAGGTAATCCACACATTACCTCCACTCAGGTAATCCACACGTTACGAGTAGTACGAGAGTAGTTATCCTTTCTATCTGTGCAAGCTTGGTTAGTAGCCTACATATTGATGGGCTATAAAAAGGTTTTTCATTACCAAGGTGTCACACAAGAAACATTTCATGATGGATAAAAGCAAAAAGCTCTCCCAAGACCTTTGCAACCTTTTTGTTGCAAAACATATCAGTGAAACTGTTTACAGATGCATTTCAAAACTTCAGAATCTTCCAGTAAGCAGCATGGGAGCCATTATCTGCAAGTGCAGGAACATCACTGCATCATCAACTGGCCATGCACAGGATCTCCTCGCAATATTTCTGACCAGGTAGTCAGAAGGATAGTCAATTCCAAGAGCCAAGGACCACTCGGAGAAAGCTCCAGAAAGACTTGCAGAAAGAAAGGCAGCCAATTCAATTAAATTCAATTAAACAGTTCTGGAAGTAACTAAAGATCAGGATTCACAAGAGGGACCCCTGGAATCTGTTTAGAACAATGGGCCAAAATCACACCTGATACTTTGACTAATACATTTTGTCATTCAGGAAATGTCTTGAAGCTGTCATTACAAACAAAGGCTTTTCCACAAAGTATTGAAGAAATTTCAGTAGGCACGTTCAATACTTTTTTCCTGTGTCATTCCACTTTATTGCACATAACTCTTATGTTTGGATTTTTTTTATATGTGTGTTAATATAATGTGTGGTAAAAATTTCGAATAGACTCGATCACTGGAAGTTTAGGCTAATTACTGAAAAGAATATTTTAACTTCCAAATTAAATGTCAAAATGAATGTCAGACGAAATTTAAAGTTTGACTGACTGGATTTTGTATACAAAACATAGTGAAACAGTCTATTTCCTTGAATTTCCCCTGGATCAATAAAGTATCTATCTATCTATCTAAGGTCACTCTCACTCTCCCTTGCTAAAGAGCTAAATGGTTTAGTCCGCCTGCACGATTCATAAGGTAGGCCTATCTTTTGTTTATTTAGTTGAGCATCGCTAGTAGTGGACCGCTAATTGTTGTGCTGCTGCGCACTGTCTTTCTACAAGAAAGCCAACCAAAAACAAAGGCCAAAACAGGAAAAAGAGACATAAAAATGAGGGGAAACAACTGCTAATAAACTTCTTTCCAAAGAAAGGTGAGCACAAACGTCAAAACATGAAATCCCATGGTGTTTGAATAGCTCAGCAATCATTAGTGCTAAAACGAACTGAGACAACCCATTGAAATAGCGGAAAATACACTTTCATAAGTTAGGCTACACATGTAGGGTAATCTGAATGATGCATCTCGTGATCCAGCTAAAGGTGTTTGAGTCGTGACTCACTCGGATCTTTCACCTGTGTCTTTAAATTAACCCATGAGTCTAGTATCATTAACTCGGATCAGTTGTGTCCTCAATCTTAAACGATAAACAGCGCCACACACAAACCTCTTGCAACATTAGCTAGCCTACTAGTCCTAGCCATCATAGCTGCCAAAAATGTAACAATTTCGTAGGCAACCACAACTCCACAAATCAACTCAAGCGACTGAGTGAGCAGGCAGTCCGAGATAAGTGGTTAACTTCCCGCAGAGCCGGAAACATTGCAGACTCGCAGACCGTGGGACTCGGATTGGAGCTGCTGAGTAGCAATCCGGGTTAGTCGGATCAGCCGGCCGGTTAGGCTACGTTGAGTACGAGTCAGTCGAATCAGCCGGCTACTTTGTCATGAGTGGATCTGTAGACGAGCGAGTAGCTCCTCGAGGTGAAAAGCAATTCCACAACAAAAGCCATTCTTTCACTTCTAAAATAACATTCAATGTTCTGCATGTAGCTTAGACATAATTAGATTTGGTGTATAGATGTAGCATATTAAAATGCAATTAGGTCGTGCAGACAGTCCAAACTGCACGCTCATGGAGCTGCTTGAGTATCTACCCGGATCAGTCGGGCGGGCCGGTTACATTATGTTGTTATGAGTGCGAGTCAGCCGAATCAGCCGGCTACGTTGTCATGAGTGGATCTTTAGAGGAGCGAGTAACTCCTCGTCAAGGTGAAAAGCAAATCCACAAAAGCCATGCTTTCACTTCTGAAATAACATATGTTCTGCACGCATAGCCTACTTTAAAATGCAATTAGGTCGTGAAGACAGTCCGAATTCGAAACATTGCAAGTATGGCTGCTTGAGTAGGCTAGCCTACCTGGGTCAATCCCGGATCCAGCCGGGGGCGGTTACGAAAAGGAGTCAGCCGAATCAGCCCGGCTCGTTGTCAGTGGATCTTTAGAGGAGCGGTAACTCCTCGTCAAGGTTAAAAGAAAATCCACAACAAAAGCCATGCTTTCACTTCTGAAATAACATATATTCTGCACGCATAGCCTACTTGGCGGGCGGTTACATTATGTTGTTATGAGTGCGAAGCCAGCCGAATCAGCCGCTTTGTCATGAGGGATCTTTAGAGGAGCGAAAATCCCTCGCCAAGGTGAAAAGCAAATCCACAAAAGCCATGCTTTCACTTCTGAAATAACATATGTTCTGCACGCATAGCCTACTTTAAAATGCAATTAGGGTCGAAGACAGTCCAAAACATTGCAAGTATGGCTGCTTGAGTAGGCTAGCCTACCTGGGTCAGTCGGATCCAGCCGGGCGGGCCGGTTACGAAAAGCGAAGCCAGCCGAATCAGCCGGGCTACGCTTGTCAGTGGATCTTTAGAGGAGCCAGTAACTCCTCGCCAAGGTTAAAAGAAAATCCACAACAAAAGCCATGCTTTCACTTCTGAAATAACATATATTCTGCACGCATAGCCTACTTTAAAATGCAATTAGGTCGCGAAGACAGTCCGAAACATTGCAAGCTCAGTATGGAGTTGCTTGAGCTAGCCTACCTGGGTCAGTCGGATCAGCCGGGCGGGCCGGTTACGTTATGTTGTTATGAGTGCGAGTCAGCCGAATCAGCCGGCTACGTTGTCATGAGTGGATCTTTAGAGGAGCGAGTAACTCCTCGTCAAGGTGAAAAGCAAATCCACAACAAAAAACATGCTTTCACTTCTGAAATAACATATGTTCTGCACGCATAGCCTACTTTAAAATGCAATTACGTCGCGAAGACAGTCCGAAACATTGCAAGCTCTGTATCGAGCAGTAGGCTAGCCTACCTGAGTCAGCCGAATCAGCCGGCTACTGTCATGAGAGGCCTAATGAGAATAGTAGTAGTAGTAGCCTAGTAGTAGTAATAATAATAATAATAATAATTTATTCACTGCAGGGCGTTCCTGTTTCTATGTCTACATTGAAAGTCAATTGCTTAGGCTACACTAGGTTAAGACAATAAATAAACAGTCTGGCTCAAACTGCTTTCTTTCCCGTGAGTGGGTGGAGGTTTTGATGCTATTATATTAGGCTATTTTATAGTATATTATATGATATTATATTAGGCTACCTAACAGTATAGCTATTATTAATAATAATATTAGTTGCCTAGTATTAGCAGCCTATTAATACGTTATTAGAATAGATTCCTAGTAGCCAACTATTAATATAGTAGTGGTAATAAACAATATAGCAGAGTAGCATTAGACCTAGGCAAACTTTTCTATTGTTAACAAAACAACAACAAATAATTTATTATTATAATATAGGCTACCCTCTCTGTCAATAAGATCAATTAATTCAAATAGGTTTCTTTAGACTTACTTGACAACATGTTTTCAGGTAGTGTCATAAGCCCTTCCTCTCTTTCGTAATATTAGGGGTTTGCACGGCGTTTCATCAGATCTGGACGTCGCCATATTGGAGATACTCGCCTCATTAGAAAGCATTAGGCACTGAAGTAAATCCCTAAGATCGTCAAGGAAAATGGTTAATTATTGCTGTGTTTTAGGTTGTACCAATAGGTCAGACTGAGAAAAACATCTGGTGTAGGTATTAGTGTTGCACGGTGTATCGATACTAAAAATGTATCACGATGCCTTCACGCAAAAAACGATATGATTTCCGACGTTTTTAGAAACGATACTTTATTAAAATAATAACGTTCTGTGTCTGTGTGAACTGCTGCGCTGCTCCTTGCACACATCTAGGCAAGTGGGCGTGTCAAGCAGGCAGCTCTGAGTGAGTGCGCGCGCAGCAACGTAGACATAGTTCTTTGCCGACAGTCCTCGGCCTGGTGGATAAAACAAAAGGTGATGTGAAATCTGGAACTATTTTGGATACATCGCGAATAGTGAAGGCAAGCCATCAGGTACACAGAGGCCCGTTTGTAAAATATGTTTCAAAGTCATTTAAAAGCAGTAGGCTACGCATGGAACTTGGCTAAACACCTTGCAGACATACATTATCCCAACATTTTTAAAGAGTTCAAAGAACGACAGGTTAAATATGCTATAGAAAACACAACTACATGGTTAGTGCCAAGTTCTTCTCTTCTATTCTGTTTTAGTCTAGCCTAAGTGAAACGAGTATGGTTCTCTGGGATAAAGCGAACCTTCCTTCATCAATGAATTTTGACGAGACATACACAAGCTGTAATCAGAGGGTGCTAACGTGATGAAAGCGCAATGTTCACGCCAGAATAACATTACCAACACTACCAAACAATCTATTTCATGTTTGGTCAGTACTACTGGTAATATTTGGCATGGCATGTAAACTACAATTTGTTAAATAATTATTGCCCAGATGTAGGATAGGCTACCCGAAATGCGCTAATTAAAGCCCACAGCATATTACCACCGCGTGTTGAGTCCTAATAATAATAGCGGCTTTGTTACGTGGTAGCAAATCATATTATCAAAGAAATAGACGTAATGTAGGAATGCACACAGATATATTGCAACAGGTAATGGTGTAGGCCTATCTGACGAAGACCTGAGTGGTTGGAACGTCGTACTTGTACACTGGGCGCAAAGAAGACTATCACATTTTTCCCTTTGCAACTGTAAAAGAAATCCCATGAACACGGGAAGGCCTAGGGTAGCCTATATTCAAGTCAAGTCAAGTCAAGTCAAGTTTATTTATATAGCACATTTCATACACAGAGGTCATTCAATGTGCTTTACATAAACAAAACCAAACGATAATAACAAATAAAAGCATAGAAGGGCAATATAGTCAAAGAATAGTTAAAAGGTAAAGATCATAATAAAAAGAAAACATAAAACACAAGGTAAAATCATTTAAAAATAAAGAATAATTAGTAAGCAAAAAAAAAAGGCAAAAGTAGTAAAAAAAAAAGTAATAAAAGACAAAGTAGAATAATTATCGAGGCAGATTCAGAAATTGTAACTCGCACAGTTAGCAGAAAGCGCCTGAGAACAGTTTGGTCTTAAGTCTAGATTTAAAACTGGCTACAGTTGGGGCCTTTTAATGTCATCCAAAAGTTGGTTCCACAGCTGAGCATAGCAGCTAAAAGCTGCTTCACCATGTTTAGTTCTAACTGTAGGTTTTACTAGCAGGTTTTTCACCTGGGATCTGAGAGGACGAGAAGGTGTGTACTGCTGAAGCATGTCTGACAAGTATTTAGGTCCTGCTCCATTTACTGATTTATAAACAAGCAATAGTGCTTTAAAGTCAATTCTGTGACTTACTGGAAGCCAGTGCAAGGACTTAAGAATTGGAGTAATGTGGTCAGTTCTTTTAGTTTTTGTTAGAGTCCTAGCTGCTGCATTTTGTATCACCTGAAGCTGTTTAATAGTCTTTTTAGGAAGGCCTGTGAACAGTCCATTGCAGTAATCAACCCTGCTGGAGATAAATGCATGAATGAGTTTTTCTAAGTCATGTTTTGACATCAGCCCTCTGAGTTTGACAATATTTTTGAGGTGGTAAAAGCTGATTTAGTTATCGCTTTCATGTGGCTGTTGAAATTTAGATCACTGTCAATTAATACACCAAGGTTTTAACAGTATCCTTTGCCTTCAACCCTTTTGTGTCAAGGAGAGTGGCAACCCTAAGTCTTTCCTCATTTTTACCAAATATAATTACTTCAGTTTTTCTTTGTTCAGCTGAAGAAAATGTTGAGACATCCAGGTGTTGATTTGTTCTATACACTGACACATAGATTCAAGAGGACCATAGTTGTTTGGTGATAGAGCTAAGTAAATTTGTGTGTCATCTGCATAGCTATGATATGAAATCAAATTATTTTGAATGATTTGTCCAAGTGGGAGCATGTAGAGGTTGAATAATAGTGGCCCCAAGATCGACCCCTGGGGAACACCACAGGTCAAGGACGTTGGTGTTGAGGTACAGTTTCGATGGCAACAAAGAAGCTCCTTTCTTGTAGATATGATTTTAGCCAGCTGATAACTATGCCTGTAAATCCAACCCAGTGTTCTAGTCTGTGTAGTAAAATATTGTGATCAACAGTGTCAAATGCTGCACTAAGGTCCAGTAGCACTAGGACTGATGTTTTACCTGAATCTGTGTTGAGGCGTATGTCATTGGAAACTTTAATGAGAGCTGTTTCAGTGCTGTGATTTGCCCGAAAACCAGACTGAAAGTAATCAAAATACCCATTTGATGTTAGGAAGGTGGTTAATTGATTAAAGACTACTTTTTCAATAATTTTGCCAATAAAAGGTAGATTGGATATGGGCCTGTAATTGTTTAGCATGGAGGCATCCAGGTTATTCTTCTTGAGAAGTGGCTTTACAACAGCTGTTTTCAGTGACTTAGGAAAAGTGCCAGACAGCAATGATACATTTACAATTTGAAGGACATCCGCCCGCTATGAGGTGAAAAACAGTTTTGAAGAAATTGGTAGGCAGAGTGTCTAAGACACATGTGGAAGGGCTGAGATTCTGTACCGTTTTTTCAAGTGTTTCGTAGTCTATCAAGCTGAACTCTGACATCAAGTTTAGTTTCCCTCTGTTTGTTGCTGGAAGTTCAGGTTGTTGAATTTGTAATTGAGCAGATATGTTGAGTCTGATTTTGTCAATTTTACCTTTAAAAAAAGATGAAAACTCATTGCATTTATTAGTTGAGAGAAGTTCAGGCTAATTGTGAGGGGGGGATTGTTAACTTATCAACAGTTGAAAATAGAATACGAGTGTTATTTGAACTTCTATTGATAATGTTAGAAAAGAAAGACTGTCTTGCTTTGCATATTTCAGAGTTATATGTGCGGAGCATCTCTTTATGGATTTCATAGTGGATCTGAAGTTTGTATTTACGCCATTTTCTTTCAGTCTTCCTACACTCTCTTTTTAGAAGTTTAACTGCTGGATTTTGCCTCCATGGTGCTTTCTGTTTGTCCTTAACTTTCTTGAATTGTAATGGAGCAATGTCATCCATAATGTTTGCCATTTTTGCATTATTCACGGGTTTCATCAGGTCCCTTTCCACAGGTGTATAAAATCAAGCACCTTGATTATCAATGCAGACGGCATGGTGCTTGATTAATACACCTGTGGAAAGGGACCTGATGAAACCCATCAATACTGTGCATCAGATGGCCTAAAGATTAAGTGCGCCACATACTCGACGCACCCGACCTGTAGCGTGACAATGTGACGTCACAGAAGCGCTGTTACCATTTATACTCGCTCGTCGTGGTCACGACACTAGTTGCAATATTCTCCTGAACAGAGGTGTCGCTGTTGTGAAAAGATTAACGCTAACTACGTTAGACAGCAGAAGAAGCTGCATTAAGAAACACTAAGTTCCGTGGAGCTAGCGACAGTAAGCGACAGTACGCGACAATAGCGGGCAATATGGCGGCGAAAAGCGTCAAAATAAAGGTACAGACGAACGATCAGATAAAGTAGGTTAAAGTAGGTTTTCAGAGTATTTTTCAAAGGTTTACACGAAATGTAAACATGTTGCTGAAACTTAGCCTATGTAAATGCATGTGCAAATAATTGTAGCAGAATTGTCTTGCTAACATCCTTGAAATTGAACGGAAGTGATCTCACGCAACACCTTTCTCAATGCAAGGCAAGACAAACCAGAGCCCGTCTAAGGACATTCTCTGGACAAACGTCTCCATCTCCTGATGTAGGCTACTATTAAAAGAGAGGGGAACAAAAACAAACATAGAAAAAGGGGATAATAATGTACTATACATCGATTTAAAGTTAATGTTTTTATACAATTATACTTTGCATTAATATAATTGTGGAAGGATTACCTTTTTCATTAACAAGACCTAAAATAACACTATTATCAAATAACACTTAGTTCAAACTTAGGGTGGTAGGCTAAAATGGACTCCTTTGTACTTTCAGAATAGATATTTATGCCAAATTGTCTTTATAGGTATATGCCATACTAACTCTATCACGGACTCATATAGCCTACCCTAGGCCTGTCATACTATACACAATACTATTGAACTTTAAATTGTGTGGCTATGGAAACAATAAGTTGTGCATATTTAAAAGGGGGTAAAATGGACTCCTTATAACATATACTTTCAGAATACACATAGATATTTATACCAAGTTCGCCTTTGTAGTACCAGGCAATACCAAGTCACTAGGCCTTCTATTGACACACACTGTTGAACTTCAAATTGTGTGGCTGTGAAAACAATAAGTTGTGCATATGTAAAAAGGGAGTGAAATTAAATCCTTATAACATGTACTTTCAGAATATATAAAGATATCTATACCAAATTCGCCTTTGTAGGTACAAGGCCATACTAACTCTGTATCAAGTCATATACTATGTCTGCCATTGACATACACTGTTGAATTCAAATTGTGTGGCTGTGAAAACAATAAGTTGTGCATATGTAAAAGGGGGGTGAAATGGAATCCTTATAACATGTACTTTCAGAATATATATAGATATTTATACCAAGTTCGCCTTTGTAGGTACCAGGCCATACTAACTCTGTACCGAGTCATATACTTTAGGCCTGTCATTGACATACACTGTTGAACTTCAAATTGTGTGGCTGTGAAAACAATAAGTTGTGCATATGTAAAAGTGGGGTGAAATGGAATCCTTATAACATGTACTTTCAGAATATATATAGATATGTATACCAAGTTCGCCTTTGTAGGTACCAGGCCATACAAACTCTGTACCGAGTCATATACTATGTCTACCATTGACATACACTGTTGAACTTCAAATTGTGTGGCTGTGAAAACAATAAGTTGTGCATATGTAAAAGGGGGGTGAAATGGAATCCTTATAACATGTACTTTCAGAATATATATAGATGTTTATACCAAATTCGCCATACCAAGTGTGTACCGAGTCATATACTATAGGCCTGTCATTGGTACACTGCTGAACTTCAAATTGTGTGGCTGTGAAAACAATAAGCCTACAAAGGCGAACTTGGTGAGCTTTTCTGTTGTTTTCTGTTGTTTAGACACGGCTACAATCACGTAAGATATCCAAAGTGCATAATACTCCATTGTACTTCATTCACTGAGTATCGCCAATATGGCCGCGCGTGCTGGGTTGCCATGGTTACCGGCCAGAACGTGACGTCCGTGCAAACCCCTAATATCTGGCTGTTTGACCCTCTGCCCTGTGGCTGCACGGGAAGCTACATGAGTGAAGTTGCCGCGGTAATGTACTTGACCGGCCCCCTTGACCCCTTACCCCAGTAACAGGCTTATCTAATTGGGAGGTAAGGGGGTAGTCTCTATCCCCCACCTATTGTCCCCAACCCCCAAGTCCAAAAACACCTCAAAGAGAAGTGACAAGAAAAGTGATAGTGGTGTCAAGACAATTTTGAAGTTAATTTCAAGAAGTTTCTGAACATGAGCACCAGAAAGATGAACAATGTGTGGATGCACTTCGACCAGGAGAGCACTCTAAAGTATGTAATCAAGTAAAATTTAAACTACTTAAAAAATACAAAATACACAAAAAAACTACTCAATACAGTAACGTGAGTAAATGTATTTCATTACTTTCCACCTCTGTACACAATTCATGCCTCATGCTCATTGATTTTCTATAAGGTCCTAGATTTAAGGCCCCAAATTATTAGTCTTTTATCAACTCTTCAGTCTGAATTACACTTAATGGATTAATCTTTTTATTACTTTAGAATTGAAATAACTTTTTAAACTTTTGCTTTGCATGCATTGGTATTTTCTTTAGGAAATACAAATCTTGTTGAAGTTGTTCTGGTAGGACTTTCATGGTATATGTACAGGATTTGAAAAATAGCAGAACAGTAATAGTATAGTTTTCTCTATATATTTCTATCAAGTTTAAATATCAATTTCTTTATGGTCGGTTTATGAGTCGAGTGCCATACTTTTTATTAAAAAAGTAGCCTAGGAAGTGGCTTACTCTGCAAGCCTTGTTGCTCTTAATGTCAAGGAACTGTAATGGAACTATTAGGTAGGTATTTAGGTAAATTACAGTGATGTGTAATTGATGTACTAAGAAGGTCTTGTATGCTTGTCCTGGTCAGGAGTTCTACTTTTGTTTGAAGGCTACATAGTTACAGATGAAGCTGCATATGTGTGTGTGCATGTGTGAATGTATGCACAGACACACACACACACACACACACACACACACACACACACACGTTTTAGTGCTAAGCTCACTAATCAAGACACAAGTCTTTGTATAACCCACAATGTACACACAACTAATCACCTTTCTGCCAATCAAAAATTGGTAATTCAATTACTGCTTTTTTCATCATGCTTTATGTTTATGTTTTTAAGGAATCAAGACCAAGGTTGTTGATGTAACAAAGAGTGACCAAGTTGAGGCTCTTGCTAAGGAGCTAGATCGCGTGGATGTGCTGTTTAATGTTGCTGGGTAACTGTGCCTTGGCTACCATGAGTCACATACAATTCCATGTTCCCTCCCAAGGGAAGTAGTAGTAAACTTTATTTGGAATCAGAATTTAAAACTATACCACTTTATGTGTATGTCCAAGTCTAATCTTTATCCTCTGTTGAATGGTTCTCTGTGTGCCCACATTGTTTTTTTTTTTAGATAAAGTGTGTCATTTCCACAGCCACTTTTACAGTGTTTCAAACTAATCACTTGCCCATCTCTCATTTTAGCTATGTCCATCATGGCTCCATTCTGGACACTGAGGAGAAAGACTGGGATTTTACAATGAATGTGAACGTCCGCAGCATGTTTCTGATGATTAAGGCCTTCTTGCCCAAGGTGACCTTGACCTGCGAGTATCCCTCCTTCAGAGGATTATCAGATAACACATGCTGCCCTATTTCTCTGCACTGTTATGTTCAAGGGTTTTATAAATAAGAGCAGCATTGGCCTAGTGATTAACAGACATGCCCCTATCCGGATTCGTGGATTAAATACTGCGATGAGCCTTGACATATAGGGGTTAAAACCTAATCCCTCCTTAGACCTAAACACTGACCAAATTGCCTCAAGACTGTTATTGTTTTAATCACCCTAGAAAGCCTTTGAACAGGTGAAAATGTCTTCTGTAAGAGTTTGTAAATATTATAGTAGCGGTAATAGCGGTTATAGCACTGGTAAATTAACACGTTGCTCGCTGATGGGGATTTTAGAATTTAATTCAGAGATGTATGGTCCAATATTTTTATTGTATATTAGTGTCCCTGATTGTTATTGTTTTCTACTTGAATTCAGATGCTTGCACAGAAATCAGGAAATATTATTAACATGGCATCAGTAGCCTCCAGTATCAAAGGTATTTTTTCTCTGACATATGATGTATATTTGTCAAACAATGTTTTATACTTTTGTGCAGATATAAACTTTGATACACAACGTATTCCTTCCTTTGGTCACACATATCCTTAACATATTACTACAAATGTCCAAAATTCAGGTGTGGTGGACAGATGTGTCTACAGCACCTCTAAAGCGGCAGTCATTGGACTTACCAAATCTGTGGCTGCAGACTTTATTGACAAAGGCATCCGCTGTAACTGTGTTTGCCCTGGTAGGTGCCTTATTGACTTAATTTAAAGGAGAATTCCGGTGTGATATTGACCTAAAGTGTGTTGAAACATGATACCGAGTGTGAACTACTTTGAGCCTTGTAAATGGTGTAAAACAGTGATTTATTTGTATGGCTAGGCCGATGCCCAGGGCACCCCCAACGAAAAACTGTTGGTAGCATTGGCTAACTAGCGCCAGATTTCTGAGTGCAGGGGACAAGCCGAGATGAGCTATGAGACATACGTTCACACTCGGTATCATGTTTCAACACACTTTAGGTCAAAATCACACCAGAATTCTCTTTTAATTCCTTTACATTATTGTTATTATTATAGTTATTGTTACCATTACCAATGATAGTCCTGTAGACAACGTTTTTATTGTCCATAGTTGAATTTTCTGTTTTTGTAAACCTTGCCAATATTCAATGTACCTAAGTGGGATGAAAACAAACTAGTGACATATACAGTATGACTATTTAAAAAATACAGTTGATAGAAGTTTGACCTCAGTTTTTAATACAGTTGATAGAAGTTAGACCTCAGCAATTTTGTGTCTTTTGTGGCCATAGGAACTGTGGACACACCATCCCTGAGGGACCGAATCCAAGCGAGACCCAATCCTGAGCAGGTATTTGTTTATGTCTATATTCAGTGTCATTAATATATTCTTTCAGAACTGTACACAGCTCACAACTTTATAGCCAAATAATCAGATTGTTCTACCATGGGAACCTTAGTATACGTAGGGTTCCTCTGCAGATAGTACAGATGAATGTTGTTTTGTTCTTGCTGCAGTTAAATGATGAGCGTAAACCCCTAGCAGATATGTTAAGTTTCTCAATGTTTGACCCTTTGGTCACCTTGAAAGGTCACTTTGTGTATATATTTCAAATGAGTGATTGTCCTACAGGCCCTAAAGGACTTCCTTGCCAGACAAAAGACGGGTAGAATGTGCACCGCAGAGGAAGTAGCCCACCTCTGTGTATACTTGGCTTCTGATGAGGTATGTTTACCTCTTTTCTGTCACACAAACATGCAGGCATTTGTGGGCGTTTGTGGGCATTTGTGGGCGGTAACCAGGCCATGCTGTTGGAGGTGAAAACAAATGCTGCATCGCCATTGAGATAATAGAAAGGAGCTCAAGGATTATAAAAGTACTTTATCATGTTAATTTGTATAATAAAAACACCATCCATTGTTATAGCCATCCATGTGTTCACTTCTGGCTCCTTGGCTATTAACTAGCTATTTGACATCTTTAGAACACTAAACATATTGAAGGTGCCAAATGTTTAGTTACTCCAGTCTACATTTTATGAATCACTCCTATGATACATTTATATTGTCTATCCAAACTTTGCGTTGGATTCCAAAATATGGTGCCTGTTTAGAAGTTAACTAAGATTAACCAAAACTCCGATATTGTTTGCACCTCCAAGTAGTCTGTGACGTAAGCTTGTGTGAAAGAATACAACTGGCCATGATTCCAAGTAGGTAGTTTAGTGGCAAACCTAAGTAAGATAACCCAGAGTAAGTTGTAAATCTGATAAAAGAACAGCCCAGGGGCTTCAGTCTCCAAACTAAACAAAGGGCTCTTCTATTAGAAGGTTTACCACCAACATACCCAAATCTGTCACTTAACCTCCTACTTGGAATACACCCCAGTTTCAAACATTGAGTTTGTTAATAGCCCACATGGAATCAATACAACATGATTAAAAATATACATATCTCATTTCACAGTCAGCCTATGTGACTGGAACTGAACAGATCATTGATGGCGGGTGGAGACTTTGAAGACTGCTGGCATTATTACACTTTTCTTTTTTGAGGAATTATAATTAGGTCTACTTTATTGGTGAACATGGATTTTGGCAGAGGATTGGAATTGATGAACCAGGCACGCATTTTGTTATCTATGACAATCCAAAGGGACTAGTGCTTTTTCCAGTCATAAAATGCATGCTGATCAATAAATAGGCCTAATACCATTCATTATAAAATACAACAAAGTTCACTCCAGGTCAGCCTACGCCTACACGTCATCACTCCCTCATAGCTGTCATCACTGTTATTTCTCAGAGAAATTGTGTGGCCTTATGTAAAAATAAAATAACATTGATTGAAACTGAATGGATGTATTACTTTGTATTATTCCGCATATAGCAGTATAAGGCTACCTCCCAAAAAGATGCTTTCAAACTCCGTGTTAATATTTAGTCGGGCATCGTTAATCCTCTCTTTGAGTGGGATCTCCAGTCAATTGGTTGTCGTTTTGAACAATCGCTGTGCTGATCTGCCACCCGCACACGGACCAGGTTTCGCTATTGTGTCGCGAGGTGAGTAAATTAATAAAATTACGGTCTTGTAAGACCATAGCTTGACTGCATTTATCTTAGGCAATCAGACGTTCTAACCACGTGAGGCAGTCCCTAACTAGACGCACGGCGGGGATTTGGAAAGGATGAGCAAATTAAGTTAGCAGCTAAACGTTAGTTGTCATTCTCACTAACGTTAGGGATTTGGAAACTCATTCTTGGTTATTACTTCAAGTGTGAATGTATATCCTATTTTTGTCTCGTGACGTTGAACCACACGCCACAGATAATGGTTAGCTATGGCAAGTTGTAGTAACATTGTTACATGATAACTAGATGTAAGCTGTGTTCACTGAGAGTCTTAGTAAGACCATATGGCACTCTGTGCTAATGTGCCATATGTTGAATCAAGACGAGTGTTGATTAGTGTGTGGTCTCGTCAAAATGGGATTAACTAGTGGTTGCCTGCTTAACTGTCTTAATTAGCTGTTTCTTTGTTAATATGCCCGCCTATTCATAAGAGATGGCCACTTTTGGAATGTCACTTGACTTGGATTAAACCTCGAAACGACTCAAGTAATCTCTCGGTAGGTTTGTAACCAAACGTTAACGTTAGTGTTTTTATTGTACAACAAATGGTAATGCTGTTAGCTCACGTGAACCAATCGCGATATCCTACAATTCACCTTCAGACAGGTTGTTCAACCTGACCTATTCTGTGCTATGACTAACGTTATCTTATCTGTGACTATGAAGATTCTTGATTTGCAAATGCTGTTTCTCATATTTTTAAATCTGTCAAATCTGCTGATTATATAGCTGTCATCATTGTGGACGTTTTGTAGCCTGGAAATCCAGTGCTCTCGGAACTCTGGATTTCCAGGGTAGATGTTTTGGGCACACATTTCATAAACAATTTAGCATAGCCCATCGTTAGAGTTTAAAGCCAAGCGGTAGTTCTAAGTGAATAGGCTCAAACGGAACTTTACAACCTGATGAAGCTGCAGGTTTTCATCGTCATGTCTAAATTCACAAACTTTCCTAGTCAGGTGACGCCTTTGGAAGTAAGCCAGGTCCAGATATCTCGAGTGGAGCGCACCGATGGTCAGTCACACTGAGAGTAAGTTACAGTTAAATCTGCTATGCCATGGAAGGTACCTATTCAAGACCACACTCAGCAATATCCCAGGCGACCGAAGAAGGAGCTAGCCCCACATGCAATCATGCCGAGGTACGAAATTGTGTTTAAAGGTGCGTTGACAGTCTGTAAAAATACTTGTATTTGATGCGAAGTGAATGTTACAACAAATTAATGTGTGAACATGTATGTATCATTGTATGTTTTAAAAGCAGTGTCTTCATTGATGTTTAGCAACAAGTGCATTTTTTCTTTCTCTCACTAAAATGCCCAGGGTTCATTGGCACAATCTATGTTCGCCACGTGGTTATTGCCATGTCGGAAGCTGTAGTATGACTAATCCCAGAGTCAACATTGCGAATGTGGGGGCTTGAAGCCAGACAGCCCATTTCATTGACTAATGTTCTGATAAGAATAGACTACATTTACATTTTCTAGGAGCACTGTTTCCGTACCAGAGTACCCACTCTCTTGAATGCTGCTTACTGGTGCCACCTGTCTGAGTTATTGTTTAAACTCCCTGTTGTGCTCTTGTGTTCCTTCGCCAGTCACACCTCAACGTTGATCAAATGCTCCAGGTGGTACCAAAGCGCTCAGAGAGCCCCAGCGTAACCGAGGAGACCGTCTTCATCCCGCCGCCTGTGTCTTCGGTAGACGCAGGCACCAACACCGACCCACCAGACAAATGCTGCGAAAGGCTGCAGATGCTATGGCCCCCCAGGGGCATCATCGCTGCCCTCATAACCAAAGGTCAGTTGGGAGGCTGTGGTGGTGATCGATGCAGCCTTCAGATTTGTTGTAGCCATTTCAGTGCTCTGTATTCTGGAGTTAATGAAAAATTCTGAAGGACCTCATTTAGGTCATATTGTCTATTGTTGACATGGAATTGAATCTGCCACTAAACTGAAGCCTCTAGCGCTTTCATTGCGTAGTTAACAGACTTCAAATGCTTTAAGCTATACTTATAGTATATTTTCCGTTGCCCACAGTGACCATGGCGGGCGTTCTTTTTGGGGTGGTATGGTCCATCACGGTGAAGGAGTGCGAACCTGGGGGCAACCTGTTTGGCATCGTGGTGCTCTTCATTTGTGCGGTCATTGCTGGCAGACTGACGGGACTCATCCGCCTCCCTAAACTACCTCCCTTCCCTCCTCTGCTGGGTAGGTTCCTTATCACTTCCGGAATATTTCCTTTCTACCAGCCGCACTTAATTCAGATATCAAAGATTACAATGATTCTTATCAGAGGAATAATTGTCAGATTTGTCAAGTCATTTCCCAGCGTGTGCGTGTGTGTGTGTGTGTGTGTGCCCGCGCCACTGATGTCTTTGTTTACTGTACACCCCATTGTATCTGTTTGTACCAGCATGTACAGACAAGTGTGTGTGTGTGTTTAAAGGGTGTGATTGATCTTTTCAGTCTTTACTTTTTTAAACAATATCATTAATATTCACTTTCACTTGACATGCCTGTTTTAATCCAAATGGCTACTCTGTTTTACTTGACCTGATTGGACGTTTTGCCTTAGCCACACTAAATGTCCTTGGTACAGAGGCATTATCAGACTTTTCAGACTTAATCAGACTATTTTGCTAAGTCATGCCTTTATTGCTTGGCAAACAGGCGGTACTATGTGCCCCTAGGGCTCAACGGTATTGTGTAAAATAAGAGTTAATCAGTTATGATATTCTGTGATGTTCAGGAAATACTTCACTTCAGTGATACAAGATAGTGAGGCTCCTTGAGCTCTTGTAATTCTGTCTGATGTGTTCTTACCTGACATTGAAAAAAAAGTGTTCTCATTTAACATTCCATGGGCCGCCCCTGATTTGACCAGCTTTGGGGCTTTGTTGGGCTGTAACCCAGGGTTACAGTAGTAAAGAAAGGCGAAGCTGGCAAGAATCTTTCATTGGATTTTGGTTCTTGACTAAGAGCTATTACTTTTGTAAAAGTTCACAGTTGTTCCCACACACAATCTCCATGGTTAACCAATGCTTGTCCTCTCTTTGTACTGTAGTTGTCCTCCAGTCAATCTGATATTTCTGTGGATAGTACAGTATTGTTATATGATGTCCTTAAAAAAAGTTCTCAATCATACAGTAGAATTGTGCTTTCACTACAAACACCTCTCTTAGAGTCAGTGTGCTTTCTTTGGCAGCCTGTGGCTGTGGGGGAAGATATCCGAGCAGGACTTCCCAGTGTCATGGGAATGTTCTGAAACACTAAACACTCCACATGACTGTTTTCTCACCGGCCGGCCACTCTCTTCTTGCTCTCCAGGCATGCTGCTAGCAGGTATCCTCCTCAGGAACATCCCTGTGGTCACTGACGCCGTCAAAATCGACAAAGACTGGTCGGCTGCACTAAGGACAATCGCCCTCGCGGTCATTCTGGCCAGAGCTGGGCTAGGCCTAGATGGATCAGTATGTTCATTTTCATTCACTCTTTTCTTTTATAAATTACTTTTTCATTCCTCCTGTATGTTATCTTTATTTCAGGACTGCACAACTACATGAGACTGGAATCTTTTGTTGTTGTTGCTCCATTCATACAATTTGACCTGTAGGGTTTCTTGACAGATTTATTTTATAAATCACTTGTGTGTTCCTCATGCATGTAGTCTTTATTTCAGGACTGCACATAACTACCGGAGGCTAGAATCTTATTTGGTTTCTCTTTCCATACAATTTGATTTGTAGTTTCCTGACGCAGCCTTGTGTTTATGATCCCGTGCGATTCAAACTTCTGTGCTGCTGAACGGTCTAATAGTCAGCTTGCTCTGTTCTGTCCTCAGGCTCTGAAAAAGCTGAAGGGAGTGTGTATGCGGGTGGGCATCGGGCCCTGTCTGATCGAGGCCGCTACTATAGCTGTGGCCTCACACTTCATCATGGGTCTGCCCTGGGTCTGGGGCTTCATACTGGGGTACTGAAAATTACATTTAAATAATTATTGTTAGTCTAAAACAGTGGTCCCCAAACTAGGGCCCGCCACCTCATTTTGGATGGCCTCCCAAAACATGTCCGTGGTATATAGCATCTGCCCCGCATGGGAGTATGACATCGTCAAACTATAACCTCCGTAATTCCCCCATTCATTCTCTATAGCGACTGGTGGTTGTTTTGGCGCTGTTTCGCGTTTGCCATCGAAAACGGAATGAAATGTAGGCCTACTTGCAAACAATGTAAGAGGCCTATGCTGACTGTATCAGTGCTCAAAGTATTCTAAAAGTTTATCAATGAATTGCTAATAACTAACTAACTTCTATTCAAGTGATATTTCTGGGACTTTCTGGGATAATTATTTCTATTTTGTATCCACTCGTTCAAATGTTCATACAAATTCACAATTCACAAAGTTCTCATCAGGTGAGTGAAAGTGGTCATTTCAGATGTTTTTGCCAGCACTTCATAAAACTCCCATAGTTTGAGAACTTTGAATTATTTGTAGGATATTGCTTGTTCACAATTTGAGCTGTGTATGCAAAGAGTTCAGAGTTCACACATTTTGAATATTTCATTTGAGCTACATTTTACACTGATATGGCATGATGGCAATATAAACACAGCTAGCAAGGGTATTACAGTAGCCTATGATTAAATGTAATGGAATATTCAACTTCACAGCACTAAGCTATTTATGGTTACTGATATACTCCGAGTCTCTGGCCCTCTTTAGAGCTAGGCATTTTGAGCTGGCCCTCAGAAGAAAAAGTTTGGGGACCACTGGTCTAAAAGAATGCTGTTGAATTCTATATTAAAATGTGCAAAAACAATGCATAAACTGATGTTTCACTGTATGCTTTTATTACATTCTTACTTCAGGTTTGTTTTATGTGAACGCTACTGCTGCTGACCCAGCGATGGTGTGTTGTTGTGTGGCAGGTTTGTGTTGGCCGCGGTTTCCCCCGCGGTGGTAGTGCCCTCCATGCTGTTGCTGCAGAAGGACGGCTACGGCGTGGAGCAGGGCATACCCACCCTCCTCATGGCTGCTGGCAGCTTCGATGACATCCTGGCCATCACCGGCTTCACCACTTGCCTGGGCATGGTGTCAGCTACAGGTACAATAATAAACCACAACCACCACCACTGGGGCAAACCAGAAAACAGATCTTGTATTAGCTATCAGTCTTTAATATGTCAGTAAATGTTCATTGCCAGGCTTGGTCAGCTTAGGTCAGCAATGTGTGTTTTTGCAATGTTGCTACGGGTGAATGAGCACTATCAGATCAAAAGGAGAGTCAGCGTAGTCTGATCATAGCTCCTTATAGCGTAACTCTCGCCAAAGTGCAACCTAGGGTATTTTTGTGAATGTACTCAAGTCAAACTTTTGTTTAAAAAGACGGATGTGCCACTTTTAAGATTGATCTTATCATCATTTTTTCGGGTCAAATGGCCTTTTGAATGGGAGTGCTACGGGCACTACTATTTTGATGCGATCATACTGGTTGCATCTGATCCGTACTGATTGATCGCTATTTTTAAAACACTATGAAGGCTCGACATAACATGAAACTTTGCTCAAAGTGTCACCAGGGTCTCTACACATGATCTCGAGCATTGAGAACATTGTTGAGAACATTGAGTTTACTAAAACAAAAGGTTTTGGCAAGGTGACGGTGAGCGGAAAAAAAACACTACCAAAGTTGATCGCATTTGACCCGAAAATGGCAATATGGTCAATCTTAAAAATGCCTAGGTTGCATTTTGGTGAGAGTTACGCTTTAATGTTTTAAACTATAGATCATATTTTGTGCACATTTTGTTCTAGGTAGGATTTAAGAAGGTATTTGTCATTATAGTAATTGTGATGTTGTTTGTTTTGCTGAAGGGGCCGCCTGGTTTAACCTGGTGCGGGGCGTATTAGAGGTGTTGGGTGGTATGGTGGTGGGAATTCTCCTGGGCTTCTTCCTGCAGTACTTTCCCAGCAAAGACCAGGTGAGGAAGTTAGTGGAGCCGATGATAACCTAGAGCCTTTTAATGGTTCCCATTAAGATGCATGACGTGTGTGGATTTAACTGGCTGCCATTCCTGTTGTGTCTCAGATTTGGGTGTATTGTGTGCCCTGATGAAGATCCATTTGCAGTAACTCCTCCATGAAAAACATTAAATTGGCATGTGTATGTCATGATCATTTCCTGTCTCACAGCTGTATCATTAGAGCTCATCTATAACACATATAGGAAAAGCTTAGGAAAAGCTACTCTAATTGTAGTGCAGGTGAAGGTTGTTTTCCAAGCACATTGGACATCCAAGGAATGTCTTGTCTTCACAAATTCATTGGCAAATATTTCATGATATCCATGATGAAATGCACCTAGCTCTCCAAAACATGTATGGCTATGTCCATAACAATATTTGCTATTACTGTATGCCAGTTTGCATTTGTTCATCTTTTTCTGATCACTTCTAAATACAGTTTGTAACCAAATGTGTTTAATGCATGCAGTATAGTGTTGGGATGTCTTGATTGTCAAGGTGTAAAAGAGGCCTAGCACAGATACCAGGATCTGGACATGGGTGAAAAAAAAACATCTGATTTTATGTATGCCTCCTTGCTGTTTGTCATTGCTTTGGTGTAGTGCCAAATGTATAACAAACTTATGAATATGCAGGCATAGGTATAACTATGTGTTGTGTCTGACCCTCTTTACTCTGATCTAGAAACAAGTGGTGATGAAGCGCTCCTTCTTGGTGCTGGGCCTGTCTGTGTTTGGTGTGTTTGGCAGTAACGTGGCCAACTTCCCTGGCTCGGGGGGCCTGTGTACACTAGTGCTGGCCTTCGTGGCAGGAGTGGGCTGGAAGGAGTCAAAGGTCAGCTTTCCCCCACTGTGTATGTGTGTGTGTGTGTTTATGAACCTCACTGATGGAACCCAGCGGTGAAAAATAAAAATAGACAGCTAGATGCAAACCACGTTGAGGCTTCCTGTTCCTCTCTCTCTCTCCTCTCTCTCTCTCTCTCTCTCTCTCTCTCTCTCTCTCTCTCTCTCTCTCTCTCTCTCTCTCTCTCTCTCTCTAAACAACTTCACCACAACCCATCGGCCTTTTTAGTGTAATCTGCCAGCAAGGGTCACTGTTGTCACATCTGTTAAAAGTTAGCACCCATCTGCTTGTCTGCTGCTGTTAGATATGTTCCGTTATTAGGAGGTGTTTTAAGCTCAAGTAATATTCTCCGCTATGCTTAAATGAAACTTACCTGGATGACTTGTATGTATTTGCTGTGTAGTGAGTCACTTAGTGTAACAGATACTATGGCTCTCAATGCCAAGACTTTTTTGTTGTATAACCCAACTGACCCCTTTTGTTTTGTAATTGATTAAGAACACAATACCAATCTGTTACCAATGCAGATCAAATCAGTTGCCCTGATATTGGTGGTGATATTGATAGTGTCTATTGTGTCAATTAAGTTGCTGTTTGGGTTTATGTGGTCTATGTAATTCAAAGTCAAGGTCAATGTTACTTTATTTAGGAAAAAATGGATTTTGATAGATAAAGGGATTGGTTGTATTAAACAGATATTACAGACAAGACATAATAATGACGGAGCACAATAAATAGATCATAATTAGACACACATTTGCAACCAACTCTCTGACATAAGATCACAGTAACACTACAATGAAAACACCTTAAATACCACACAACTAAAGAGGTAGCATGAATTACATTCACATGTCGCTCTCTTACATAGTTCCACAAACTCAACGCAGCTATACTCAGTACAGTATAGCAGTACATCCACTCTTGCATAGCCACACCTCCCTCATGCTTGATTCTACACACTCAAACACCTGCAGTTATCTTAGGACCTCTGGACCATTCTGCAGGAGTTGCCCATTGATCATCTTTACAGACAAAGGGACAAATTAATGTTTATATTTTATAAGCTCATACATTCAGGGTTCAACAGTTTGGAGTGGTCAGATGAAATCCTGTCAGCCTACTGCTGTGACTGAGTGGACTGCTCTAAAAAATAAAGTGTTGGTGAGTGAGGGGCACAGGAAGTCCCATAACCCCCCTGCTGATTCACACTGCACTGTCTCTCTTTCTAGGTTCCTGTTGAGGAGATAGTGGGAAGGGCTTGGGACATCTTCCAGCCCCTGCTCTTTGGTCTCATAGGAGCTGAGATGACCTTCTCGGAACTAGATGGCCACACTGTGGGTAAGCATCTGTGCCTCTGTGTGGCCTCAGGGGGTACTTAAAGCTCCAAAAGTTAGTCTAACTGATTGATGAACTGAGACAGAAGTCTTCCTTCTCCTCACACAGTACTCATGGTCCTCAATGTCTCTCCCTCTCTGTCTGCCATCCACAGGTTTAGGTATTGCTGCTCTTATTATTGCACTGGCTATTCGTCTTCTCTTCACATTTGTCATGGTGATGTGTGCCGGCTTCAATTTCAAAGAGAAAATATTCATTGCAATAGCTTGGATGCCCAAAGCTACAGTGCAGGTAATTATGGGATGTTATACATTAGACTAAGTAACCCTGGTTTACATTTAAGTTAAAGGGCCCGAGTTCGCCGGCGATATAGGTAGCGGGAAGCTACGGGAAGGTGGGGACACTGAAATGGGCGAGACCTCTCCGGTGAAGTGAAATTAACCAATCATATACAACTAGTGTTAAATTCTGATCTATCTATCTTTTATTAATTAAAGGACAATTCCGGCACAAAATGAACCTAGGGGTTAATAACACATGTGTACCGAGTTCGACCGTTCGCTGGGATTTGTTTTCATGCTAGTCGAATGTGACCAGTTTTATTGCAAACCGCTTATTAGCGTTTAACGCTAGCCTTCGGGGAACAGGTACAGTAAAAAGAAATCGCTATTTCTATACCACTAACACTTTAAAATAGCACCACACTTACATGGTAGCATAATGAGGGTCTCTACATGTAAACCGAAGCTTTGAGAACTTTGTAAGTGTACAGGCAGTTTATTAAAAAGAAACACATTACCGTTCACGTCTGGTTCACATATACAGGCAGGCGATGTGAACTAAAATCAAATGTAAGTTGCTCAATATAAGCCTATCAGAAATAATAGCTCCGATGTAACATAACTTGTCTAATGTACTTACTTAGTGGATAACTGTCCATCTGGTCCCTCTGGTATGGATCGCGCCTCCAATTTCTTTTCGGGACATGGAAAAAAGTTTCAACTACAGCCCTGTTTATCAATAAGGGGAAATCTTCAGACTCAACACTGTGTCTCTTGGGTGTCACGACACAACAGTTCCCACTCCATGCAACAAAGGCACTCCTCTTCGGTGGTCTAGCTTCACAATGTCCGCAGGTACACCACCAGTTTCCAGAAGTGCGAGGCTGTGTTGCGGCATTGGCTACAAGCTCTCTCTCTGGTAGGCCTTTCACAGAGCTCCCGCAGCTCTTCGTCGGTATATTCCGGCTTGAAAACATAAGGACGTCCATCAAACCCGAAAGGGTTCATCCTCGATGTCTTGTCTCCTGTTGCGGTCAGTGCTTTTTTTCGGCAACAACGTTTCACGCGAGATTCACTTCACGTCCCAGCGCCTGCCTGTATGTGAACAGTAATTTGTTTCTTTTTAATAAACTGTCTGTACACTTACAAAGTTCTCAATGCTTCGGTTTACATGTAGAGACCCTCATTATGCTACCGTGTAAGTTTGGTGCTATTTTGAGCCTTGTTAGTGGTATAGAAATAGCGATTACTTTTTACTGTACGTGTGCCCTAAAGGCTAGTGTTAAACGCTAATAAGCAGTTTGCAATAAAACTGGTCATTCGACTAGCATGAAAACAAATCCCAGCGAACGGTCGAACTCGGTACACATGTTATTAACCCCTAGGTTCATTTTGCGCCAGAATTGTCCTTTAACTTCGGCCCGACTCTGCCCACTTTGTGCGTCTGACTTCGCTCTGGCCACAGTGCGCATGTACTGGCAAAATATGCGGTCACACTCACACCAAACAGCAAGATCATGCTCTTCATGGGTGTGATGACACGGTCATCATGACATACCAGGACGATTTCTAAGTTGTCCTGTAAGACAGTATTACACATGTAATGTATGTGTATATTATGTACTATATGTGTGTTTGTAATGGATGTGTATATTATGTACTATATGTGTGTTTGTTTAAATATGATGTGAAGATGAAAATAATCAGTCAGACAATGACCATGTAAGGTAAAGGCAGATCTATTGCTGTGCCTGCAGGCAGCTATTGGGTCCACGGCACTGGACATGGCTCGCAAAAAGCAGGATGCAGAACTGGAGAAGTACGGCATGGACGTGCTAACTGTGGCAGTACTCTCCATCCTCATCACGGCGCCCATCGGAGCCATCCTGATCGGCCTCATGGGACCATACCTCCTCCAGAAGCCCAAGAACCCCTCAGCTTGGGGTAAACTCTCCTATTCCCGAGCTTCTTTATGTGTGGAGCTTACATAGGGTTTTACACAAGTCTTTTGTATTTTACACATTCTTCTGTTCCTTTATTTCTTTTTTTCTTTTGTCCCACCTAACATCTGAACATAATATTACGTCAGACTAAACTACATCATACTCTTGTGGCTTTTGCCCACTGTCCACTATCCAACACTACACAGAGTGTGTGGTGTGTATCTATGTACAGTAACTAGGGCATATGGTTTGCATGGTTTGCAGAAGAATAGTCCATAAAATATAACCTATAGCTTAACACTCTTTAACCTGCTTAATGACATGAAAATGACCGCATATACCATAATACATTTACCACCTCTTAAATGGCACCCATGCAGAGCAAACATCACAAAATGTATTGTGCCGACATGTTGAGGCACGCAATCACATACATATTTTGCAGTCTTGGTCTTTTGTCTGGTCTGTTTTGTGCTTCAGGTCTGGGGGGTAGACAATCAACAGACACCCCAGTCACCTATGAGAGTGCCATCTGATGTGCGTATCACTGCCACTGCACTGGACAACCAGGGAAGGGGGAGGTGTTTGGTAATTGAAGAAGTGACCTATAACACCAGAGGAAGAAGCAAGTGCACATCTTGGAAAGCAAGTCCTCTTCAGGGGTTACCCGCCTGCTTTGAATGGGGCTTTTGCTGACCTGCTGCTGGAGCGGGTGAATCATGTGTGTATTTATAGCTCTGTTAATTACTGCTTACACTTTTCATAAAGGGCTTAGGCACTGTCCTTCATCCCATGAATCCACTGTATACTCATCTCTGCACCTGTCTACTAACACACACAAGACCAAATCAATATTCTGTCAACATATGTCTGACTTTTGAAAATCAAATGTAAAGCTTTCGAGATACACAGAGAGTGCAATATCAACACTAACAGAGTGGCATGGTATATGAGCATGGTACTTAATACCAAAAATGTGTTTTATTATTTTGTTTAAAGATTAGGTTGTAGTGTCGAGTTAAAGTGACTTCTAATGCAATTAAGATTATATGAAAATAGCTGAAGCGATTGGTGAAGTGAACAGTGGACACATTACATTTTAGAAGCCAGTATTTATAAATATAAAAAAAAATAGGGAAAATAGCCATTTTGTCCAATTATGCTTTGTTTGCAACATTTTATGTTGAATGGAAAGCAGAATCTTGGTCATGACGGAGTTTAATTGCGGCCTTTATGCATTGTTGTTCAGGTAATCATTCTATCATGCATTTTAATATGCATGTTTCATATGTCAATTGAGATGTTTTTATATATATATATATATATATATCTATATATATATTTGCTCTTTTATTGTCTTGGCATTGAATGTTCATGGTTTTATTTTACTCCTGTGGTGGTGATAGATTTTAATTTATTTTGTACCGTGAGGCTTGTCTGTCATAAAGCTTTCAGTGTTTACAAAAACACTATTCTACAGAAGTGTTAAAGATTGTAAATTTATAGTACAAAATAAAGTTACATTTGAGAGAATTCTATTTTGTATATATTGTTTTTTAAGTAGCAGGGGAATGGCGAGGAAGGTAGTGAGAAAATGTTTTTTTTCAGGTTGGATACTATCGTGCCGGTTATTATTGCAATATAAAATGGAATCGATATAGAGCCTGCAGCCTAAAACAGAAAAATTGCCTCTACCCTGTTATCTAACTCCATTTCATGAGTAACTGTGTTTGGACACTGGCAAGTAATGGACATTGTATTTAGTAGGTTGCCAAAAATATGAATTTGCATGCACACAAGGAAGAACTCCATATCCACAGGTTACAAAGGTAATCCCCCTCCTGTCTTCCTCATTTGAAAGCACATTTGCAATGTCAAATATTCTGAAAATGCAAATGATATGTAAAGATAACCTTGCTTAGAAGGTTACATTGTAGGTGGCTTGGTTATTATTTAAGATGCAGAGAAAATATTTGCCTGTATGCCAGAAAGAATAGGAAATTACATAGGATATTTGTGAATGGCGTTTGTTTCTGTCCATGTTCCAGAAATGAGCATTGTCTGAAACCTTAATTAAAAAAGCAAATATTTATACAATCTTTGATTTTTACAAAAGTATTGAGCACATCTGATCTACATAGTATCATAACCATAGGAAATGCATTCACCTAGCTAGAGAGTGACAAAATATTTAAGTTATTTAAGGCATTCTAGAAACTTACAGCTATTACTGAAGAGATGGGTGCTTGCAATATGAGTTGAATCCTCACTCCTAACACAAAAACAACAATAGAAGAAAATGGGGAACAAACTGTATAATGGGATTTGAAGTTGTCGGTGGTACTTTCCTTGGTTGTAGTTAAACATGGAATGCGCAAAATTGGTAAATGACTGTGATCATTTAAAAAAAATAATTACATTAAGGCTTTAGATGTAAGATTACTTGATTTCTTATGAGAACATTCTGAGAAAACCATACACAGTTCACAATAACTTAACACGATGTGGATTGAAAGAAGACACACTATGTAAATTGCAGAGGCCACATTTGTGAGAATGGTCCCTAACATGCTGGAAGTAACTGGGTTTGTCAGTAGCCTAGATCATAGATATGAGAAAGCTAGATACCGCATTAGGCTCCAGAACGTACGTAAGTAGCTCAGCCATCATGGTGGGGTCAACCATCACTAGAGGCCAATAGAGAAACAGGTGTAATATCTATGGCCTACATAATCTTGGAGACCTCTGTTCATTTAAAAAAAAAAAAAGCGAGAAAAATGAAGGGAAAAAAGAACTACTGATGGGTGCGATCATGGTGGCGCTTAGGACCCAGGAACTGAAGTGATCAGTCATTTAGACTTTCAAGTAGGACTGAATATCTTGATTGTATCACTGAATTAATTCATTGACTATACATTTATGATTTTCAATTATTGTTTTCTTTTCCCATGAAGTAATATTGCACATTGTAACTAAGGCATAACAGAATGACATACTTTCACAGAAATGTGTAAAAAGTTAAAAGGCACATGGAAATCACACATCAAGAGGACAGATCTATTTGGCCCACATATCTATTCTTAAACTGTTTAGAATAAGAAAGTGTCCCTTAACATTTAAACCCAAACACAATTGGCACTGTATGGGCTCTGTGCACTGACTCACTTGAAGTCGGCAAACCAGCTTCCTGTTTGTTGACTTGGCTGTCAACAAGCACCTGAAGATGAGTGCTTTAGTTGTACCAAAACGTAATATGCAATATGCATATACACATATGCAATGTACGCGAGTCAAATGTCTATGGGTGGCTCTAAGGAGCACTGCTGTGTGCCATTCTGCCTGGCTTCAAGTCGATATAGATTATACAATTTTTGCTTCCACCTTTTTCCTAAAAATGCCAGCCTACGTTCAGTGCCTGCACAAAATAAGGGGGGAAGGATTTTCAGCGAGCACACGTTTTCAGGTGCTTGCTGACAGCAACGTCAAAGAACAGGAAACTGGTTTGCCGACTTCAAATAAGCTAGTGCACAGAGCCCATTAAAAAGGACAATATATTTCACTAAATAACTATAAACCTTTGAAAAAAAATCTAGAGTCTGCATGAGAGAGATGAGCCTTTTCTCCCATGCAGCAAAAGCCAGGGATTATAGAATCTTTTTCTTCAGTACCAGTGGTCCCACGTTGTCGCCCGTCAGCTCATTGTGCTTTATGTGTGATCTGTCGCAAACAGGAAACTGAAACAGGAACAACAAGACCAGGCTATTAAATGCTGATAAGACTTTCATACACAACACATGCAGCATTACCATGCACCCTCGAGGCCATGCCTTACAGTTGTCTTTGTTCCCTAATTACCAGGGAACTTTACTTTTGACTTAAGTCAGTCTATTTTCATTCCTAACAAATAATGCATCTCTATATACTCTCTATACTATCTCACTCACTGTTTTGGACCGCCAACACCTGCAGTAACAAACATTTGTACTCTTCAAGTCCTCAATATCAATCTCATTGACCACTCGTGGGTTCTCCTTTTGGATTTTTAGGTTGATGATGCTGTCTTTCTGCTTCTTCTTCTTGGGAAGGAAGGGGCGGATGGTCAGGTAGCCCAAAAGGGCCAAAATGCCCAGGAGTGGCAGCAGTCGCAACCACTCAGAGACTAGAGGGAGGGAGAGGCAGGAGTCAGTCTTGTGTAAAGGGTACAGATGAAATCCTGAAACTTATGCTTTGATGCACTCTTAAAACGAATGTGTTGTAAACAACACAAGTTATGTTGTTTTTAAACACATCTCTATATCCAGATAGGGACAACACAAATTTTGTTGTTTTCAACACATTGCTTTTGTTATTTGTTTCAAGAGTGTACACCGTATGTGTTAAAACACACACACACACACACACACACAACTTCCATTGTTTTTAACACATCTTTATGTCCAGATAGGGGCAACACAGTTTGTAGAGTGTGTAGATTCAGGCCAACATAATGCTACCCCGAGAGGGCTAAATGCTATACCTGGAGTGAAAAGTGCATTTGCAGTGTCAGACTGAGAGTCCGTTTTTTTTTCTTACAGCATGCACCCAAGATGGATAGCTGATTAGAATGTTTGGCTGGCTTGAAAGCTATTTCACTCGTCTCTGAATCAGTATAAATGTAGGCCTACCCTACATTTCAAAATTATGTGGTGGTCTAAAATGTCATTTAAAGATGTGGAAATTTTACTCCTAACAAAGGGAAAAATTATATGAGATCTCTCACTCTTAAAGCGATGGTTCGGAGTAATTTCACCCTAGGGTCCTTTGCACTATGACCCCGAGCCTTGGTCGAACCCTGGTCGAGTAGCGCTGTCAGAAACTAATGAGTTTCTGCAGTCGTAATGGTACCAACTTTTATCTCGTAAATTAATACGAAACTTTTACGGGCTTTTCCCAAATCACAGAAGTAACGTCGGCGCAGCGGTAGATAGTAGCATCCATCAGGCAAGTGTTATTTAAAGGAGAATTCCGGTGTGATATTGACCTAGTGTGTTGAAACATGACACCGAGTGTGAACGTATGTCTCATAGCCCAGTGTTTCTCAAACTTTTTCAGACCAAGGACCACTTAACCAATAAATAGAAACCTCACGGACCACCTAGCTAAAAAATAAAAAACAGTAGACCTACTTCAACAGTATATTACACAATAGACATACTCACTCAGTCAGAGGAATATGATTTAAACTGGCGTAGCTTACACAGTGTTGCAGAACTGTTTGGATTTACATACAAGTTGGTTCAATATTGCAAACAACTCATCTATATTATATTTTACCACGTCTGCCCGCGGACCACTTGGGATAGCTTCCGGACCACACTTTGAGAAACACTGTCATAGCCCATCTCGGCTTGTCCCCTGCACTCCAAAATCTGGCGCTAGTTAGCAGATGCTACCAACAGCTTTTTCAATGGTGGTGCTTCGGCATCGGGCTAGCAATGAAAATAAATCACTGTTTTACACCATTTACGAGGCTCAATGTATCTCCACACTTCATTGGTAGACTTCCGAGGGCCCTGACATGTAAAACGAGACATTGAGAACTTTGAAAAAGCACTGGTAGTTTACTTACAAGACGATTTATACAGACAGTATCTTCACAAAGTTTAGCGTTTGCAGCCATCTTGAATTTAGTCACGATAAGTCGAGCGACGAGTAAGAATGAACAGGTATGATAAGGGATCAGATTCCAAAAATAATTCTGTGGAAATGGAAGAAACTGGAATCCATGCTACTGGAAGAAACTGGAATCCATGCATTTCCACAGAATTATTTTTGGAATCTGATCCCTTATCATACCTGTTCATTCTTACTCGCCACCGAATTTATTTGTGACTAAATTTAAGATGGCTGCAAACGCTAAACTTCGTGGAAGATACTGTCTGTATAAATCGTCTTGTAAGTAAACTACCAGTGCTTTTTCAAAGTTCTCAATGTCTCGCTTTTAAATATCAGGGCCCCTCGGAAGTCTACCAATGAAGTGTGGAGATACATTGAGCCTCAAAAATGGTGTAAAACAGTGATTTATTTGCATGGTTAGCCCGATGTCAAGCACCACCACATTGAAAAAGCTGTTGGTAGCATCGGCTAACTAGCGCCAGATTTTGGAGTGCAGGGGACAAGATGGGCTATGAGACATACGTTCACACTCGGTATCATGTTTCAACACACTTTAGGTCAATATCACACCGGAATTCTCCTTTAAATAAACTCCTGGTGTATTTACAAACTTTTCAATGATCATCGTTTTATGAGTAAAGTACATAGTTGTGCTACTGTAGACGTTTCGTACCACTCAGGGCATTATTAGTGGGGTAATTTACGAGATAAAAGTTGGTACCATTACGACTGCAGAAACTCATTAGTTTCTGACAGCGCTACTCGACCAGGGATCGACCAAGGGAAAACAGGTTCTGGGAGGGTGTTTGGCTCGGGGTCATGGTGCAAAGGACCCTAGGGTGAAATTGCCATCGCTTTAAGATCTCAAAAATGCTCTTTTTCAATCTAGGTCTATTCTTATAGCCTACATTTTCTCCTAAGGAGGTTTAGGAGAAAATAGTTATATATCTCAGTAAGTGCTATTTATTTCTTATGAGATAAAATACATTTTCAAGACAATACATGTTCCTCTGGGTAATTATTGATAGGGCAGATCTAACTCAAACATACAATAAATAGACAACAGCTCAAAATGCAAATGCCTAGACACTAAAAGCATTGAAAAGCACAGAATCTTTAACCTGGCTAGTCTTCTCCTCAGGCAACACTTTGACTCTTACCCATGCAAAACACTCCCACAGCTCTTACAGGCACTGCACTAATTAGTACAGAGGCACGCTATGGTATAGCCTAGTCTGTGTTATACACCACCTCAGGGAGGGGTGTAAGGATTTTTAAACCACAATTTGGTACATTATCCACAAAGGTATGTTTGTAATGTAATCCCTGCTCCAACCTGTGATATGACATATGGGGCCATTCTCACAATTTAAGTGGAATAACATTAACTAGGTTCTTGCCTGTATCTAAGTTTAGTTGGCCTAGGACAGGCAACCACAGGCAACCACAACCAGCTAAATTATTACACTAATAGACCTAACAACACATATATATATATATATATATATATATATTTCGCTTCCACACACTGGCTACTAGCCAATGGAAGTGGACAGCAACGGTGATGCCGTCTGACGCGCGAAACTGTAACCTTGCAAAAAGTCACAGAACTGTCCTTGTCCTCGAGACAGCTGCAGCCTGCATCCGACCTGGGTAGCTTTCTGCCTTGTCTGGGAAGATTTTGAAAGTTTGATCAACTTTTTTTTTTCACTCCCCTTAATTTTAAACGTATTGATTTCGAACGATTTACTCATGGGGAGGGGACCTGTGTGCAAGATGAGTGCACAAAGAAAAGAATGTATGAATAAGCCACATTACAATACCAAAACGTAGGCTAGCTGTTAAGTATCAGAGCAAGCAGGCAGACAAGGCTATCTAGGATATTGTCCCCAATGGCATGTTGAACATAGAAAAGTATTTGCTTACCTGTTAATCTAGCAAAATCCCCTATTGTCTCTGGTAGCGGCAATTTTTTGAGGTAGAGTGGAAGTTGGATTTTGATGATCCTAGAAATAGTTTCTAACACCATCTTGAATGAAGAGATTGAAGTAACACGAAGTTGGCTATTTCCTGAGGTACTACGTCATTACGTTTTCTTCTGACAACGAACACTAGCCTTTGAGCCATATCCCATAAGTGAAAGTGTTGACCGACGTACTTGTTACAGTGAATATGAAACGGTTTACGTACCGGTACGCAGGAAAATTGGACCAATGAAAGAGCACAGAGCTGGGGGAATATGATTGGCTATTGTAATGAGAAGTTGAAAACGAGTTGGGGTGAAGGCACATGTTACGAAAAGTTATACATTTAGCAGTGCGTTTTACAAAAATAAACCTTAACAGCAGGCAGTTGTAAACTAACACAAAGAAATCCCAACAGCAGGCTGGTGCGCTTTTGTTAACTAATTTGCGTACATTTTCCACGACTGTTTTCTGAGCAGGCTGCGCCCATTGCAAGAACAAAACACTTTAAAGTAGCTCATATTCTGTTTATTTGTTGTGTAATACACAACCCAATGGCAGCAGCATGAACGAACATTGTGGAAATCTAGTACAGATAGCCTATATTTTCTGTAGGATATGAATATCACGCCATCTTCTGGTGGAAAAAAACTGACCAAACAGATAGGTGGGCAAAGCATTGTAATACAGACAGAATTATAAAATGTTTACTAATTTAACCCTCCTGTTGTGTTCCATTGTGTAATGTGACCGATTGAAAATTATTTTCTCTCAAAAATATTGTTAACTTATTCTGACTACCATGAGGATTTGACTTTGTTAACACAGGTCATCTGAACACACAAAACAAATTTTATTTGTATAACAATTTGAGTGTTTTGTTTAACTTTAGAACACCCATGTGACCGGCCATTAGAAATGTATGGGTGAGAAAATGGTCAGTGTATAAAATTGGCACAAACTGGTCCAGGCACAAACGTATTGATGGACTGTATATGTGCTTCTGTAGCCTAGAAATCTAGACGCACCCTAGCGGCGGCAAATTAATTTGCTCAGCCTGTACGTCTAGTATCAAACCATAGGGATTTCTGTTGGCTGACGCTGTGGACGTCATCCAATCACAGCGCTCTATTTTGTTAGAGAGTCTTAAGGCGGGCTTAACAGGATGACGACAGTCCTGCGACGGTGAACAACAAGGAAGGTGGCTATGGCGAACAAAGAGCGGTTGTTTGAATCGGCGTTGGCGTCAACTTTGGAGGAGTTGGTGCTTTTCTTTGAAAGTTGAGCAACACAATGCACTTAAGTCATACCTTTCAAAGAAGGATGTATTTGCCGTTTTGCCGACCGGATACGGATATGGTCGTAGCGCTGGCCTATTGCATGCCTAGGCAGTTTGAAAGACAATTCTCTGCCCGCCCCTTGGATTAAGTGAGGTGAATGGCTCGATTCCAGACTACATTTCAATGATATAGGATGGCCCGCCAGGCTAGTGCTTCTGTAGCCTACCATTAAAACACACACACAAACACATACCTTCGCTCCCCCTCTTTGCTTTTCCCCAATAGAATCTTCCCTTTTCTGACTGGCAGAGCTCAAGTCAGTGAGGCTTGCAGGCCATAGCAAATGGAAGTACAAAGCTGGTTATATCCAATAGAACACAAGTTGATGCAAAAATCTATCACAACATTAGATGATAATATGTGTGCTACTATGGATTTATAACAAGTCATAATGCAGCGGTCATTTTTGACCGGGAACACACAACTAAACATAAAATGAACACAACAGGAGGGTTAAAAAGTCAATATTAATGAAAAAAACATTTGGTTAAATGAGAAAATTATACAAGAGTAACCCCCTGACAGATTCTGAGATTCTCAGAATCTTGATCCATTTAAGATCCATCGAGTGAAAATAACTAGACCCAAACAAGACAGAACACCACTGTGTCTCAAAAGTTCACCCTCACCAAGAGACTCAAGCACGGGGATTTCCATAATTTTGGCTGGAGGTTGAATGAGCTGTGGGGGGCTATTTCAGATTTGGGTCTCTAGGACACTCTCAGTCGTGGGCCTATCTCAGGGGACCGCAATTAATTCCCTACTTATGAACTTCATTCTGCGGTGCTGGGAAGAAAGAACAAATCAAGGCTAATAACCATCAAACAAATCCTCAACAGTCGTTTGAAGATGTGTTCATGATGATGTCCCTGCTGACAGTGCTCGGCTGACTCAGTGGTGGTGTACCGACCACCTTGGCTTCCCACAAAAGTGGGAATAGCACCCAACTCAAACACTTGAGCTGTGAAGGAGCTTGGGTGTGTCTTTAATTCTCAAGAATTTGGCACATTGTGTGCCTCAAAGTGGAGCTATGAGAATGCAGCTTTTAAATTGATTCTGCTGAGGAGTCATGGACTACAGGTTACTTTTATTATGGTGACATAGTGTATAGTCATTTACCGGTTTACCACCAGGTTCATAATATCAGAGCCCAAGACATTCTCTGATAATATATCATAATCCAGACCTTCCCATATAGAGTGTGGAACTGACCACCATAGCATCAACCCTAAAATGATTAGGGCCTAAGACTACATGTACCAGCATTCCTTGATGTGGCCAGTAATGTGTCAAGTTTTAATATTTCATAGTATCAGTGACTGAACATAATCATTGCAAAATCAATACTATTTGTATTACAAATATTTTATGTAACATATTTGTATTAGACAAAAATATATATAAATATAAAACAGGCATGTGTACAGTCAGCTATTTCGTTTGACGTTAAGGTCCATCTCTGTCCTGTGTCATTGGTGAATGACCGAAGATGTCTCACTGCAGGTTGTTTGCCCGGTTGCTCTGTAAGTTGATAAAGTTTGTTTAACAGTTCATTTGAGTTATACAGCTTTGACCAGTTATTTGATGTTGATAACAGTTTGTACGTTTTTTTATAGCTTTGCTTCACTAAAATACATTGGTTGCAGCAGCTTTAGCTAGCTAGCTAGCTTGACAGCAAGCAAGCTCCATTGCTTTTAGCCTGCGAGCTAGTTAGCAAGCTACCTCGAGCTTTCCTATCTGTTTCGATGCTACAGAAAATAATTTAACTTTGATATATTCTCTTCAATTTGCTCTCATATGGCGTGTGTTTGAAGTAATAAGTTAAGTAGCTAACTGGGGTTTTAATGGTGTTTGACCGCATTTGGGGGGCGGTAGCTACATATGGCAAGCTAACGTTAACTTAGTAGCAGCTAGCTGCAGAAACACTAACGTTATGATATCTGATACTCAATGATAGATAGCTGGGTCAGCCAATTTATCATTGTAAACGCATCGAACATTGCGTTTGTCATTGCAGTGACATGTTCTTCTATCTTGATATCAGAATCCTTTGGTAAAATGGTTGACGTGATGGCTAGCTATGTAGCTTGTGTTATAGGTAGCGTTAACGTCAAGTTAATGCACATATCTTCCAATAATTAAGTGAACGTACAACTTAACATAACATTAAAGTTACTGTCAACGTTACAATGTGACAATGCATTTTATTTCCCCGATGAGGAAACCCTTAGCCACGAGACTCATATGCTAGATAGTTCTGCTTTATTGCAAACTGTCATTTTCCCGTTTCTTCCCTAATGAATAACGAATAACATTACGCCAGACGTTTGTTTTATGATTGCAAAATGTACAGGTATGTTGCATAGCAGTTTTATCAAGCAGTGTATTAAAAAAAACTCTTAAAAGGATCTCAGACTTCTGCGCACTCCATTGTAGAGTATCAACTCACAAGTAGCTGACATTATCTAAGGTTGTTTCATAAGTAGTGAGTAAGAGTAAACTAGTATTCAGTAGTGAGAGAACTGTCTTTGGTGGTCAGAGTCCACCTGCTCAGTGGGAGGTTCATCCCTAGGGCTTAACATAGGCACACTATATTGAACCCTTGTTGATACACAGTTGACTATGACCAGAGTCATCTCTGAAGTTTATGTTTGCACTCTTCATGCATAGAGCAGTCCCACAAGGTCTAACTTAATTCTGCCTCTGTTCTCAGTGCAGCAGGCAGGAGTCAGACACTGTTATACTGCTTCCAGGAAGCATCTTTACATTGACAAAAACACCAAGGTCATTTGCCAAGGCTTCACTGGGAAGCAGGTAGGTATTTTGTTTTTCCCGTGTCGTTCACTAATCACTGTCCATTCATGCAATTTTTAAGCAAGTCCTGACTGTTGCTAACTGCACTGTGTTAATGCTTCAGTGCATGTTCATCATTGGCTAATGCATAATTTGCGTCTTGCTTCACTTGTAGCATATGGTAGCTTTTTTCTGTGTTTCCATTCATTCACAATGCACGTTTTGACCATTTGATTTGCGGGTTGGTGGAGGGCACAGTGCAACTAAGATGTATACCATTGCCATCCCACCACGGAATAGTTTTGCAGTTGAGCGTGGAAAGAAGACATAAATTGGCAGCTTTTTTGTTGTGTAAATCTATTGCAGAAACATGGATGAAGATGCCAATTATTTGTCCTTATCCATGGGGAAGAATCAACAAGCTTGGCTCTCTGACTTTTCTAAAATAATTTTTTAATAAACTGTTACAATGATTGTATAGAGCTGAGAAACAATGCAAGTGTCTCTTGCACTAATCGATTTTCAGCACTGGTTTGTGAATCAAATCATCCTTAATCTTCACTGTCTTATAAGCCATGTAGTGCAAGGAGAACATGCTATGTTAGCAGAGTACTACTTTGTAAATCTATTGTGTGGAGAGCATTTGGGTAGTTGGGCAGAGGAGATGTAATAAAAAAAGTACTGGAGCATGATGGCCTTTCCTCTCCTGCCTGCAGGTTGTTGTAACATGGTGTTCATTGATCAAGGCACTTAACTGTTGACCCCATCTGGTTATCAGCGGTGTTTCAGAACCAAGCTTTAGTAATTTAGCTTTAGTAACCAAACCGTGAGGTTAAACGTTAACTTCTAGGCTTTATCAGGCTTGTAAGAACATATCTGCCCTTTGCGTGGATGCAGAGATCACCATGTGCAATTGTGATATTTTGTGAATTCATAACCCTGCATGTAGTGTTGAAGTCCTAGTTAGTAAACTGTCCTCGTGCCAATGTTACACATGCATAGCAGTATTGTGTTAGACTGAAGAGAAGGCTTATCCCACAATGATTTGAAGATTATCTATTCTTCACATACCTGTACTTACTCATTCATATCAGGCTTTCAACATTGCTTGTTTAGACTACAGCTGTGTTGTCATAGGCAACAGTTACGCCTACTGCCACTGCTCTTGTGCTTTTCATTTTCATGTAGTTGATGATGGTAGCTGGTTATGTAATAACACTCACTGTAGAGATTCACACTATAGATTTTAGTAATCTAGGCGATTGATAAAATTATACAGGGAAAATAATGTCTCGACCACCAGTTTATTGTACTTTGTACACCTTCTCTATGTGTTTTCCAGAGGCAAAATAAGGGGGTGTTTGTGTGTTTATATGAGCATCTTGTATATCAAGTCAAGTCAAGCTTATTTATATAGCGCATTTCATACACAGAGGTCATTCAATGTGCTTTACATAAACAGAACCAAACAATAATAACAAATAAAAGCATAGAAGGGCAATATAGTCAAAGGAAAGGTAAAGATCATAATAAAAAGAAAACATAAAACACAAGGTAAAATCATTTAAAAATTAAGAATAATTAGTAAGCAAAAACAAAGGCAAAAGTAGTAAAAAAAAGTAATAAACGACAAGGTAGAATAATTATCAAGGCAGATTCAGAATTTGTAACTCGGCACAGTTAGCAGAAAGCATCTGAGAACAGTTTGGTCTTAAGTCTAGATTTTAAACTGGCTACAGTTGGGGCCTTTTTGATGTCATCCGAAAGTTGGTTCCACAGCTGAGCGCATAGCAGCTAAAAAGCTGCTTCACCATGTTTAGTTCTAACTGTAGGTTTTACTAGCAGGTTTTTCACCTGGGACCTGAGAGGACGAGAAGGTGTGTACTGCTGAAGCATGTCTGACAAGTATTTAGGTCCTGCTCCATTTACTCATTTATAAACAAGCAATAGTGCTTTAAAGTCAATTCTGTGACTTACTGGAAGCCAGTGCAAGGACTTAAGAATTGGAGTAATGTGGTCAGTTCTTTTAGTTTTTGTTAGAATCCTAGCTGCTGCATTTTGTATCACCTGAAGCTGTTTAATAGTCTTTTTAGGAAGGCCTGTGAACAGTCCATTGCAGTAATCAACCCTGCTGGAGATAAATGCATGAACGAGTTTTTCTAAGTCATGTTTTGACATCAGCCCTCTGAGTTTGGCAATATTTTTGAGGTGGTAAAAAGCTGATTTAGTTATCGCTTTCATGTGGCTGTCAATTAATACACCAAGATTTTTAACAGTATCCTTTTGCCTTCAACCCTTTTGTGTCAAGGAGAGTGGCAACCCTAAGTCTTTCCTCCTTTTTACCAAATATAATTACTTCAGTTTTTTCTTTGTTCAGCTGAAGAAAATTTTGAGACATCCAGATGTTGATTTGTTCTATACACTGACACATAGATTCAAGAGGACCATAGTCGTTTGGTGATAGAGCTAAGTAAATTTGTCATTTCAAATGACAATTGTCATTTTTGTTGTCAAATGACACCATTTTTGTTGTCAAATGACACCCTTTTTTTCTTTAGCGGCTGCATGCTCATTTTGTTCCCTTCATAATCACTCTTTCACCCTTCTTCTGTTGTTGTCACACAAATGCCATGTGCTCTGTTCTTTCCCTTCTGTTTCTCACTGCCTTATGCTTGCCTCTGTTTTTCTAGGGGACCTTCCACAGCCAACAATCCCTGGACTATGGCTCACAGTTAGTGGGAGGTGTTTCTCCAGGCAAAGGGGGCAAGACCCACCTTGGCGTGCCTGTCTTTAACTCTGTGAAGGAGGTAAGGGCTTGATCTGCCATCTTGCTTCTCTCCCTTCGTGTCGGCTACTTTTGAGAGTGCGTTATGTGGCAGCTGTCCTGTCTGTCTCACCGTAAAGGTCACATAAGAAAAGTCTCTCAAAGACAGCTATTCCGGGCAAGTGGTTTGCTGAACAGCTGAGGCCCAGTCCTTACAACAGTTTACATTAGCATTGGCCTATAATTTGCCTGAGCTAGTGTGGTCACAAAACCTCTGGTTTGTTATTTGGTTATGAATAAGCTCAAGGGTTTGGAATTTGCACCCATGGGCCTCATTCAACTTATTGATTTCTAACCAAATCATTAATGCAAAGAAACAAAAAGCATGCAGGTCCTTTTCATGGAAATTTATTTTAAATGACAATGGAAATTTGCAATGTCATTACATGAAGTGTTCATATACAGTTTGGAAGTGGATACCTTATATTTCACCAAATACATTATATTAGGTATGATAAATGGAGTGTTTGCTCATATACAAGCTGCTTGATGCCCTTGCCTTGTCTCTCTCGTCTGTCAGGCAAAAGCTGCCACTGGAGCCCATGCATCAGTGATCTACGTCCCTCCGCCCTTTGCGGCGGCCGCCATCATGGAGGCTATTGATGCCGAGGTGCCTCTGGTGGTATGCATCACAGAGGGGATCCCCCAGCAGGACATGGTGAAGGTGAAGCACAAGCTGCTCCGCCAGGGCATCACCCGACTCATCGGCCCCAACTGCCCAGGGGTCATCAACGTAAGACCCCCACATCCCAAATGTCTTCACTCACAGCGGTGACCTCAGCACTTCCACTTGGTCAGTTGATTTACTCTAGGGCCTTAAAGTCAGGTGTTTGTTTCAAGCAGTTGTGAACAGGTCAGGCTCACAAGAGTTCTAATCTGGTTACTGAGGTAAAAAAAAAGGCCATGTTTTTGTGATGGGAAAGATGGCGGTTTTCAGTTAGAATGAAATTCTAACTCCGTAACTTGTTGGGTGTCGAGTCATTAGTATGCGGCTGCATAGACAGACATCCAAGTGTACAGTGAAGGTGAAGTACTAGTGCTAATAAAACATTTGAATGAAATACTCTGGTTTCTTTAAGTAATTCCCATGTCCAGAGCTTCACAAGTCCTTTCTGTTTGTCAATTTACCTTGACAGCCTGGAGAATGCAAGATTGGAATCATGCCAGGCCACATTCACAAGAAAGGGAGGATTGGTAAGCGTTGTTGATGATGTTTTGCTTTTTTGTTTTGTTTTTAAGGTTCAGGGTTCCATCATGCACCAGTCTTCTTCTTTGAGAGAGAGGAGAGTTTGGCTCATTTAACTCCAGTAGGGGTGCACTTAAAACCATAACAGTGACCTCTGAAGATGAATGTAGATAATAGGGTTGAGAGAGCATGTGGTTCCTGTGGCTTTATCCATTCAAACCTGCCTAAGAACCAACAACCTTTCTGCTACCTTTCCAGTTTGCAACAAATTACACTAGTCAGAATGACCACGATAGTCCTGAATATTAATTAATTAGGGCTGTCAATCGATTAAAAATTTTAATCAAATTAATTACATTTGTTAATTACAAATTAATCTAAATTAACCGCATATATAATTTTTCCTGTGACAGTATTTGAAATATTTAAATTCAAATCGAATCATTGAATAATCAGCATTAGTTCTATTAAAGTTCAAAAACTCTTTTATTATTATTTTCACTGTTCAAATAATGGCCATAATAATCTGTGATATGACCTAATATGCTGAGAAAATAAATTCAAAAGTGTTTCGGGAAGAAGTTTTTTTTTCACTACAAGGCATTTCAGGCCGCAGATATAACCTAGGGGACACAACGAAAATAAATTAACACTCCCCTCAATGTCAACACTATTTCTTTGCATTGAACTCCAGTGATATGCAAATTCCTTGCTGCAGACATTGCAGAGGACTTTATTTTAATCAACACTTTGATGTCTTTGAGGAGCAAGACAACGTTTACGTAAGCGTGCGTTTATAGCAGCACTGCATTTATTTGTGATGAGCAAAAACCGCTGATGGAAGAACAGCAGGTACATTACAGAAATGTACTCATAAGATTTTTGTATCAGGGAAATATATTAATGTCTAATTTATTCACCATTGAGTGATATTTGTCAGTGAGTTAATGTGTTAATTTTTTTGTCTGTCTTCTGCAGGTATCGTCTCCAGGTCTGGCACCCTCACATATGAAGCAGTGCATCAGACCACGCAGGTCGGCCTGGGACAGTCGCTCTGTATTGGTATGGGAGCATGCTTTTTAAGTCGTTCTGGTGTAGCTTCATTTGTTTATGCCTTACACAAGGAATGGGAATAACAGTCAACAAAGACTAACTCTCCTCTCACTCTCTCACTCTCTCTCTCTCTGTCTCTCTGTCTCTCTGTCTCTCTGTCTCTCTGTGTCTCTGTCTCTGTCTCTCTGTCTCTCTGTCTCTCTCTCTCTCTCTCTCTCTCTCTCTCTCTCTCTCTCTCTCTCTCTCTCTCTCTCTCTCTCTCTCTCTCTCTCTGTCTCTGTCTCTGTCTCTGTCTCTGTCTCTGTCTCTGGTGTCAGGTATCGGAGGTGACCCTTTCAATGGCACTAACTTCATTGACTGCTTGGAGGTGTTCCTGAGCGACCCAAAGACAGAAGGGATCATCTTGATTGGAGAGATCGGAGGGAACGCAGAGGAGAATGCTGCTGAGTACCTTAAACAACATAACTCCGTAAGGGTCACACCCAGCCTAGTCTTATAGCATATTTATGCAATATTCTTGTGGTATATATTTGTATGTATTTATTTTTATTATTATTGTTCTTTTATTTATTTATTTATTTATTTATTTATTTATTTATTTATTTATGCATGCTCACTTCATATGAATAACTCTTACTAGTAGGAACAATCTAGCATGGCTGAAATGCAAAATTGCAAATCACCTATGTGAACTGCTTTAGTTGAGCAGAATGCTGAGTGCTCATTTACTCCCCTCCAGCTCTGTGATGACCTCCATGATTTACAATCTCAACCTATTCCATCTCTTTAGGCTGCCCCTGCCTCATCCATAATCAAAACTAATATGGAGATTGGACTTCAGACTGGCTGCTCTTTATTTTAGTTCTCCCTACTCAGTACGATTCCCTGAGCTCTCCCTCTTTCCCTGACCTCTCAACAGAGGCAGGCGGACAGTCACAGCTCATCGGCGCTGACTAGCACAGGGCCAGGTGGGCCTCGGGAGCAGTGAGGTCAAGTTTCGCTTCACGGGGTTAGCAGTCTGCACGGAGGGAGAGCCATATTTGACTGGAGGGAGTTCTGGACTGCTGCAGGGTTCAAAGTGCAGACTCCTCCTGTGCCTTTGGGTTACAGACTGCTGCAGAAATCCAGATGAGCGGAGCCAATGGGAACCACAGGAATTATTGAAATATTTAGACAGTAGAGAGCAGACCTGCTTTTTCTGTGTTTCCACGTTTTTCTTTTTTAAACATAGGTCTCTGTTTCTCGAGGTCACGGAGTACTGTCGATACAAAACAACCCGAAAACAATCTGTTTTACCTAGCTCAAGTTGCTGTAGCCAACGGTTAGAGCTTCCAGGCAGCTACAGTACAGAGCTACACTCTGGGGTCATGTTCATGAACCCCTATGATCATGCCCCCAGAGTGTAGTGCTGTAGCAGCTTGAGCTAAGTAAAACTGATTTTTTTGGGTTTTTTTTTTGGTTTTTTTTGTCAGTACTCGTGATCTCAAGTAATGGAGATCTATGTGAAAAATCACCAGAATTCTCCTTTAATGCCTGGTCTCCTCAGGGAGAGTACCAAAGTATCGGCAACCTTTTTCAGTATGTTACTACTTTGAATTTCCAGCTGTACATATACCACTGTTTTTTTTTTTTCTTTGCCATTGATTTTTCAGGCCAATTTGAGCAGCGGTGAGCAGATTTACAGAGCTCTGTCGCCATTCCCCTCATTTTTTGGAGGGTTGGGCTCATGGGTGCTGAGACTGTCTAATCTCTAGGCCATTTGCTGAATGGTTGATTTCACCTCTTGCCGTTAGATACACACACACACCCACACACACTCAGTCACTCATTAACAAGGATGCGGCTGATTTCACACACACACGCACACACTCATTAACAAAGATGTGGTGAGGAGAAACTGATAACGATGTCTGACTTTTCGGCGCGATATGCGAAAGTCATCAGAGAACCTGTTTGAGGGTGCACCATTAGCCACAGTCTGGCTAGATGAGATTGACTTCTTGGGGTCTGACTGGTGACATTTTTAAATCCTGGCGTGTTATTCCAATTGCTAATGGAAGATAATGGAACTGTTCCCCAAGGAGGATTTTTAGACCGTTTTCTCTTAGCAATATGAGGCAATACTGGATCAATGAATGGTCATGCTACATTTTACATGTATTGAATTTTGCTTAGAAAGATTTATCTCTTGCCAGCTCGTGTTCACAACAGTATTGATGTACAGAGGCATAGGGGTCGGTCTGTGGGAATCTCTAGTGACGGCAGGGTTAAATGCTGTTTGCTAGGGGCAGGGCATCAGGCACTTCAGAGCTAACCATGTTAATAAGCAATGTAAACTTCCTAATTGCTGACAAGGTCAACAAACACCCAGGTTGTCAAGGGCCTCTTGCGAATATCTCAGGCGATGTTCAGCAAGTTCAGAGAATCTGGGATGTTTCACAGCAGTCCGCTTTCTTCCCTGGCCTTCCCACCCCACCACCTCACCTCTCTCTCTGTGTGAGCTAGTCAAGCCATCATGTGAACCATTTGCTGTGACCTGCTTACCACCCTACTCTAATCCCCTCAGATCTCCGCGTGCACAGGTTCACCTGTTCTCTCCCTCCCTCAGACCCAGTTCATCGCACTCCACACTTAACGTTTTGATACGCACTCAGACCTAAGAGCCTTCACTGCTTGTTGGCAGACTAATTAGCAAGGTGAAGGGCTTGAGGCCTAAACCAGCATGAAAACGCTCTGGGTCCCCGTTTAATCCTCTGGGTTTAAAGTGCCTGCCCCCCCTCTGCTCTTCTCCTCTCTTCTCCTTTCTTCACTCCCTTTCAGGTGCTCCTGGGTCGTTGCATTAAACCCTTTTAATTCATTTAGCTTAAATCCAGTGCTGTGCTGTCAAGCGCAGTGATTTTCTTTTCTTTTTCATGAGGAGGAGGCTGTGTAATTCAGGCAGAGGTGGCAGCAAAAAAAAAATAATAAAAAAAATGACGAGTCTGAACAAACTTAGAAGAAAAGCAGTGAAGCTGTGGTGTTACACAGGTCTGCAGCCAGGGGCCTGTAATTGTCTCACTGGTTGGTCTCTTAATCGTACAAGATTAACACTCCGCCTGCAGCCGTCTCCCCACTCTTCCACCCACCCCCCTCTGGTCCTGTACTCCGCTGGGTAAAGGTGTGGGCACAGCCGCCTGCCTTGCGTTGGTAATTAAAGTCACACAGCCCCGCCACTGACAATAAGAACAAAGAAAGGAATTATAAAGCTAATTTAACTCCTTTTATGTAGGGGGGGTAAGCCTCAGTGGGGAATGAAAATTAATTGCCTAATTACGCTCCGACCTGTTTAGGTAGCTTTAAGCATTGGCTTCGCAGTGGGGCGGTTCATTTATCAAAGCGCAAGTGTGCTGGAATCCGGCACAGAAGCTGTGCTGGTTACCACGGCGTTGTCTCCCCTCAGAGAAAAGGCTTTAAGTGGAAGAATGATCCAGGTGCAGGGGTCTCTTCCAAGCACGCCGTTTTTCTTCTGTTCCTATTGAGTAGTTGCTGTGTTTTGGCTTGGCTTTAGCTTGGAGATGATGGAAAACAGCTGTGTCTGAAGTTTAAATCACAGATTCTTTTATGCATGTTTACATTTTTTTTTTTTTTTTTTTTTTTAAGTTTTGTTTATTGTTGCCTGAAAAGAGGAATACACAAAGTTTTGTTATCATCGCTCACTTTCTCTCTCCTGTCTTCAAGAACCAATAATATTTGCTCTTTTGAGATGGTTGATTGAGTGGTTTTAACGGACTGAAATTAAGTCCTGCGGGTCCCTCCCATCTCTGGCTCTTGTCTAAAAGCCTGGGCCAAACTGCACGTCATCCCTGTGTCTCATGCTGATGATGATCTTCCTAGAGATGAAGTATTAGCTTTCACACGAAACCGGATCCGCACGCCATAGCACTTCCATCCATCAATGTGCGGCAGAAACGGCCAGGCAGCTAATCACCCTAGACATGACTAATTACCTCCACTCCAGTGAGATTGTATTAAAACACTATCCTGGGCTGTTATCAGCTCCCACCCACATACTCTATTAAACGCTCCTGCCGTGGCTTTCCCATTCACATTAGTGTATGTGGTTGTATGTATAATATATATATATATATATATATATATATATATTCTCTTCTAAGTTCACTTCCTGCCTTTTTCCATGGAGATGTTAAGAGCTGCATTGTGTGTGCTGTGCTGTGCACTGTACAATTAAGGCTGGCCTTGGATGAACTCCTTTGGCTCAGCTTTTTTGTGTCTGTTACTACTCCTCTCTCATTCTTGCACGTCTCTTTCAACAGGGTGCTAAGGCCAAGCCCGTGGTGTCCTTCATTGCTGGGCTTACTGCACCGCCAGGCAGGAGAATGGGTCACGCCGGAGCCATTATTGCTGGGGGCAAGGGTGGGGCCAAAGAGAAGATCTCAGCGCTGCAGTCCGCTGGAGTGGTTGTCAGCATGTCACCTGCTCAGCTGGGAAGCACTATGTTCAAGGTATGACTACTGCATCATCTTGGAGTTGTAGTCATTTCGTTTCTCTCTCTCTCTCTCGCTCGCTCGCTCCTTTTGAATAAGAAACTTGATAATGTATCAGATAAAAGAAGAAAAACAAAACATGGCACGGATAACAACTTTTCATTCCCACTTACTCTTCCACCATGGTTAAGTCACAGGTGCGGATTACCAAAGGGACCAAACCGCCGCGAGACATGTAAAACATATCTCATCTCCGTTAAACTGGCTATCATAGCTATCTGGCTCTTGCCTCAGGAGCCATCCCAGAATCCTCAGTCCTTTCTTATGAACGCTTCTTTAAAGGAGAATTCCGGTGTGATATTAACCTAAAGTGTGTTGAAACATGTTACCGAGTGTGAACGTATGTCTCATAGCTCATTTCGGCTTGTCCCCTGCACTCAGAAATCTGGAGCTAGTTAGCCGATGCTACAAACAGTTTTTCGATGGGGATGCCTCGGGCATCGGCCTAGCCATGCAAATAAATCACTGTTTTACACCATTTACGAGGCTCAAAGTAGCTCCATACTTCATTGGTAGACTTCCGAGGGCATTGACATTTAAAACGAGACATTGAGAACTTAGAAAAAGCACTGGTAGTTTACTGACAAGACGATTTTTACAGACAGTATCTTCACAGAGTTTAGCGTTTGCAGCCATCTTGAATTCGAGAAGCAAGATTGAAGTCGAGTGACTAGTATGAATGAACAGGTATGATAAGGGATCAGATTCCAAAAATAATTCTGTGGAAATGCATGGATTCCAGTTGCTGCTACTGAAAGAAACTGGAATCCATGTATAACATAAAATGAGACATGTACATATGAAATGACAATGATTAGGCTTCTTACAGTAATTTTCTGTGTATTAGCCGCATTGTGTATAAGCTGCAGGACAGTGTTTTATGCAAGTTAAAAGAAACAAAACCATTAATGCCATATTAACTGTGTATTAACCTAAGAAATTTGCAAATCAATGTATGAACCGTGGCTAATAGTTGGGAAATTACGCTTCAACAACAGCACACAACTGTAGCCCTTTACCTGTGAGAGAGAAAGCACTGGTCATGGTAGTATTGCCTTAAGGTACTGCCACGCTGCCACTGCCACAGTGGTAATGGCAGCAGGTATGAATGAAGACGGCACCTAGACAAAGGTGCCTTGTAGCAGTGTTCTATTATGCGTTGTCATGGCCCGAGGGTTTTTTAACAAGATGTATAAAAAGTGGAAGCGCATTAGGCCCATTCATCAGTGCATTCATTATAGGCAGGAGAGCGAGCGCTCCTCTTCCCTTCCCATCCACACAGCTTTTTCCTCCTCCCCGCAATCATTGCCAGTAATGATGAAAAACGCTCTTCCTGCTGGTTCATTTTGCAGCCCATTGTGTTCATATATCTCTGTTAATCTCAGTGGCCGATTTAATCAGCCTGTGTGTGTGTGTGTTAGTGATGGGCAAATGACGCTTTGGTGAACCAACAGCAGTGTGAAGCTAGCAACACTAATGAAAAAATCCAATATGGCTGCCACATGTAGATTTTTCAACATAAAAGCCCTTACCCAAACCAGTATATGTAACCAAAAATATTGGTTTGCTAAGGACTTTTATGTTGAAAAATGTATGTGTGGCTTTTCAGCTAGTGTCGCTAGGTTCACACTGCTGTGGTTCACCAAAGCTTCATTTGCCCATCACTAGTGTGTGTGTGTGTGTAAAAAAAAGCATTGAAGAGTACAGCTGTCTAGAAAGGGCAATGGGAGGCCAGTCTGTGTGGATCAGGTCTAAGTAGCTTCTGCCATTTCTCACTGGCATTTTATTCCCACATTTGGGTCACCAGTGGTGACCAAAAGTGTTTCTGACACAGATGCCCATGTGTCAGGGTTCCCAAAGGTCATGGAATTTCTGGAATATCATGGTATTTTAAAAAAGTCATGGACTTTTCAAACACATGGAAAGTCAGAGGATTTTGTATAATTTGTTGGTCATGAAATGTGATACATAGTGTCTTTAAATTTATCAAGGTATTTGTGAAAAGCAATATTTCCCATGTGGATTTTTTTTAGTAATGCATTATTTCATGATCATACCTGACTTTTATTAGCACCCATATATCATCCTCTTGCATGCATATATATATGTGTGTGTGTTGTGCAAGTTAAGGACTGTAAATGTGACTGTAAAATAGTGTCTAAAGCTCACAAATGGATGGTTTCATGATGCTGTGGCTGTTTTTTTGTCTGCTCTGAACAGAAGATGGCAGCCTGTTTTTTTTGTAGGTCATGGAAAATAGGTTTTCAGTTAGTGAAAGGCAGGGGAAAGTAAGGGAATTAGATATTTTGACTTACAGTGGGAATGCTGCATACAGCCCTCCACTGATCCTGAGGTTTGAGAATCTAGAGCTTCAGATAAATGCAGGCATACATCTCAATGCCTCACCCTAATGCTTAAACAAAGACTAGAGACACAGAGGGAATCTGAACAAAAAGTGGACACAGTGTGAGCTTGAGCAGTGTGACTTCAATGTGTGGAACTGAAGGGCATCTCAAGCACTTTGGAACATTGATCCAGACATCAGACATCTGAGGAATTGCAGTTGAGTCCTACCTGCATCAGAGGGTAGTAGTTCTTATCATGCCCACTAGATGGCACCCCAGAATTAGCAATAGAGCTGCAGAACTGGCTGCTCTTGAGCTTGCGCCCGTTCCCTAGACCTTAATGCATAGCATTAGCCGTGATTAATTCTTTCCCTGAAAATACACAATTACGCTCTATTCAGATTTATTTCATTTTCTTCTCAACAATACATCTGATTGCGGCTCTTGCGTAAATTAATTGTGCAAATGACTGGCTGCCGTTTCTGTTCCCTTTTGTTCTGATGCTATTCTGATGAACTGTTGGCTAGATTTTTAAATGTCATGTCAGTACCAAGCAATTTGATGTGGACCTGCAGAGATGTTATGAAATCAACATTTTTTTTTTTTATTTATTTATTTATTTATTTTTTTTATTTGTGGTAGTGCAGGTCGAGAGGGAGAGATTTTGTTTGACCAGAGCTATTTGAATGGTTGATGTAGATAAATAATCACATAAACTTATACTGCAGTGGAAAGCCCATTAATCACTCACCCTGTGAATAGCTGTGGCCGTTGCTACTGTAATGAGATGGTACTTGAGTAACATTTTCACTTTTTGACCAAATGTTATATGATGGGGCTTGTAAATTAGCTCACATTATGTTGTCTGATGGCGTTCAGTTGTCCAAACAGCTCCGAACGATTTCGTTTAATTAATGGTTAGATCATTTGAATGACAGGGGAAAGATAGTTGATGTTGGCGCTCTAAATACAGAACCTAAATGCATCAGTAGCATGTTCACATGGCCATTTTTTTGTTACCTGTCTGTGGTAGCTGTTCTACCTCTGAATGTTCCTGATTATTTTCTCTGCACCATCTTTGTACAGGAGTTTGAGAAGAGAAAGATGCTTTAAGAAGTCCAGTGACGTCTGAGAAAGAGGCCTCTGAAGATAACGACATTAACTGCCATCTGTCATCCCAGAGATGTGCGCTTACGAAATATGTAATATTCCCAGCCTCCAATACAATCCACATTTCACAGTGTCTCAACTATGTTTCTGAGATCATTTTTCAGTCTTGTATCTAACCTCAGAGGAAATAAATATAAAGTCAAAATACATTGATTGTGTTCATTAAACTATGACCAGCACCTATATAGTAAACAGTAAATATATGTAGAGCATTTTTATCCACAACATTAATGTGAATTATACAGTGCTTTATAAAATGTAGAGTCACACTGCTGACCAGCTGCACTGCATTGCATTGTTTCCATCCAGTGTCACAGGTCCTCCATTATGAACTGCAATTGTCCTGAAATACAGATTCTTTTGTTCCAAGCGCTTGTTGTAGCATTTTTCATCTTGTACACACACTCACCCTATCCACCTTGGCATAGATCTGCTCACGAACAGCCCTGAGGCAGCCCACACACTCTAGCTCCGTCTGAAACGAGCCAGCGCTCACTCGGTTAGAGTCCAGAGAAATTGATCAAACGACATAGAAGACTAAGATTGCTATGATTTCCCCCCCCATCAAAATGGTCAAGATTGCTAGTGGAAGTACTTTAAAGCTGCATAAAGGGGCTGGGGGTTTAAAACCCGCCAAGCTATTTTAAGATGACGATTTCACATTGAGCAATGAAGGATTTCTTACAGACTGCAGTGTTCCATCCCAGAACACAGAACTAGGGACCCTGTCCTGGGTGGCTAGTAGGAATGATTAGATTGGATATGTCCTTTACATGTAGTGGCTACATTTTACATTCTGGCAGTGTTAAGGTGGCTGTATTACCAGTAGTCTTTTTGTAGGTCTGAAGTATATCTTGCTCTAGCTATATATTAATGGTCCTGGGAGGCTGCCTTTTTTCCTTTTTTTTTGAGATCTCAAGATGACCTTTATGATCCAGGATGTGGGGATATGCGAAAAGTGTGTTTGAAACAGTTACGTAGGAGTCATTGCAAAGAATACATCCTCGTTGCATTCCTCCCCAGGGGTGTATTAGTGTGGCACCAGCTCTGTTCCTCAGCAACAGTAGAATGTCAGCTACTGTTGCTTCACGTGACTGCAGTTGAAGCTGGTAGAGTGAGCCAGGGCTCTCTCTCTGCTCTCTCTGCAGCTGTTGTTGTCTGAAGGTGCAGTATCCAGTTAATTGTTAGTGCTGTAAATTACGACTGGGGCAAGAAGCCTTAAGGATATGCACCTCAGTTCTGTGAGAAATCAAACTATGAGAGAATTTACCACTACGGGGAATCAAGTGAAACAGTTGATGCAAATAAACTGCAGCAAAATGGGAGGGAAAATCTTAAATGCTGGAGTTGTGAAGGGAAAATGAAACCCTAGAGGAGTGAGAAGCATAAAAAAGGCAAGGTCCCTGAAAAAGGCAGCACTCCTAACAAACGTAAACTCAGGTGCAGAAAAGAAGCTGTGATCGAAGCTAATGGTGTCTTCTGGTCAAAGGTGATTTACTGTGTCTGTCCTATTGTGCGGAGTTTGCATATCACCCACTGTGGGCTTTTAGAGTGATTTGCATATTCAGCTGTACAGGTTTTATTAATAACTGCACTTATTTAGAAATGAGATGTGAGAATTTCTTTTCCTTCCCAGTGTAATTGCGGAGTACCAACCCCTCGGCCATCCCTCCTGTAGTGTTCCAACAATGAATATAAATGCTAATATGTCTTTATATAGAGCTAATGTGCACTCCCTGATTCCATGTTCTAATGATATGATACGCCTTCCTATTGAATGCCCTGCAAAGTTTAAATAGGTATTGTGTCTATGCTTTTGAGTTGGCTTGTTAAAGGTACAGGCATAGAGTTGCACAAAATCCATCTTTCCGACAACACAGTTATGAATGCCCACAATAAATGACCTCTCTTAGTCTATGTGGCTCAACCACTCAGCAATCATAAGGATTTTAGACAACTTCTGTGAAAAATAATTGATAGTGGATAGTATGAATGGAAGATTTATTCAATTTATTATTATTTCATGAAAACTTGCTTTTCCATAGGCCTATGGATACAGTCTTTGAACATATGCTATAGGCCCATGTTATAAACCTAAGGATTAAAATGGGTAATGAAGCTTAAAAATGCTCTCCTCCGCTGGACATCTCTGTACCCTTATCACTTAACGGCAGTCGGCCAAGACAGATTGTTCTGTGTACACTGTGAGCAATTACTTTCTAATCTGCATTAGGGCATTACCATAATAAAGATTGCCAGTGGAATTTGAGGCTTTATTTGTTTGGGGGTTCTGGGTCCCTGCGCTCACGTCACGTTACAGTGGCCAGGCAGGCCCAGGCGAGAGAGCCTCCTCTTATCTCTGTACTCTGGCTAATGGGATGCTGTTGTGGCGCGTGCTGGCTGCTCGTTCATCTGCAACTGACAGTTTCGATCCAGCAGTTAGAAGGTGAGAGAATTTTGCTGCTCGAGTAACTACAGATAGCCTAAACACACTTCCACAAGAATACCCCCATATTATTAGCCTAGTATCCTAGTTCACTGACTGCATAATAATCAAGTCAAAGTCAGTCAAACCTGGTCTTAGCCAGGCTTGAAGTAGGCCTAGGCCTAGCTTACACAGTGGCTGTCAAAATAAGGTAGTTATGATGGGTCCTAGATGTAGGCCTAAATTTGATTAGATTAGATGTAGGCGAAGAATTTGTTCAAACTTTCATTTGCTTCCTTAACAGAAAGAAACCATTCAGAAATTACCAGGGACAGACTCAATAAGATATATGTTGTTAACCCTGTGCCTTTGGGCTATGCAGCTAAAGAATTTAACCTAGAATGATACCAATTTATTTTGAAATAATGTTTACATTTTCAATCAGAATACCCAGATTAATACAAAAACACATTGCATAATGGAACTGAGAAATATAGCACTGATTATGGAACAATAATAATTGATGCATTATTGCTACATAATTAGATGTTCCACAAACAATGTTTTCATCTCATTGTGGTTTATTCCCATACCGTTTATTCCCAACATCCGTTGAGGGAACTTAGTGTAAAAGAGCAGTTACCTCCAAAACTGTTGTGAATAATAGTGTGTCCGCTGTGTCGCTAAGTCAAGTCAGGGGCAATATGGCACTGCTTGGCACAGGTCCATAGCCCCCCCCTGTCGGAGGAGACCCCAACACAAACACAGCAGTTAAAACTTATAAAAGCTAGCTTGCTTATGGATGAATTTTGGTGGCATACTGTGCTATGTTGTGCTTTAAAGGCAGATCATTTTCACTGAGTTTACCCACAGAACAGAATAGCTACCGAATAGCCTGGGTGGACAGTGGGAATGTCTGTGTCAATGTCCTCTTCATGAGACCATGTACTGTAATATCATAATTAGTTTGAAAGTGTTTGACGATAGAAATAACCAAATAAAACATGCGTTAGTTAGGCTATAACAGCAATGATGGGGTCAACTCGCCCAGAAGGGCTTAAAAGAAACTTGATGTCACTGACTTAAAAGAATAGCTTGTAAATGCTCACCAAGCCAGGATGAAATGTAATGAATAAAGACTGTCATCCAGTATGATGACCGTATCAAATAGGTTGATACACAACATGCTGCCATTTGTCAATCTTGGAACCAGTATGACAAGACATAATTATATTGTCAAGTGAAACACATCAACAGATTTTTTTGGGCTCATTGCCATGACTTTTTAAATGAGGTCCTGAATCTGCCAAGTTCGGTTTGATACATTAAAAACTTGCTGATATATGACGAGTTATTTATTACTAACATTTTCAGAAATCAAAAATCCCTATAACTTTTGTGAGACTTTATTTAATGATCATTTGTAGCAAAAAACAACCACAAAAAATGGTAATCTGTGAAAATATTGTAAAATCGGTGTAAAATCCATCATGGCAAAAAATCCAATAGCCTATGGCGGAAACTGACATCATTTGGATTTGTTATATTAGTCTTTATCCAAAGAATCAAGCCTTATATCTGAAGATCAAGTATATGGACTTTGAAGGTTATACATAAATGCACCTCCACATTTGAACCTGTGGTGCTAGATGTACAGACATACAATTTGATGAAAAGTAGGACAGTCTCCAGTGAGTTTTTTCCAAATTTCAAAACGTTTCACTGTATAGTACAAAGGGGCTGTCATAACTTCCCCTGGCAAGAAAAGTAAGAAACACAACGGGTCTCTATGCAGCTTCACTGGCTGGTCCCAATTAATGGTAAAAACTTGCATAATGCTTTTATAAACAGTGTGCCCTCTCTCATGTGCCATATTGTCAATCAGTCTGGTATGATTCTCTTTAACAAACCATGCTCATGCAGAGGCAGAACAATATTATATTTCAAAGCAACAGGTAATGGTAATTACAGCTAGAACACCTACGACATTTCACAAAATAAACAAAACAAATGAAAAGGGGGACATCAAACCACTAGTTGTGGATCCTACACACTATCCTCACATAGGTGAATAGGTTATTCTTCTTCTTCAAAAAACAGAAAAAAAACTGTAGCGAGCTATGTTCATGCTGTTTGGCATATTCATGTGCTCCTTTCAGGTAAAGGTGCAAGTGACTGTATCTCCTTGGCAACAAGGGTTTGAATCCTTGCCAGTAAATAAGCCTCATCAATCTGTCGGGCCAGAGATGTAAAATAACTAAGTAGAAATGAGTAGACTATAGGCCTAAGTATGAATGGGGAGTGTCTGTACTTTACTTGAGTTTTTATTTTTCTTCCTACTTTTGCTTTTACTTCACTACATTTTAAAAATTGAAATGTTATTTCATTCCACTACATTTTCATTAGCAGCATTAAGTAGAAAGTAGGCTAAACTAATGTGCAAATGAAAACAAAAGCCGCAGGGCCATGTGCGTAGATTTGCGTCAGCGCCATGGGCAACACACAGAAAGTGCACGCTGCGCTTCTTCAGTTTGCGTAGTATTAATCAAACCTGCCGTTCATTGGGCAATCAGGGCCTTTCTCCACTCCCTCCCACAATTTGCAATTGAACACATACTTCAATCACAAGCGCAGTTGAATGAAGTTAACTGATGACAACATTAAAAGGAATAAAACGTTTAGCCATCATGAAATAATACAATACATGACAAGATGTCATCAAGCAGGGAGATAATGAAGAGCAGTAGTTCTATTCAAACTACTTGTGCACATACTGTAGGCTATAGAAGATTGGTCCAATGTAGCAAGTAGGAAAGTTTAAGTGGATGACGTGAAAGTAAGACATTCGAAAGGCCAGCAAAAGTTAAGGTTGCTTTTAATATAGTAGGCCTACAAAGATGCAAAACTGGTGCTCTATATAGCGATTCTGTTGTCTTCTGTTGAAAGATCCTCTTATTGATGCATTTAACTAGCCTGGAAAATCCAGACCCTGGTAATCTAGAAAGATTAAGGGTCTGGCCACGAACTATGTAATGGCCCAACTCTAGGGGCGGCAACAAGCATGCATTTAAAAATCTCACTGCGCGCAATTGGATAACACTAGACCATGTTTACTCTGAATGATTTCGGAGTTCGACTCAAGCAGATAACACTACACCAATGTGTACTGTCCTCCAAAGTTGCAGCGCTGTTTTCATCAGTTTAGCTGGTTCCCTGGGATGCAAGGGGTAACGTGCATCATTGCTCATTGCTAAACTGTCTCGCAGAGACAATTTCATTGTGCTCTCCAGGGTAGCATTTAACCGCAATTTGGATTAACATCTCCTTTTACAAGGCTGTCACGTGTTGATCTAAAGTATACCATTGCCATGCATACTTGACCTATAGTGTTGAACCGGAAATAAAGTTGATTCCTGCCCTGTACAAGGCCTGGCGTGCATGTGACATGGTGTCAGAACAGAAGTAAAACTAGTATTGTTAATTGAATTCACAAGTGTTAGAACATTGAACAGCGTCAAGATTTTTGCTATGGATGTTCTACACTATAAGCCACCTGAGCCGTTTGACTTCGACTGTCCTAATGTGAGCGCCGCATGGAAGAAGTGGCAGCAACGCTTCGCCCTGTTCCTCACAGCATCGGGGAACAGTGACGCATCTTCAGCGAAAAAGGTCATTTTGCTCACGATATTGGGAGAGAGAGGATATGATATATACAGTAACTTTAGGTGGGTACCGGCTGAAGGCGATAGAGACGCAGAAAATCGTAATGACTTTGACATTGTGCTCAGAAAATTCGAGCCGTTTTCCAACACAAGGAATCCAGTAATGGCTCTGCGTGCACAGTTTTGGGCATACCAGAGACCCGAAGGCCAGGGTTTGGAAGCATTCGTGAATGATCTCAGGACGATGGCAAGTAACTGTCAGTTTACTGATTTAGAAACCACACTAAGAGACAAATTATTCTTTTCCATAAAAGATCCGGCAATGAAAATGAAAGTAATGGGTGATGACGGCAATGCATCTCTTGAAGTAGTGACACAGCGAATGTGCACGTTTGAGAGTGCTAAGCGAGAACTTAATATGATACAAGGCAAGTCGTCGCAACCCCCTGACAAGTCAGTTCACACTTTAAGCACCTACACGCGAGGCAGAGGACGTGGACGTTATCGAGGACGAGGAAAACAGCGCATGCAGCCAGCGCAAGCCAGTAACCACCTGCAGAGTGGAGCTACCGCACAAGCAACGCAGCACTTGTCCACTAGCACGCGATGCGAACACCGCGATGCAGTATCCCTATTCATTTCTATGAGAAGCGAATTCCGCACCCGCATAGGATTCTGGGTATGCGGTGCGACGAGTGCTGTGGCTGCGGCGCGTCAAAAAGTTCAGCAATCCCCAACTTTATGCAAATGAATCCGTCCATAGCGAGGCAAGTATCCAATAGTAGAGCAAAACGCAGGGGAGGTCCATCATCACGTAGCCTAAACAAAACCTAATTTTCCGGTAGTGTGGTTACCGCCAACGTACAGAAACATGTCAGATGAGAAAAAATAATCATAGCAGTGTCTACATTTCCGTGTTTGTAGCCTATGATGTTTGGCTAGAATCCTACAGAGACAACTTCATGATTGAAATGACCGTCCAACTTGCAAACTAATTTATAGATGTGACTTTCCCTCGGTAATTTCAAAATAGTGGAGGGAAACATTTTGTTTGGTTGTTTACTAGGCTACCTGCTCTTGCCCTGCCGTTTCCACACATCTACAAAAGGGAACGCCCATCAAAGCGTCTTCATGGAGGGTAGCGTCGCGATTTGGGGAATTTGCATCGCGTGCTAGTGGATCAGGGGCGAAACTGTGTCCATTTGCACACCGCGGCGTATCCGCTGCGATGCCGGCTCGCGGATCCGCTGCGATGCCGGCTCGCGGATCCGATCAGACACCGCGGCGGTCCCTTTACGTATCCGTACATAAATGGATACATCCGACCTGGTTTCGCTTTGGATCCGCGAATGAGCCACAGATCCGCTCCGGGTCCGTTTTGGAAACAGCAAGTATGAAAATAGGGGTTTTACTAGCAGTAGGCTACATCAATTCAGCTCTGCTACACTACAATAGCCTACAAGTTATCCATCAGTTACAAACTGTAAATCCTTTATGCAATTGCTAACTGTCCAATTGTGGAAACTTGTCTCAATGCTCCTCACCGCACCTCAATGCTCAATGAAAGAGGTCATCGTAGACACTAAATACATTGAACAGTTATTAGAGGTAAAATGAAATGCAACCATAAAGTGTCAAACTTTTTTTATTATTTAATGAATATTAAGAACATGTTCCAAAACACAGATAACCTTCATACCAGACCACTGTTTAGGAAATAACAGTAGCCTGTTTTTGGGTAGAGTTGCTGACAGTTAAGACTCCGCCTTTTCATGTTTGTTGGCTGGTTGAACCACTGACTCTCACAGCATCTGTAATCATAGAAGCATAACAAAATGAGTTGTTATACATAACTACCTACTTTTAAACGGAATGTCTGCTACATGAATATAAAGCTACCGCCGCCAGCAGGCTGCTATCGGCTCTGTCTAACTGTGACAAAATCTACCACCTGTAAGGCCTGGGCTACAATGAGTCCGCAAGTGAAGCACTCGGTTCGCAGAGCGTAAAAATAATTTTAGAAGACTAATCCAATGTTTTTAAACATACTGTACGCCATCACGTCTGGTGTAACCAGTTCCATTGACTACAGTGGAAGCCAATTGTTGCAACAGATGCTCTGCAAACTGAATGCTTCAGTTACGTGTGCAGTGTAGCCTTCCTGTAAGTGTGATGAGGAGTTATGGAATTGACCACATTTTAGCAAAGACCTGTTCCCTTAAAATACAAAAAAGGCATCAGAAAAGCAGTTCACAGACACAACTACTTGTTAGTTACACAGTCCAGCATTTGGGGGTATTAGAAATGAGGTATTTATTAAAGCTGACAAAAGCATTTTATATGTTGAGATTTACCTGCAATTCATCCTGAACCCGGTATCAGCAGTTGCAGAGGTCTGTAGTTATTTCTCTTCTAAAATAAAAATATGTGCATTTCATTAAAGAGCTTTTGAAGTAGGTGGATTTTATTACAGAAGACAAGCATATTTTTGTATGTTGAGATTTACATTCAATTCATCCTGAACTGATAAAGGCAGTTACAAAAGCATGTGGTTATTTTATTATTATTATTATTATTTTTTTTTTTTTTTAAGTGTGGACCAAAAGTCAAATAAATCAAATGTAAAACTGTATAGCTTACTTTACTTGGCTGGCAGGCCAGGATGAGAAAGGGTAGACCCCCAAACCAGACTGGAGCCACTGGTGAATGACCTGTAACACAGATGTAGAACATAAATATACATTACTTTTATCATCAGAAAGAAACTGCCAAATATTTAACATTACCAATCTTACACTACATTAAAAAATTTGCTTTATATCGGGATCCAGAGAGTGTGATGCTGATCATTTTAGCTCATAGTTCCGTTGTAAATCATCTGGTCTGTGACAAGACAATGATACTTGACCGGTAGAAAGGCCTCCACTCCACAATGAACCATGTAAAGATGTGAAAAAGTAGTTATAAGAGGCAAAAACACATTAAGGAGTGTGCATTTACATCAAGTCAAATACTGCCCCTTCTCATTAAATCTTACTCCAAGAAACATTCATCATCATTCAATGAACTCGTTGACGGCGGTATGTCTACATAAAACAAATAGCTTCGGGATTTGTGGCCTTATATTAGATAAAAGTTAGCAAAAGCCCGGTTTTGGAACCAGGAAACACGTCTGCAAAAACGGACTTTTTATATCGGCTGATCGAAAATCCTACCCTGCTTATTTTGTGCAGCCACATAGCAGAGCCCATAGTAGGCCAGTTAGCCGACTTCTCGCTAACTTTTACAAAATATAAGGGCACTAATCCCGAAGCAGTTTGTTTTAAGTATAAATATTGTCATCAAAGTTAAAAAAGTCCATTTTTGGAACCAACAAACACATCTGAGCATGCACGACTCACATCGGGCTATGACAGGGAATATCATTATAACGTTAATTAGCTTATCAGCTGCTAACGTTCAAGTTATCCAAGACAGGTAACGTTAACCAATGTGAAATCAGCCCCCTACCAGAACGAAATGATGTTTAAACACATCCAAAGTAGCCTAGGTTTTAAGACAGCGCCCGAGTCCATGATAAATAAGAAAAAAAACGGGTTTTCCTGTTAGCTGCTAACATTATCGTTAGCCAACAAGCTAACGCTAGCTCACACAAGCCAACTTTTGTTGTCTAATCGGATTATATCAGCAAGCAAAGTTAGATAAGTAAGTAACTTGTGTTATGGCAGTACATTTTCACTGGATAGACTAGGTAACTTCAAAAATAAAACATATAGGAGCATACTTACAGTGAGCCTTTAGACGCCGCCACTCCATCAGCCAGAAAACTGAGGAAAGAGCCGTTAGCAGACTTGAGAGGGCGCGTTCGATATGCGCATTCGCACGGGGTCCGCCGCGGACCCGCGGTTTGAGGGCGCGCTGGTGGAGTCGGATTGTGTTCTGTGCCCATAGCCAAATCGGAGGTTGACTGTCCGGCGGATCTGGCGGCTTGAGGGCGGGTCCGCCACAGACTCCTCAGTGGAGACTGATTTCGAACATTTCTTCATTGATTCAATGACACATGATCACAGTGACCCGTGCTATTATAAAGAGGTAATTGTTAATGAGGACAAGATTAAAATTAAGCTAGATACAGGAGCAGATACAAACTGTATGCCACTCCCACAGTTCAAACAGCTAACAGGATACACCAGCATCCCTGTTTACAAGTCTACAGCTAGACTGTCAGGATATGGAAAGCACAGCATAGAGCACATAGGAAAAGTTCATCTGAAATGCACAACACGCAAGGGTGCTCAAGCAAGCTATGACTTTTTCCTCACTACTGAAAATGTCAAGCATGCTCTGGTCTTCAACTCATTCAAAGAGTGGACAACATTGAAAAATCACTAACTCAAGAAGATCTGATTGCACAGTACCCTGATGTGTTTAGTGGTCTTGGAAAATTCACAGAACCATATGACATTAAGTTGAAGCCCAATGCGTCACCTGTAATTCACCCACCGCAAGAGAGTGCCTCGAGTCTTCATAAAGCGTCTCAAAGACAAGCTTGATGATATGGAAGCAACCGGCGTCATCCGTAAAACATCAAAACCCACAGACTGGGTCAACAGTCTTGTGGTAGTAGAAGAGAAAGATGGCTCACTTTGTCTATGCCTTGACCCTAAAGACCTGAATCGCGCCATTAGAAGGGAACATTTCATGATCCCAACCAGCTTTGATGTGATCAGCCAGATGTCCGGGAAAATAATGTTCACTGTGCTTGATCAGACAAGCTCATACTGGCAAGTTCCACTTACTGAAGCCAGCGCAGACCTGTGCACATTCAACACTCTCTTTGGACGATATTCCTTCCAGCGAATGCCATTCGGAATATCAAGTGCCAGTGAAGTCCTACAACGAAGAAACCAGATGGTTTTTGGGGACATTCCAGATGTGCACATTATAGCAGATGTTTTGATTGTCGCCTCACTAGATGAGAAACAACATGACAAGACATTATATGATGTGATGCAGCGAGCTAAATCCATGGGCTGCAAGTTCAACAAAGAAAAGATCAAATTCAAGAGGTCTGAACTTGTGTACATGGGCCATGTGATCAGCAAGGAAGGTCTGAAGCCTGACGAGTCAAAAGTGACAGCCATAATTGACATGGATTGACAAGGATCATGGGCATGATCAATTACTTGTCACAGTTCATTCCTAATCTGTCAACAATTACAACGCCACTGCGTAGTCTACTCAAGAAAGATACAGCATGGACATGGGAACCGCAGCATGCAGCAGCTCTCAAGATGAAGACACTTATCAGCAGCAAGCCAGTGCTCAAGTTCTTTGACATAACCAAAGACACTGTGATACAGTGTGACGCGTCATCAACCTGGCAATCTCTTTCTCAAATGAAAAGTTCAACCAGTATGTGTATGGCAGATCAGTGACAGTACAGTCAGACCACCGCCCGCTCGAGATGATCACCAGAAAGCCACTGCACAAGGCTTCGCCAAGGCTCCAGCAAATGTTGTTACGCCTGCTAAAATACAACATCGATGTGAAGTACCATCCTGGAAAACATATGTACATTGCGGATACCTTAAGCCGAGCGTATCTGACCAGTGATGCTACATCTTCCAACACAGAGGATACACAACAGCTACGGGTACACAGCGTTACTGAAGTACTACCTATGAGTAGCCAAAGAATTGAAAAGATCCAGCAAGCATCGGCCAGTGACCTGACTCTCCAGGCGGTAAGAGCAGTAAGTCAGAGAGGATGACCGACTCACAAGGCAAGTGTACCTCCCCTAGCGCAACAGTTTTGGCAGGTGAGAGACGAAGTTTACATTGAACATGGACTTGTGTTTGTAGGAGACAGAGTAGTAATCCCAGAGTCTCTGCGACAGGAAATTATTTCCGCCCTACATGACACTCATATAGGCATTGAGAAGTGCAAAACCAGAGCCAGAGCTATTATGTATTGGCCTATGGGATGTCTAGAGACATTCAAGATGCAATTGCTCGTTGCAGTGTGTGTGCAAAATTTCACAGAAGCAACACCCAGGAGCCAATGTTGCCACATGAAGTACCAGACCGTCCATGGGCTAAGCTGACATATTCACCTTTAATGGAACAGATCACCTACTCGTCGTTGATTACTTCTCTAAGTACCCCGAAGTGGTGAGTCTGAGAACCAAGGCAGAACCAGCAGAGGATGGCAAGGACTTCTACAAGTGCCTGCTTGATCTCCGAGACAGTCCTATTAGCGGACTCCAAGTCACTCCAGCACAATTGCTTATGGGACGCCGTCTCAAGACTATCTTGCCTGTAACCTCACGTAAGCTGATGCCTCAAGCCACAGTCCAAGGTAGAGATGAGTTGGTGGCTCGACAACAACAGATGGCACACTACTACAACCGGGGAAAGAGAGAACTGCCTTCCCTGCAACCTGGTGAAAGCTGCGGTATCAGACAAGGCCGTGTGTGGAACCGAGCAATTGTGGTACAACCTCATACCACCCCTCGACCATACACAGTCATGACAGAAAATGGAACCACCTACTGACGCAACAGAATTCACCTGTCTGTTGATCCTGACAAATCAGCACTTCAAGTGACACCGCACATTGGTGACCCAGACTGCACACCTACAGAGCAGATGGAGACACCAGTGCCCCCTACAAATACTGAGACCACCAGGGCATCATCACAGCTGCCAGTGTCAGTCTGTGAGCGCCCAGCCAGGACAAGATGTTTACCAAAGAGATTTGATGACTATCTTATGCACAAGTGAAGCTGAAATATTGTACATGTGTTAGTAGATGTATGTTCAAGTCTTAGCACTGTGATTAATATTCAAGTCAGTGATTTTAGACCAGTTAATCTACATACTTAACTGTTGACTTAAAAGATGTTATGATTTCACGCAAGTTCTGAGGTTAGGAATTTGCCAAGACATATTTTGGTTCATTATGTTTATTGAATGGGTTTGATAAATAGTATGCACTATAAGTTACTAAGTACAGTGAGAGTGTAACTGCGACTAAGTATATGCAACTTAGTAATGATGATAAATAATACTTGTTGTTAAATATGTTGAAAACTTTATAATTTGTGGGCATGTCTTTTAAAAAGGGAGATGTCACGTGTTGATCTAAAGTATACCGTGGCCATGCATACTTGACCTATAGTGTTGAACCGGAAATAAAGTTGATTCATTCCTGCCCTGTACAAGGCCTGGCGTGCATGTGACAAAGGCAGAAATACCTAATTAGGCATTTCCTCTCATCTTTTAAATTGACACCAAAGAACTTTCCCTCTGTGGGCAGTTTTTGTTTATCCAGTCCGGCTTTGCAAATACATGTCCACAGGGAATACCTAATTAGGCATCATTTTTTGTAGTTTCTTATGTCCATTTCATCGAACTACATATCATCTTTTGGCTAAAGCAACACCAAAGAACTTTCCGTTCACCCTGTTACGAGTTGACGAACCACTGAAACCATTTGGAAACATTATTTTAAGGTATTTGTTTATCCAGACCCTCCGGAATTTGCAAATAACGATGTCCACAGACAAGGTAGGCTACATACCACACCATGTTTTTATGTGCACGTTGTGAAGAAAATACGCCTCAATTGGGCGCAAAAGCGATAGTACATCTGCCCCACAGTTTCCATTCAGCATGTTAGATATTTGCAACCCCAAGATTTCATATTCTGACCTGATGTCACCACAGGACACAGCAATGAATAAAGACATAGTGACAGAGTTAAGGCCTAGCAAATAATAAAGCTACAGTAAGACATAGCACACCAAGACATACGCAGGCTGTTGTAATGAGCTGAAGTAAATTATGCTTTTCATGAATAGCCCTTTTGTTTAGGCTTTCAAAGTGTGTATGGAGTGTGATGTAGCTGCCTCTCTAAACATGTTGGATAAACGTCATTATAGGCCTATGCAAAAGTAAGCAGAAGTGAAAAATGAATGGCAGCCACACCTTTGTTCAGGCTTCTAATGTGTATGAAGCACCAAGTTTTAAGGTGCTGCATGATCATAGCCTATCCACATTGCTGACTGCTTTCGTTTTCATTAAAAGCATAATGATGGGAAGGGGTTGTCACCCCACCTGGCCTCGAAAGCTTACTAGTACTTTTTACTTCTACTTTCAGTACTTGTATGTTTTTTTTAATGGGCTACTTGTCATACTTAAGTACTGTAAACAATAGATACTGTATGACCTTTAGTTAAGTGATATAGATTACTTTTACTTTTACTTAAGTCACTTTCTGATCAAATATCTGTATGTCTACTCAAGTGTGGGTTTCGGATACATTCTACAACTCTGGTCGGGGCCAGGCCAGCATTATGAATACACTCATGTGCAGCTGTGTGATGACAGCTCACCCACAGCCCATCATTATGGCCCTCAGTATCTGCTGGGTGCACTTTGAAGGAAACGTGGCAGAGTATTTAGTTGAACCTAAAATCCCTCAAGCAGGCAAAATTCTGACAGTGTCTTCAGCAGTGTTCTGACTGTAAAGTGTTGCAACTCAACTCAAGCAGTTTTGAATGTGTTGTAGTTCTTTGAAAGTACTTGAGTAGATTTGAAATGTTCATAAATTCAGTCTATGTTCTTAAATGGACTTGAGTACCCCGGTTATGATGGAAGGAAGGAAGGTTTAAGAATATTCTTTTTGTTAGTACATGTAAACATTATATCCCAATTTCACAACCCTGGAGCACTACAATAAGGGATAATGTATAGAAGGCTGGTCATTATCGGTAAGCTTTTGCTGAGAAACAAATAGTTCGCAACACACGCTGAACTTGAATCAATGAATTCTTTAGAACACAGCTGATTAACTGTCTGCTTTCACTTTTGAATGAAGTTCCATTTAGGGTGACAATTTCCATAACACCAAAAAGCAGGACATTATGCGGCATATCAATTAATTACTATGGTGTACATAGGACTCTATACTCTCATTTACAATACAATTTTGTGTGGTTTAACTATTACGGACGGGCCATCTCTAGGCTTTTACCCCGAAATCGCACTGTTCACTCTAGAAGCCACTGTTCTCACCCAGTTTGGCCCACCATCAAATGCTTGACCTCTTTGGAAAGCTGAGACACAGTAGTTTCAGTAGAGACAGTAGAGAATAACTGTGTTACAACTGTGAATAACTGAGCTACAGAGGCTAGAATATAGTTTTTTCTTTCTGCCGGATTGCAAGCATCTCTGAACTGACCACAATTCAGCCCTCTAGGTCCCTTGAATGGACTTAGAAACACAACTGAGCCCTAGCACCAGGTCTTGTGAAGCTTTGTGCAAAAGTAGATCAATATAGAATGAAAAATGAGTACTTTAGACCATTATTTACCAAGGTATGCTCATGCGTTTTGTAAAATGCCCTATAGGAACTGGTCTCAAATAAAAGGTAACACTCTGAGGTTTATTGTAGACTATTTGGATTGTATGTCAGGTGTTCTGATATAGTATGACTACATGAAATGGTTGTGTATAAGATAAACTATACATCTGCACAACTAATATTGGATAAAACAACATGAAGATTCAATTTCTATGGATTCTTGTGAATATTTCAGTACCCAATATGTTGCATCTACTTATTGTGCTGCAGCTACACTGCAGCCAGAGGTCAGGGTAGCACCAAAAGCAGAGGAGGGCAACAGGGATTAAATTTAATTAAGACATATTATGATCAATCTGACAATGTAAAGTACTATACAGGCTGTACATAAAAAAATGTCATTTTTGGATTTCCAAGAGTCTAAGCTTTCACATGGTGTATAATATTACTATGCTACAGCAATATGGTTCATTGATTTTGAATGTTGGGGGGAGGTGGGGATGGGGGGGGTCCGTTAAAGTTTAAAGATGATGTTTGTGTAGCTGAATAGGAAAAAATATGAAAAGTCAAAAAGTGTTTGTTCACAGTATTTGTATTTATTCAATACCTTGTGGTGTGTGTGTGTGTATAAAGTATAAAGTATATTTACTCTTTTGATCCCATGAGGCAAATTCTGTCTCTGCATTTATCCCAATCCGTGAATTAGTGAAACACACTCAGCACACAGTGAACACACAGAGAGGTGAAGCACACACTAATCCCGACACAGTGAACTGCCTGCTACAGCGGCGCTCGGGGAGCAGTGAGGGGTTAGGTGCCTTGCTCAAGGGCACTTCAACCATTCCTACTGGTCGGGGTTCAAACCGACAACTCCAAACCGGCTAACTTTCTGTCAATGAAGCCGAGCCGGAATACATATGACGTAGCAGCACATAGAGCCTTGTTTACGTTTTTAACCAATGATATCTGCTCAGATATTTATCTGACACCGCTCTTAGTCAATCATTTGTTAGACTAGATATGTTAGCCTACTGCATTGGACGTTGTGCTGCGTCCCAGCAAAGACTCTAGAACTCCGCTCTTCAAGCCTGTCTCAAAAACCGGCGCAAATACGCGTCCTGCTTGATGTTGAGCAGGACGCAGGACAGGGCATTGAAAATCAGGACTGTCCTTCCTAAAGCAGGACGTCTGGCCACTCTAGTTCCATTGCAAGAAGTGACTGGACTACTTACAGAGTGATATGACAGGCGTGAATCAGAAGCACAAAACCTGTTGCCATTGACAGTGGTCATTATATGTTTTTAGCGGTAATTACATGAATACATTTGACCGGTAGAACATTGGGAAAACCCATATGAACAACTGGCATATCGTCATAAAGAGACACAAGGGATAATTATCCGTTTCTGTCTTCATGTAAACACCATACAATCAAAACCATGATACATCTAAGTACTGGGGCCTGTACTACGAAGGGAGCTTAACCTACCCAGATGTAACCCAGGGTTACTTTGTTAAACCGGGGTTGACAAAACCTGGTTATCTTAAGTGGTGTTAATCGGTACTACGACGCTGATTATGAAGCGGGTTGCAGCACAAGTCACCACTTTCAATGATGACGCGATCACCTTATTTTACGGATGAGGAATGCACAATTATTATGCCAAGTTATGAGGAATTAAAACCCACTCTACGACAAAAATCAAATACGTCGGCAGTGAACAAAGCAAGGCAAGGCTGTTGGCAACGTATTGCAGATCGGATAGCCTAAATGCCTAAAAGTAAAGTTTTATTTCCACATGTTCTTCAAATGTGTGTTACGTAGGATTAATAGCTTGCGGAATGTCTGAAATGAGTTGAAATAATAAAATTGCCTATTTTGAGTTCATAGAAATGCCTACAGATGCAACACAATTTAGAAGTGGGCATATAGACAGTAATAGGATAATTGAATGTTTAAGTAGCCCCCATTGACTGATTTAGTGTATGCCTAATCCTGTGAACATTTCAGATGCAACACCATTGCCAAACGCACATGGCAGCAAGTGAAAATGAAACACAAACACATTATTCAGAATAGTAGGTTTATATAGTTATAGCCTGCATTAATATTTCTTAATTATGAAAACATGTAGGCCTAGTATGCTTATAGCCTTCACTTGGCCTCTGTTTTACAGCTAACAAGAAAAAGGTGTCTTTGAACACTACTGAGTGTTTTACAGTAGCAGAGGAGTTGGCCATCGCAAATAATAGTGGAAGGCCGATTGTCGAAGGGGTTGAGGTAGGCATTCGGTCGGATTCTGGTGCTGTGGAAATGTGTAGCCTTTATGTGCAGGGTAGGCTACAGTAATATGACATTCAATTCAACAAGTTTGTTAAAATGGTGATTTTAATTTATTAGGCCTAGGCTATGTCCGATTTATTTTAGCCTATTCTTGCTCAGATGTTCAGCATCACCGATTAGATGGAAAACATGAATGTCCACGTAAGGGCATTGCTATGACGGGTGGCATTAGAGACTTCTGCCTAGATCATCTGACAAAGATAACGAATTCCCTCGACTGACTGACAATCTATATCTTCATAGAGAATATATATATATATGGCGGTCTCTAAAACCCCTCGAAGAGAGCACCTCACGATTTGCGCTCCGATGTCGTATGGATCATCCAGGTACGCCGACATAGTCTCGAATTGTTAGTGGAGGGGTGGTAGCCTACTTAAGGGTGTGGTTAACGGAAACCTCGGGTTAACCAAGAACATAACCTGCTCGGAGCAGGTTTGAGATGCAGCGTAAATTGCCATGGCAGCATACCTCGGTTAAAACCTATCCACCTTTCGTAGTACGGGTTAATCGGGAATTTACGCCACACGTGATCAAGTTACTCTCGAAGTTACCCAGATAAGCCAGTAACCCCGCTTCGTAGTAGAGGCCCCTGGTGTTCATGTAAACACAATCACTGACAGCACATGGAGGTCAGCCTAAACACATAATTTATTACCTGAACTGTAGTGAACTTGTCATCACCGTATCACTTTTATCTATAGAGAACCATTTTATCACACCATTGTCCCCAAAGCTATTTAAAACATATGTATTTGTTTACAGACAGACAGGAAAGAACAATGGCTTTCTTGTCCCTGTGTACTGAAGGAAGTCAGCATTCACAGCGTCTGGTCCTCCTAAGCAGTGTGGAGGCAATGATTCACTGCTTGTTTGTGTAAAGATTATAGAACGACACAGTTGTTGTGACAGATCCGTTTTACCACCTAATGCTAAGGTCGTTGAGGACCCTTTCCCAGGGTGCATGTGCTAAACATGCAATCACAGCAGAACGTCCTTTGTGTCCGCATGCTGATTTTAAGGACTACCGGTATGTGTTGTTTGAATTATGTGTATGTGGAATGCACATAAAGCATTCCCTATATCAAATGTCTATGTGCGAAAATAATAACATGGTAGGCTATGCTAAAATGTTTTAATTAGCATCTGTCAAATTAGCATAATACATGCACTGTTCTGTGTACCAGCTATGTCTCAAGACCCTGAGTGAACTGTCTATCCCCTGATTGGAGTGTTGGCTGTGATGGCATATACTGTCTCTAGCCTCTAACCTCCTGAGCCGTTAAACATCGAGTTTTTCTCTTGTATGCTCCTGTTTTTTCGTGGGTTGTCAGGAGCTGTCAGGCATTTCAATGGAAGGAGAACCACACTGTTTTTGCCTCACTTGATACCTTGCAATTACTCCCACAGTTGCAGACCCCTGTTCCTCCCAACTGACCTGGCTGTGGGGAGCTTTCAGATCGCTACTTCAGCAAAGAGAGGCCAAAGCCACGCAAGCCGATAAGGGCCCCCGAGCCCTTCTGCCCCAGATTGATCCAGCCGGCTCGCGCTGTGCCTCTCTCTGAGCAGTGTTCAACTTTACTCAGCTGGAGAGAGGGAGTAAAAGAGAGAGAGTGAGAAGAAAGAGAGAGAGAGAGAGAGAGAGAGAGAGAGAGAGAACAGAAGACATATGGTTTTGCTCCCTCTGGCCAACCAGTATTGTGACCGCTCATTCAAAGTCGGCTGCCACTCCAGACAAGGGCAGCTAGAGTAGCCTAGTGTTTCTAAACCTACCAGCTTGCTCCCCACCAGTGCTATATCACCACAATAGGTTTCAATGAATAGTGAGGTAAAGACATTTTCTCTTTCCTCTGTGGGTGTTTCAACCCTGTGATTTGATGGCAAAGGATGTGGTGGTGAGGAATTGTGGTTTCCCACCAAAATCTCCAGAGTGCTTATAGGGTTTGTGTATGGACTTTTTAAAAAGCCACTCTGTCCCATACAATTACATCCGAATGCAGTTCACCCCCACTGCAGATTCGCTTGATTTCATCCAACAGCAAACTGCCCGGGTAGCAACTTAATACGGCGTACAGGGAAATCATGCAGATATTTCATAAGCGTTACCGCTCAGGAGAGAACAGCAGCAACCCTCAACTCGCCTCAAGGATACTATTCATCTTTATTCCACGGTTCCACGCTCCCACCCCCTTGTCTGATGCGCTAATATAATCCAGAGTTTGGAGCACAGTTGTTGATTAAGGCAACTCCATTCATCATCGCCACAGTGACGGCTCGTGAGTGCTTTCTCCGTGTGGAGGGGAGGGGATGGGAGAGGACCGTCTCGCCACCTCCCCACTTTTTCATTATAAAATGTTTACTCATCATCAGTAATCCATCCACATTACGAGGCCATCAGTCACACTCGGCTCAGGAATCTCCACATCGTGGCAGGCATGAATTTGAGAGGAATCCTGATTGCCCCCCTTAAGAAAAAAAAAACTCTTTGAAAGAGATGGGGGGAAACAATCAAGTGTTGCTGTCAAAGGACATATTCCTTTCCACAGTAAGTCCATCCTCCTTTTGAGGACTGCACTATAAAGATGTTGAATAGCCTATGTCAGTATGGGTTCTCTATTGCAAAAGACAAGAATTTTATAGTCTTTGTTTTTTAAGTTTGACTATTTTACTTACATTTCTTCAGAGATTAAAGTCTTTTCATACTTTCAAATCCGACAGATGTTTCAGTGGTGCCCTTTTACTCACCCTAAAGCTTTTACTTCTCTGGGTATCAGCGGCTGCTATATCGTTTCTGATGTAAATTTAAAAGCGGTTAAAATAATGATGGACCCCTTAGTAATATAGTTAACTGCTTACTTACACGTCTCTTCTTTCATAAGATGTGTCTGTCTTCAAAAAAACTTTTTTTTGTGAACCTGAATCTTGTGCTCATGCAGTGGACTGATTAAAATGTATTTTCCTTATTTGTGTCCTTCTGGGATTTGTTTGTACTGGCTTTTTAGAGAACAGGTTTTAAAGAATGAGGCATATGTAGTTTAAATGCCCTGCAGCCAAAGAATTTTCAAATGAATGAGACACGGGCGGAGTAACCTCTACAGCTACTCACAGGGATGGGATGCCTCTCAGGTAACATTTTGTTCACAGCCTGACAAAGAGAAAGGTTTTTTTTGTCGGTGTATTTTATTTTATTTGTGATCTATATCTTGGATTTTTCATGTTTACTGTGAAATGGTGGATGCTTACTCTTGACCTTTTTTTCTCTGGCTGTGCTATATAGCAACTGCCAGAGATCTGTGTTGAACTCTTTCTACCAGGGCCAAGAGAGAGAGAGAGGGGAAGCTATAGTATTAAGACTCTTTTCACCAGTGAGGTTTTGAGTTGACGTGATGGTCCTCATATAAATGAAGGGAAAAGTGGCAGCTGCTATATAGGGAAAGCACCGCGGTGTGGACTGACTCATGCAGACGGGGAGGCCAGGGGTCAGAGGAGGATGGTGGAGTTAACCCTCTGCTTCGTGGAGCTGGCACATTCATTGTAACAAGACTTGTTTTGAATTTCAATCCATCTGCCTTTCTTCCCCCGAAGAACTTGTTTTCTGCTTCAGTTGCTTTGTGCATATTATCTCCACAATGTATTATGATGCATGAAGAAATACTCCTCTCATTGGTTTATTTGTTGAGTAATTAATTAACTTTTGAAGCTGCATTAATCCCCATCTTTTGGGTTTCAAATTAATTTCCTCATTTTCCCCTCTCTGTGTACTTTCCACATGCATATGAACTGGAAAGACTTTCCTCTAATTACAGCAAACTCTTAAGACGTGCAGTTTTCAACCTGCAGGTTTTTAAAATACAGCACAACCTTTTCTGCTGACCTGTTTTAAGAGGCTGGTTTTAACCTCTTGGTAAAATCTAAAAGCGTGATTTCAAAGCATGACTTAGAAAAACTCATTCATGCATTTATCTCCAGCAGGGTTGATTACTGCAATGGACTGTTCACAGGCCTTCCTAAAAAGACTATTAAACAGCTACAGGTGATACAAAATGCAGCAGCTAGGATTCTAACAAAAACTAAAAGAACTGACCACATTACTCCAATTCTTAAGTCCTTGCACTGGCTTCCAGTAAGTCACAGAATTGACTTTAAAGCACTATTGCTCGTTTATAAACAGTGTTGGGAGTAATGCGTTACAAAGTAACGCGTTACTGTAATTCCACTACTTTTAGTGGTAACGAGCATGTAACGAAGTATTTTTGTAAATCAAGTAACGCAATTACAATTACTGAAATTTCAAAGGGTTCGTTACTTGCGTTACTCTGTTGATCTTGAATGAAAGACTGCAGACAAGATGACAGATACACATTTGCTGCTTCTAATCTAAGGTCTCCCACCTTAGCTGTGTTTCCAGCGATTGTGTTTCATGTTTAGATTGCAGATGCATTCTTTACAGTTAATAGGTACCTCCTCACATTCCTCCTTATTTCGTATATATGATAAAACACACAAGAGTGCATTAGGCTACAATTTATATGGGCATCTTAAAAGCCTTTTCCCTTTCGTTTCCATCTCGTAAGCTCCACTACAGTAAAAGCGCATTGTTGTTTATTTTATCTCTGCTCTTTTTCGCCTATTGCGCAAAAGCCTCGTTATATCAACATAGCCACGCCACAACACCAATAGGCCTACATACAGTAGCCTATATATAGCCTTGGCACAAGCAAGCACACGTTTAACTCGAGAGGAAAATGCGGATTTTACTTACCAGATAAAGAAACCTCCAAATAGCCTACCGTACGTACTACAGCGACTTGAGTTATTTGCACAGTATGTTTACATCGGAATTGACGTCCATGGTGTTATGGATTCATTTGTCTGCGACGGAACATGCAACTTCTCTCTGGAACACCTTATCAGCTGAAGAGTAACCTTCTGCATAGTGCGCGACAACCCAAACCCTCGGATGCGCATTTGAACTTATTTTGGTAGGTCAGCACTTGTGCAGCGCAGGCTTTTCCCAAACTGGTGGTGCTTAAAATGCTATATAATACAGCTGTGTCCAAAGCAGGATGAGGATAACCTAAGGTTGTATGTGTGTGTGAGCAGACAATAACGGCTTTGAAAATAGCCCATTTAACATTGTTTCACATTACATCCCATTGAACTCATTCCATGTGGCCTACAGAAGGACTGCAATAATAATAACTTATTACTATATTGCAAAATTCAGTGTCAGTGCACCACCATGCATACTACTACTGCTACTAGTAGTAGAAGGCAAGCAGTAGGCAGTGTACTGTACATATCTATCAAACCACCTAGATGGTGAGGGTGGCGCAAAACAAGGTCAGGGAGGCCTTCATGCATTGTAGAATGTTTTGTGGTCGGAAAAAGTTTGAGAACTCATGCACAACGCTATTGATTTGAAGGCCCGTTGAAACTACAATAAATAGGTCTAAAAATTAGGTTTACTCAGTACTATTCATATTGACATTTTAAAAGCAGACTTAAAAGTAACTCAAAAGTTACTTTCTCTAGTAACTAGTTACTTTTGATATACAGTAATTGGTAAGGTAATTCAATTACTTTTGAAAGAAGTAACTAGTAACTGTAACTAATTACTAATTTTCAGTAACTTGCCCAACGCTGTTTATAAATCAGTAAATGGAGCAGGACCTAAATACTTGTCAGACATGCTTCAGCAGTACACACCTTCTCGTCCTCTCAGGTCTCAGGTGAAAAACCTGCTAGTAAAACCTACAGTTAGAACTAAACATGGTGAAGCGGCTCAGCTGTGGAACCAACTTTCGGATGACATCAAAAAGGCCCCAACTGTTGCCAGTTTTAAATCTAGACTTAAGACCACACTGTTCTCAGATGCTTTCTGCTAACTGTGCCGAGTTACAAATTCTGAATCTGCCTTGATAATTATTCTACCTTGTCTTTTATCACTTTTTTTACTACTTTTGCCTTTGTTTTTGCTTACTAATTATTCTTTATTTTTAAAATGATTTTACCTTTGTGTTTTATGTTTTCTTTTTATTATGATCTTTACCTTTTAACTATTCTTTGACTATATTGCCCTTCTATGCTTTTATTTGTTATTATTGTTTGGTTTTGTTTATGTAAAGCACATTGAATGACCTCTGTGTATGAAATGCGCTATATAAATAAACTTGACTTGAATTGACTTGACTTGACCAAGTACAGGTAAAGAAACTATCTACTATGAGCCCATATTCCTCCTCGCTTAACTTGCTCAACACTAAATGGATTTTCGTTATTTTTGTCCCTAAATCACAGTAACCAAAGACAAAATATAAGGCTCAGGTTGAAAAATGCCAGAACTCCCTTTATGGGAGCTTAACACTTGGTCTATGTTTCGAAACTGATCTGTATCGGGTCAGTTGTTGGAATCCAAGGAATAAGGAGGCTGGCAGTCTGCAAGGGGTGAAGACAGTGACAGTTATAGTTTACATCTGTATAGCTCCCATGGGATTTCCAATCAGTAACAGAAGCTCCTGAAGTCACAATAATGATATATATATATATATAAAAGCACTTTTTCTTAAATAACTACCTGAACCGTGGCACTGAGGATGAAGATTATTTTATGGTATGTTGGTCTCAAGGGCCCACATCAACCTGGCCCATAATCACTCATTTGTGATTTGCACCCCCCCGGTAAAAAATGAAAATGCAATATTATTCTGCTTTAATCGCCCCTATCTTCAGTTAAGATGTTCAGAACTGCATCAAATTGTATGTGTATGATTGACCTGGCATTCTTTGGGGGTATGCCAAGTTTCGTAGAATTTCATCCATGGGGGGGTCTAAAAAAAATTAGGTTATGTGTACATTTAGTGACTGTACACTCATTGGCCTGTAGATGGCGGTGCACACATATACACATGCACACACACACAGGCACCCACATACTATCGGTATTAGAACAGCCGATACATAATTACAAATTCAGTAGGATTAAAAGAAAGCCAAAATAAATATTCATCATCATCATCATGGTTGCATTTCCAGTATTGGCGATAAGTAGTCGTTTGTCCACTAGATGGCGCATCATTGCAGTGAGACGTAATTTTGTTGGAAGTTAAAAGTAGGTTGGAAAAACAATGGACGCTTCCTACAAGGACTGTAGTTTACCGCAGAGAACTTCTAATAAGGATAGGACGATGTTCACATGTGTAATTCCCATTTCTTCTTGAAGCCGAAATAAATCTGAGGATGTTTATCGGACATGGTTTTTACTCCAGGTACGTTAATCTTATAATATCAATAAGGACCTAGGTAATGTTACCGTTAGCGTTGGTTGAGTGATGGAGGCCAATTTGATTGATTGCATTTGTAGAAAACTATAAATGTGGTTATACCAAGCAAATTGATAGCAGCACTGTAATTGTATCTTTCGACTGTCATTGCACATGCTACAAAAATCATTCTGTGCAATGGAAGATTTACCAACGTTACACCAGTCTGATACAGTTTTGCCTATACATGCGTGAGACTGAGACGCCTGTTTATTTTGTTTTAAGTGCGTGCAGGGTGTGAGAGGGGAATCGATGTGCTTTGATTACAGCTTGGTAGTTGTAGTCTGTGAAATTAAAAAGCATGTGTGTGTGAAGTATCCAAACAATGACACCTTCATTTCATTATGGCTGCTTTAGCAACACACCTAAGCTACTGTGTACTGGGTCCCATTTAGAAGTGGCTACTTCATTCGCGCTTTCCTTGACTCATGGAGCTGCGGAATTTTATTACAACTTTTCGCCACGATATGGCAGTTTAAGTCCGCTTGATACTGTAAAGGAGATTTTATTTGAGCCATTGGTTTCCAAAGGAGATTTTATTTGTTGTCAGTTTTTCAGCATAGCCTATTGACAATTTATGTTGTAAATAGGCCTGCCCAGACTAGCCATTCATAAGCCTACCTATATTTTGTAGCTTAGGGTAAGCTAACAGCTTTCTATTAGGATCTAGTTTGTTAGGTACAGTTTTGTCATAACTCCCTGATGCATTTTGCATTTAGAATAGCCAGAGCGCAATACTCAATGCTATACAGTATATCTCAATCGGAAAAATTAAACAATATCGGGTGCCTATGGACTAGGCTGGGTGAACCCAGCCTGATCTGCCCAGCCATTTATTTTTTGAAGCACCGGGCCTGATTTCTTAAAAGATTGAGCTTGGTCTGGTGAAAGCCAGACTAGCCATGGACCTCAGTTACACAATGCAAGGGAACATGAATCAGCCTATATTTGCAATCGGTCGGTATTACGAACAATAACGGACAACAGCCTCTCTTCAACTTTGGCCCGTTAAAATGTGTATGAACAGTCTAGCGACGCATTTCATCAAGGCCTATTTGGACATGTCAGTTATTTGCACCACTGGATAGATGTAAAACAGCATTTCGTTTCAGACTACTGTTACTTAATTTGTGCATTAACAATAAAGTTTCAGACTACTGTTACTTAATTTGTGCATTGACAATAAAGTATCACATGAACTAAAGATGACTAAAATCTTATGTAGAAGAAGAAACATTTACAAAAAATCCATCCATCCAAAAATGACTTTTGATAGCTGTTGAAAACGGCATGGAACTGACAGAGATGGTTTTTGTTTATTAATAAATAAATAAATAAATAACATTATGCTGATACCTTTTGCTTTTCCCAAATACAATGTAGCCTACAGGTGTAAGTGACCTTTCATCAATCCAGTTGCAATGGATGAACTGTGATGAACTGCCCTACTTGTGATTGTTTAAAGATGTTAAAGGTTTTATAACAATGCTACATCTTCTTTGGCTATTCTACAATCTATTCACCTTTTCAGCACCAGTAGGCTACTTTCTGTGCAGCCGCACACACACACTCAGACATGCCAAACAAGCAGACACAAAAGTTTCAAGAGTGGGGGATGGAGTAAAATATGGAGACAAATTGAAGTGTGATTTATTTTCGCGGAACGGATGTACAGGACTGAGCAGCGGTCATATTTTGTACCGCTATGCGGTACATCTAGTTTATTTATTCTACTGCTTAATAGCCTATATGCCGCGGACTTCCGTTCGGATGCTTCCGGACTCTTCAGCCCGTAGCAGAACTTCCGGTTTACGTTGACTATTTCTTTTTTTATTTCTACCTCAATGCCTTTTTGGCAAACTAACGAATTGATGGCAGTGTAAATGTTTTTGAAGCTACTGTGTAGGAAATAAATTTCAACCTCATCAGTGAAATGTTGCTGCATTGTGTTTTTATTTGTGATGTAAATTATTTGGATTTAAGCATTTCGGTGTTTTGTATGGCTTAAGTTTTAAAAGGTAAGAGACAGTAATTAAAAATGAGACCAAACAAAAGCAGATTGACCAAAGAAGTATTTTAACAAAGTAGCAAAAGGTGTATACAAACAAATGTAACTATATTTAAACAAATATACACTCAACTCTAAACTGATAAGATTAAGGAATTGAAAGGGGTTTGAAAAAAGGATTCTTGAACAAAATTAAGATTTTTAAATGTACATGTTAGAAAGACCTCAGACCTCAGGCTTCTTTGCCCAAGCCTTTACCAGTGGCCCATTTTCATAGTTGGTAAGCAGACAAGCCACTGTGTAGAGTTGGTTAATGCTCCCAAAAACCCGTAGGGGAATCACTGAATCAAAGAACTTGTGCTCCTTGACCCGGCGAATGGAGCGTTCAACATGCACCCTTAAACGGGCTATGGCCTGTGTCTCCGTAACCTCAGAGGCAGACATCTGAGACCTGCCAGAGAGGAAGGGTGGCCTGTAGACCTTGCAAGGCACAATGTCATTGATGAGGAAGCCCCTGTCTACCATGACAGCCATCTCAGGTTTGAGCAGACTTAGGACACCAGACTCACGGGTAATCTGTTTGTCGCTGATAGACCCAGCAAACAGCGCGGAGACGAATGTCACTGGCCCATGTGGCGCGATCCCAATGAGCCCCTTCAGAGTGCAGTGGGACTTGTAGGAGGAAAATACCTCACTCTGGAGGAGAGGGGAAGATGGGCATTGACACCTCAGCTCAGTGCAGTCAAGGATGACTGTGGTGTCAGGGTAGTCCTTAAAGTCTGCAGGCAGATTTCTCCGTATCTCGTCTTCGGGTATCCAGATCCTCACTGAGCCGAGTACTGTGAACAGGAAGTTGCTCCAGGTTGTTATAATTCTGCTGACTGTGGACTGATGGATACTGTACCGGTCAGCAAGGTCCCGTTGCTTGGACCCAAGGGCAAGGTAATTCAAAAATAAGAAAAACTCGTCAATGGGCTGCAGGGAATGGGTAGCGTTTGACTCTGTGAAAGCTCCTCTCTGTGCTTGTCGAACACTGACCATGGATGGTAGAGAGTTTGCAATCAAGCCCCAGAACCGCATCAGTAGATCATATGATGCAAACCTAAAGAAATGGAATACAGATAATAAATAACTGTGCATAATTAACTACACAAAATGTACACAAATAACTTGAATTAAATGTACCTGGGTGGCGGTGTTACTATTACACCACAAGAGTTTTTCTGACAACACACACATACTGCAATCCCCTACATACAGTGTGCTCCTGACTCATTGCTTATAATCGTCATAACATTAACATAACATTAGTGGTGTAGTCTACGTGATAGTATACCCACTTAAAAAGCATCACCACCTCAGTATACCCACTTAAAATAGGCAAGGATATGTATTATTTGGGGTTCATCACAGTATACCCACTATAGCTAACTACTACATCACAGTATACAGTACCTACCACAGCTAACTTCTACATCACAGTATACCTACTACAGCTAACTAGACTACACTACAGCGCAACATGATCATTGTACTTTACAATCTCCCCCAACACACACACGCGCGCAGGCTCAGCCTACATATCTAGAGTAGACTTGCCTTGTAAAGAACCTGATATCCTTGTCCGAGGCCGCAAAACGGTGAATGCCGAACCGCTGCCTCAGTGTAAGGCCCTCGATCTGTTGGCGTAACAGGCGAATTTCCTCCCGGAGAGACATATTTTCCTCCAACACCAAATCAACAACTGCAGCTTCAGGTTTCGACGCGTAGTCGTGTTGCATGAGGACGTCGAATGCTACGTGATCCGGTGTACCCTCCCGGTCATCCTCTGGCGGCGGTCTTTCCCTTCTCTCCCAAACTCCTGGTCTTATAGGTGGAAGGGAGAAGTTGTTCCACTCAAATAACACAGGAACAGAGTTCCTTTTCAACAGCCGTCGACCTGTTTCTGCTGCTGGTTCACGGATGTCTTCAGTTTTGAAGTGCCGGCTACACACCCGGGTGTGAGGCGTTACACTAAATTTGTCCCTGCGGATAGCGACAATCCACTTACGCCTCAGCTCCTCATCGGCAGGAAAAGTAAAAAAACTAAGTAGTACTTTGCAGATGCCTGGCACTGTGGTACACAGCAGTGTTCGGCAGTTGTACCAGACACTTTCTGGTATTTAAAAGTTGACTTTTTCATGTCTTGTCAACTAACGTTAGCGTAGCAGCTACCTACCAAAACAAGTAGACGCCTATGCTACCGGAAGCAATCGCGGTGGCTGACATTTCAGCGGAAGGACGTCACAATAGCCTGTGGCATAAAGCGAATTCAGTTTCCCATTGTGAAGGTTCTTTAGAACGTGCAATTAAAAATCGGTTATTTGCACGGCTATGAACCGTTCTTTAGGACGTTCAGTAAAAATTACCGTTAATTTGAAACATTGTATCAGAGAGGGTTCAAGCGGAGCTAGTAATCAAGGATCTTTGATTGTATCAAGGAAAAACAGCGCTTTGTCAAGAATCATCGCTGCGCTGAATATGTCTGATTACAGCCTACCTGAAATTACTTTCAATTAGGGACCGTTCGTTATTTATACACGGGTTCACCGGAGGGATTTTGAGTGCTTCGATCAAGAGTTGCATGACCCTCCCCTGCCAATTTTCAAGGTCTTCCGCCCACGCTCTTTACGAGCAATGCAAACACATCTACATATGCTACAGCCTACTAACCAACCTCTGCTTTCTGATCTTACACATCACACTTCACCAAGATGGTGGCCATTTCAGTAGATTTACTCACTAACATTGTTCTGGAAACACAATAAACATGGAAACTAAATGCACACTTCCTGCAACTGCATTAGCCTACTTGAAAAGTTACTCCTCTAGTAAGTATTCACATGAAATAAAACAATAAAGCATTGAGACCATTCAACAAAGCACACTGGGTAATAACAAATTCAACACATGAACTTGTTGCTATGGACTCATCTCTAGGCTTCCTCGGTCATTGTAAAGCTGCCGAAGCTGAACATTATCCAAAACTCAATTTTTTAGACGACCGTCAATTTGGGAGGTTGCTACACTCCTTCCTTCTCAAATGGCTTTAAAAGGCCGTTTGCACAATTTCACAAATAATCACAGGGACCGAAGAATAACTAACATGCCAACTTTTTCAGGGTTTATCATTTTAACGTTTCCCCGCTGTCTTGCCGTTTTAATATTTTCCCGTAGAATATCCCATATTACTGTAATACTCTCATAACATTAGTCCTGCATTCTGGCCTGTCTCTGTGTTGTCCTGTTGTTACCCCTAGCCCTTCCAGTGAAACATTCAAATCATCGTTTTGCTTGCTTGAATGCGAACTCAGAGTGATGTTAACCTAGGCCTATTTAAGTTAACAACGTGGTTGTCGTGAGAGCACGATTCATTAGCGCTTGCAGTGTTCGGCCGTAGGCTATGCCTACGTGCGCACCTGCCAGGCTACTCAGCGAGAATTCCCCCTGTATATTCACTCCAAGTTGGCCTACCATAACTTACCAACTACACTGTAGACCATAAACTGGCTATTTATATGACCAAATGTATTTGTTCAACTTTATGAAGCAGAATTACGCACTGCTATTTGGAACGTAACACATTTTTGTTGGCAGGAGAGAGAATGACAGCGATTAACAAATTGCACTTGTTGCTGGTTACCAATAAAAACTATATATATATTTTTGCAAACAACAAAAACAGAAAGGATGGAGACAGCAAAGCTAGAGATGGGCAGGAACGAGGTCAATTGGTAGAAATGCTTGTCAAAACGTTAGGAGCTGGATGTGTGGATGAATGAAGCACAAGTGTGCTTTATGTTAAGCATGCACACTGTTTAAAGTTAGGCTACACGGTAAACTACAAGTAAACCAAAATTAAATTTAACTTTTTTTAGGGCTGGATAAATTTGACCAAATGGATATAGGCTGTTAGGCGTGAATAAAGTAGGCTACTTTGTTGCTCCAACCCTTCCAAAGTTAATGGAGACGAATGTTGACATTTTCCGTATTTTGCGTGAGAAACCCGGAAATCTCCTTATTTTCATTGTTCAATGTTGACAGAGCTATGGAACGAAAGAGAACGTTATATGGCGACAGAAATCAACAATCAAACAAGCCACTTTGACTTTTTGCTGTTTTCATTAATACAAAAGATGGGTGACCCTGCCTCCTAGACAAAAAAAAGTTAGGTGACCCTCCCCTCAACAAAGAATAAAAAGACATGACCCTCCCCTATTTTCCTCCGGTGGCCCCGTTTATAAATAACGAACGGTCCCTTAACACCTGCTGCTGCGCATCAGTTGGACTTGAGAATGTGCTTCACCAACCACTCTTTGCACGCTACCGCCGTTCAGCTGCTGTCCGAGGCTGGACTGGAGAGCCGGCAGATCAAACTTCACCATCAATGGGAACGTGCAGTTCAATTTACAAAAATAAAAATGCCTTATTTTGATTCCATCAATGTTTTGACTGTTTTAGTCTATATGTAGCCTAGGTGGTAGACCCGCTGGTTAGTGTTCCAGCGTAGCAACCATTCATGCGGAACTATAGTAACAGTTTGAAATAAATACTTATTTAACAGCTTTAACTATCCAAATGAGAGAACTCCGCTGCGCGTCGTGGCCGCATTACAACCTCGAACGTGGGTTTATTTTCGGATAATCTAATTAAGTGTCGTCCATTATCACTTACATATTTATAAAATTGTCATTAGTAAGACATTTTGCATATCTCGGCATTGAACAAATTTCCCTTTAATGTGTATCGCTGATCAGTCTGATCGTTCATTTGTTAACCTGGGGAAAGAACAACCTTTCTTGAATTAATATGAGCTTGAGCAAGGCTCAACCAGTGTGAAGTAGTTTTTATCCCAACTGTTTTGACTGCACCAGGTCCCATAATAATTATGTATGTATAGGACCTAAATAATCATTATATATGTATAGGACCTGGTGCAGTCAAACAATTGTGACAAAAAATGAGTTTCCATTTGCCAGGCTGGTCTCTCCATAATGACAGCCATTTACAGTATTAATGGAATTATGTTGCGCTCTACTCTACTGGCTGTAGATGGCCAGTGTATTGGTACAAATATCAGAGGAATATTCAAACCAAATTAACGCATGGAGGACCATAAAGGGATCACATAGACCAGCGGCAAACAGTATATTTCCTATTGTTCACTATGGTGTGGCAGAACAGTTGGAGCAGTAGTATTACGCTAGCGGCAAACAGTTTGAGCACTGGACTTTCAAAGCATAACGTCAGCGTAGACCGTTTGTGTAACCTTGGAATGATATAGAACTTCTTTTGAATTACTATGGTTTGAGCACTGAGCTACGCTTTACCACTGCTTCTTCCTTATTTCCACTGTGGCCCCCGCATAACAGCAACCTGTGACAATTCTTGACAGGTAATGACAGGAAATGCTTCAACTGGCTTATCCGTAAACAGGAAGGAACATATACGGAGCATATACAGAATTGTCAGGTTGCTATTGGTCCTCCATGCACTCATGGTGGGTGTAGGCTACTCCTGTGATATCTGCAACAATACACTGGCCATGTGCATATATGTCCGCTATAATACACTCCATGCACTCATGGTGTGTGTAGGCTACTCCTGTGAAATCTGCAACATAATTCCATTCATTCTGTGCATGGCTGTTTTTCCCCACACTACGTATGTCATCTGGATTTGCCTAATGAGCAGATGGAGTGTATTATAGCGGACACTTGGAGCAGGACCCTGGACCACAGACTGAGTTGCAGTTGGAGGCTGGGCTTTGAGTGGGTGCATAAATATTGTGACAAATGGCTTTGGTGACACTTTGAGCTTTTAAACAGAGAATGCTGAATTAATATCAGATAATGGCTCTTGTACCTGCTCCTGTGCAATCAGAGAGGCAAATACAGTTCAAGGCACAGCACAGAGTTACTGGATATCTCAGAAAGAAAAGTACTCTTCCCACAAGCCCCTGCCCCTGGACTTGCTAAGTGTTGCTGGAGAAGTGCCTAGACTTAAATCATTAAACTGTGTTTTGCAGACCAATGCTTCATAACTTGGGGCCTGTGAATGTTTCCTCTCAGACAAATGGCTCCCTGGGTGAGGCTCCTAGTACATACAAGCACATAGATCTCCTATTAAAGGTGGCACTCTGACAGTGCTGCCCTGGCTGATTAGTGATCCAGACATGATGTATGGATATATTTTGTACATAGATGTCTAAACAGAGGCACGCATGCCTTAATCATGCTACTCGTATCGGAAAGGGGGTGGAAGTTTAGCATTAATGAGGGATTAATGGGCTTGCTTTTCCAGTCTGTTTTTCCTCCCTCCTTTAGTTTTGTAAACACGGACTGTTCATGCTTGAGAGAAAGAGAGAAATAATAGTGTGTGTGTGAGAGAGAGAGAGAGAGAGAGAGAGAGAGAGAGAGAGAGAGGGAGGGAGGGAGGATAATGATTCTAGTGCATTGGGCATTTTTGGGGCTCTTTCAAGGCAGATGGCATCATGTCCTCGGTCGGTTTGGCTGGCGCTTCTCTCTGGCATCCAGATTGTCCGTGCTTTGTTGTCACTTGGAAGATAATTAATCAGCGTGACTCAGAGAAGACATAAACAGACTTTATGGATAAATGAGCAATAAGATGTTCATATTCACACTTGTTTTATGGCTCCCCTGGCTGTGTCTGGGTCACTGCCTGCCAAAAAAGGTTACACAGTCCGCCTTAAATGACACTGGCAACGCTTTCAGAGGAATATTAAAAAGTGCCTTTTAATCAATCGGACGGAAAAGTGTGGGGTTGGTGATGTGTGTGTGTTTGTGTGTGTGTATGTGTGTGTGTGCGTGACTGTGCGTGTGTGTGTGTGTATGTGTGTGTGGGGGGCTATAACTCACTTAGGAGGTAGCATGTTTTTGGCTTGGCTCTGTCCCTGTCAAACTAATGGTCATCCATTAGTCTGTACACTCTGTCTGACAAGGACGCATCACCCTGATCTGGCCAGACTAAAATCAGTCAGGCTATGAATCTAACAGACAGGTGTCAGAGCATTTGCTTTCTTCGTATTTGAAGGTCCAGGTCTAAGCAACATGATTTTAATTGTGTGCAGATTACAAAGAATCAATCTTCTGAGCAGTATTATGGTGTGATATAATTTACAATGTGACTGTAGTATGTGTTCTTGAAATGCCATTCAATTCCAACAAAACAACCATAATACACACAACTTTTACCTTAATCATCAGAATCAGCTTTATTGGCCAGGTTTGCATAAACAAACAAGGAATTTGACTCCGGTTAATCTTTGCTCTCAAAGTTAAACACTCACTTAACATATAACAATAAACAAAATAAAAACAAACAAGAATAAAAACAGAACAGTAAGAATAAAATGAAGAGCAGTAGAATGTGTGTGTGTGTGTGTGGGGGGGGTGCATATATGGTCATATACTGAAAACAAAATTATGTTTCTCTTTCCCATTCTGATATTTCTAGGTCACAGTTTTTAAACAAGAAAATCTTTAATTGCTGCAAACGCTGTTTCGACATCAGAACATGTTTTGTGATGCGATATAAATTCTGACAGCCGTGTATCTGTACAAAAACCAACCTTCATTTTCTGCATATGCTGCTCTACAATGCATTAGGTATCCAGTGTTCCCACCAATCCCTCCTCCACCCCTCTCCAATCTGATCCACTCCATAGTGTATATGCGCTGTATTGATCTCCGGCAAACTAATGAGAGCCCTCCTGGACTCCTAAATGAGAGCGCCAGCCGCTGCATTACGCCGGCCCCAGACTCATTTGTATTAAAACTGAAGCAGATGTTTGTGTATAAAATGCACGCTTCGGGCTCCTCCAGTGCACTGGGCCCTCTCACAAGCCCCTTCTGTAAATGGCTGCCAAATTAGGGAGTTCATCGTTTACGCTTGTGAAGCCGCAACAATGTGGCCCATAGGCACAGGGTGGGCTGGGAAGCTGACTAACCACACTGAAAAGACAATGCTCTATACCGTTTCCTTTATAGTGCCTGAGACATATGGAGATATGCTGATCAGGCCTTTACTTTTATAAGGGTCCCCAAATGTCCAGCATGTGTAGGTGCAAATGTGACATGTAGTCCAAAATTCCTTTTTCAAACAGCTCGAGAGATATATATGCATTTTTGAGGACCATCTTTTATTTTGTAACATTTCTCTCTCTATCTCTTCCTATGTGTCTATGCAACCTTGAGGGTGCCCTTGTCTGCTGGTAACATTGAAAATAGCAGCTCTCTCCGGAGAAGATTGCAGTGAGTTTTATTCAGTGGCGAGATTGATCCACGTGAACTTTTGGCTGACATTAATGATGGCTGCACTCCCTCTCGGTGGCCCGCTCCATCTCAGGCCCTATCTGAAATCGATAGAGGCCTCCTCCACTGTGTTAGGACGGCCTGCATAGGAGGCTTGCTGCGCTGGGGGCTCTCTCTCTATCGCTCTCTCCCCCTCTCTCTGGCTACATCTCTGAGGCAGCCCTGCAGCAATGCTGAAAGCATTCACCCCACCTTCCCAGTATCCTCTAACTAGACAAAAGCCCCACAGTTATTTTTTTTCATGTATCACTTCTTTCTTTCTATTTCTCTCACTTTTCTTTCTTTCTTTCTTTTCCCATCCCTTTGTCTCACTGTCCTAGACCTGCGTCTCTCCCTACATGTATCATATTTTCTAGCCTCCAGCAACTCTTGTTCCATTTGCCAAACTAGTGTCAGACTAGCTTGGGTAAACCCAGATGGATCTGTGAGTGTCTGGCAATTGGAGTGTCTCCAATTTAAGCCCATTTCCAAATCACCAAAAACCCAGGAACCAATCATAACTTCTCCTGCATGAGGCGGGCTTTATATGATGACAGACAGAGGAGCACATTACCAGTGCTGTGGAGCGCTACCAGTAGCTGATGGTGTCAGCGTAAAGGCAGTCCAGGCATCAAGTATCTCTCAACAAAATACGATATATGATATATGACAATTTTTGTCTACTGGGGTGTCGCTGAGCCTGTCATACATCAAAACATTTGAAATGGCGCAGACATTGTTGCGTACCCTTTTTGGAAATCAACTCAACTCAGAGTTTGAAGTTCTTTTGTGTGTTGCTGTTGTCACGGTGTGTCTCAGTTTACTTTTGTTTTGCGAACATGCAATATTTATAGAAACTTTATTACACGGCTCTTTACAATGCAAGTAGAACGCTCCATTGACATGAATGGGATTTCCCGATCTAGCGGTCATTATTTCGACTAGAGGACCTAGAGGAAAAATAATGACCGCTGTCAAAGGCAACAGAGTTTGTGCTTCTGATTCAGGTCTTTCATATCACTCCGCAACTACTGGAACTTCATTTAAAAGTGAAAAGCAGACGGTTGATCGGCTGTGATCTAAAGAGTGTTTGATTCAAGTTCAGCGTGTGTTGTTGCGAACTATTTTTTTCTCAGCAAATGCCACGATGAACGGTAACAAATAGGCTATAGGCTAGGCTAAATAGTCATATCGTGGGGAGTTTATTGTTTCGTTTTGGCAAGTAGCCGTGTAATAAGCGGGATAATGTATAGAATGCTGGTCTTTATTGGGAAAATAAGTCCCTTCAGGGCCAAACAAGACCCATCCGCTGCGCGTCAGTGTCCAGTTCGCCCTATCGGGACTTATTTTTCCAATAATGACCGGCGTTCTATACATTATCCCTTACTTAGAAACTAGTTGACGCTCTATTTGACAATTTGTTGCTGGTGCTAAACGCCTACAGCTCTGGACCATCTGTCGGCAGCTAATTGTTTTTGACACCTGGCACCATGAGTGACACCTGGATTATTAATTAGCCTTTAAATGTCACGGATGTGTATTTTCTTTAGAAATGAGAGTTGAGTTGAGTTCTCAACCTTTTTAAGGCACACCAAAGATCAAGGCACACCTATATTTACTGTTTATAAAGTACTGTTATGTCACACAGATTTATTATAGGCTATAACTATGGTGTTCATTCTTATGCCCATATTTTGTCTAGTGTGCATGAGCTAAGATCGCAGTGATAGGCATATGCTCACATGGTGTTGACTAGGGCATATAATTAAGAAGCTGTGCCATTTCTGCATTTAAAAATAGCCCTATAGCCTTTCATGATCCTATGAAAATGCATTAGGTTCCTCAAAATTTCATGGCACACCTCACTATGCCTCGGCACACTGGTTGCAAACCACTGGAGTAAACAACTGCATTTGGAGTAAACAACTGCATATGTCCCTAGACCCGGTCTCAATCTCAATTGAGAATCAGACTTATACAAATCCTTTTTTTTGTGCAGACACAGATGCTGTTTTCATTACTCATGTTTGTTTGCAGGTCCTTTTCCCCCCAAGGACTTTGGTTTTCATGTTGAGTTCTGTAGTACTTAAAATGTGCAGTTCGCTCCTTCTGCTTTAAGTTAGGCTTTTTATGCTTCAGCAGATAATAAATAAAATGCATTCTTACTGAAGGATGTTCAGCTCAATACATCCTCTTACTGTAAAACAAAGCACATTGACACTAAATGTTGAAGACTTAATTTCAATATACAGTTAAGAACAAAATTATTCATACCCCTAGCAAATATTGATTTAATGTTGATTTTCCTGACTCATGACCAATATGTTTGTTCTGACTAAAATTACACTGCCACATGCCAAAAGGTTGTAAGACAATGCGGTAGAAACATGGAATCAAAAAAAGAAGCGTTTTCATCTTTTTTCCATTTTTATGAAACATGTAGCCTGGCCATTTGCCATCCCCTTGGTACGCTTCGCTTCTACAAGGGTCTGGGATCTCGGCTATTGACGAACGTTTGCAAGCTGGATGCGTGGACTCTGTAGAAATTTGAAACAATTGGATCTGATTTCACCCAATCGCTAACGTTTGGCCGTGACGTACATGTACATGTATGTTATGCGCCAGCTCGATCGTGAAGTAAGCTACACTACAACTCTCTACAACTCTGACCATGCCAGCTTTGCGATACAAATGTAAGAGTTAGTGGAAGAATAGCAAATAGCAAATTACTATTCAACAGTAAGGTTGAAGATAACTTATTGTAACGCCGATGAGAAGTTAGGAGACGGGGAGGCTGATATATATCGTTCCAAAACTCCAGTAGTTTATTTCCTATAGATGTAGAGGCTAGTGCACAGGAAACAGGAGGTGTCCACTACAAAACAACAAACTGATCGCTGATAAATCACGATCTCAATCACTCGTCATTCACACTCCTCGGCCAACAACACAACCCAACACAACTCACTCACAACACAACTCACTCACACTCACACACGTAATCCACTTCTACTCTGACTAAACTTACTAGACGTCTTTCCTAGCGTTCATGGGCTTCGGAAAAACCTTTCTCCGAGTGAAAACATCATCATTCCGCATCATTCACGTCACTTAATGTGTGAGTCAGAGGTCGGAAACTGGGGCTAGATTTTGCTAACAGAGTTGCCCAGTTGTGTCCAACAGTTTTGATGTGAACTTGGGAATTTGCCGTTTTTGTCACTTGAAAGCTGCATATCATTCTTTCACGAGCATCTTACACTATATTTTAAGCAAATACAGTTGTTTGTTTAGGATTAGTGAGTGTATGTTTTAACCTTTGTTGTGGCATCCGTGTTTGTCACACATTCTGATGGCAAAGCACATGAACACTTGCTGTCGGAAAAACAAAGTAGCCATGGGGGCGGTCCTTGTCATTCCGAGGTGCCCTGAATGCACCCTTAGAACCCCCTATTCTATTCCCTCCCCTAAGCAATCGCTAACCTATCTGAACCCCTAAATATTCCCTCCCAGACACCTCCCCCCAATCAAAACACATCAGAACTCATTGACACATTCTATGACACAGGAGGGAGAGGGAGACACACACGCCGGGAACACCAAAGACACAGGGGAACACAGGGGAAAGCCCAACACGGGGGCAAATAGCCTCAGCGATACAATATCATCACAATTGTCAAAGCTAGATGTGATCATTGAAAACACGCCGCTTCATTCATACCGGGTCTGCCGCACATGCTGTAATTTAATACGGAGTGTCTATTTACACCCCTGGTACGAATAGCCTTGCTATTCACACCAGTGACATAACAACAAAAAGACGTTGCTCACGTGCACAAAAAACATGGCGGACATTCGTTTTTTCGTCAGCAGAAAGTGAAGAATTCTAAAAGGTTTCGGCACTAATTTCTGTTCAGATTAAGTTTTAGATTGAAAGGTTTTATTTTCATAATCTTGGTTCAGTGAACACACAGTTTGTTAGTTAACAGAAATTGTGAATATAATGTTCAGGCCTATGAACTATAAGTTTACCTGCAAACACCATTTGCTTGTGGAAGAAGATAGTGCAGTGGTCACAGACAAGGATTATTAGCACGTGGGAGACCCAGGGTTGATTCCCGTGTGATGCATTTTGGCAGAGTGAGTGTGCATGCGTACCAACGTCTCTGGAGAGAAGGCGCACAATTTGAACAAGAAATCGGTTCTCAAACGGAAGTTTTGATTGCAACAATTAGCTAGTTCATGCACCAGGGTGTAAATAGCATACAGTACTATAAACACCAGGGTACGAATAGCATCCACTTCTAACTATATATTAAAGCAAACAGCATACCTTATTCAGAGTGTCTATTACACAGCTGAGCTATTCACACCCTGAAAAAAAGTATTATTACATTGTGTGATCAATATGCCAGAATAAATGCACAGGGGTGCAAATAGCATACACTGATATTTGTTCCAGACGGGGTATTAATAGAACACATTGCTGTGTGCACTGGGGTACGAATAGCATACATTGATATTTGTACCAGAGGGGGTACTAATAGCTTCATTGCTGTGTGCACCGGGGTACGAATAAAATTCACTTCTTATTGCACCAGGGTATGAATAGCATACACTGCTAATTGTACCAGAGGTGCAAATAGCCTTACCCAATTTAATATCGAGGCTACTGTGCGATACAAATCAAACGTTTCCCAAATCCCGTAGGGAGTAGGGCCACGACATCTTTGCCTGAAATAAAATGTGTTAAACACTCCTTTTGTTCGGAGTTCAATTCCTGAATATTTGGAAGCGTAACCAGCATGGACTGAATAATTGCTTTATTAACTTATGCCATTACCAACTTCTCGAAGACTACAATTCAAACACAGCGCAGAATCTCGACGTCGTCTCTCATAACTCCATTCTCCTGCTCGCTGATTGGCGCAGAGTCGAATTCTCCACTGCGAGCGAGGCCAATGGCCGGAATCCCAGACGGAGTCGTAACAGGAGATGAAAATCGAGCGGAAGTACGTAGGAAGGCAATTAAGGCCAGGCTATGAAACATGGCATGTCCAAACTTATTGATACCCTTTTTTAAATACCGGTAATCAGTTGGAAACATCTTTATTTGCCATCACCAGGCTTGGAATTTCACCATTCTGGGGGCAAGGCAATTGGCCTTCAGTTGGGCATATTTGGTGGGGGGCACAAAGGCCACATGTCAGGGCACCAAAGCCAAAGTTAACTATACAGTAGTAGGCTATAAAAATGATCAAAGTTTTATTTAACCTATTCACTGCAGTAGAACATCACTGTATGAAACATTACAAAAACATGAAACATGACATATTACATAGAACTGTAAATCATATGATCATCTAATATTTACAGATATCTAGGCTATATATAACATTTATTTTATATTTGGCCTGTTATAAAATCATGTATTGAACAATTTAACCACAGCTCAGCTTTAAGAAACTCAAATAGCCTAGATGCATGCCTAGCATTTTGTGATCATTAGGCTAAGGCTACTTTCACAAACTCAGTCAGCTGTCCTCTGATTTACCAATATCTAGGCGATATTTGTAACATTTATTTTGTATTTGGCCCGTTATGAAATCATGTGGAACAAATTAAACACATTGTAAAACTTAAAGCCCAAATTTGGAGACATCCATGCATGTCGAAATTTCCTGCAAATTCAAAACGTGATTACTCTGGAACGGCTAACTGGACAGGGGACTGCTTTACACCTTTGTGTTCAGTAAGGTCTGCTGTTTATTCTGATAAATGGTTTGTCGTGTGTTAAAAGAAGGGTTCGTGAAGTATTCCACCGAGAGGAATGGGTTGGGTACGGAGCCCGGGAGAGCTCACTTTAAGTGATATTTTTTCTGGTTGTGATAATTTGTGAGCACGTTTTCCTTTAATTGAGCCCTCAAATTAATACAACGTGACCCCGTTGTAGGCCTAAATTGAGCTCTCGAAATATGTATTTCGTGCTCACATTTAGTAATTCCCGACATTTTCTCACCGCTCGCTGTGCTGTGGTGGCAACTTCGTGTTACCTTGGCATGGACTAGCTGCTAGGCCTACAGCTGTCTGCAACAGTTCATATTGGTAATGTGATGATAACCGTAGGCAGCTAATTAAAGCCTTTAGGTGGTCAGGATGGTTTCATCATCATCAACCGTTTTTTATTCAGGGAGAAATTGACTGAGCATCAAGCTCTTTTACAGCAATGCACTGAGTTACAAAACAACAACAATAATCAAAACAACAAAACAAGAACAATAAAAGATACAAAAGGCAATTAATAATAATAATAATAGTAATAATAACAAAAATCAAATAAAAATAATAATAATAAATAGAAAGAAAAGAAGGGGAATGTATAAATAATAATAATGATATAAAAGGTCTAAAATATCAGTCAAAGCAAGGACATTGTGCAACAGCCATTGTTTGGATTGTTGACTAAAGCCTACGTTAACTGTGAGGTCTAGAAGGCAGTCGAAGCACATCACAGCGACAAGCTCCCAAACAATTACAACACGTAGACCTACTGTTGGTACAAATAGGCTACAATACAATAAGGTTCCCGGCCTCTAGCGCCTGATGGGCCTCACCATATAACCCACCCGCACACCAATATGATGCACACAACGAGGTAAGCTTTGCTACGGACTATGAAACGGGAGACATAAACAGTGGCGTTCACGATGCTCAGCTTCTCAGGCCATGTAGCCCAGCTCACACCGTTCGCGATAAACACCACAGCTCTGCATACACTTGGACCTCAACAAACACTCAAAACTTCGGCAAACATTCAGCTGGACGATGATGGCAAGGGGCCTGTGCAAACACACACAATCATCTGCTCTCCCACCTACAGCCTACCTAACGGGCCTATATCCAGGTACACTGCAATCAATGAGATTCCCTCTACGTCACTACAAGCGACACACCTCCCGACGTAATTCCCAGGGATACCCCTTGACACCACACTACGTTTTTGTGCACACAATTTAATTTCTTCGAGCCCACGTTTTAATTATTCGTGGGTGCGTTTTAGTAGATTGAGATCTCGAATATACTATAACGTGCTCATGTTTACATGTGTCAAGACAATATTGAGTGCATGTTTTACAAATTGTGACCACGTTTAAGTAGATCGTGCACACAATGTTCTATAACCATGTTCACAAATTGTGCTCTCGTTTTAATAAATCGTGCCCTCGTTTTAATAAATTGTGCCCTCGTTTTAGTAAATCGTGCACTCGCTTTAGTAAATAGTGCACTCGTTTAATAAATTGTACCCTCGTTTTACTATGCTTAAAATGAGAGCTCAATTTAGTAAAATGAGCTCACACTATAGTAAAACGAGAGCACAATATAGTAAATTGTGCACACGATTTAGTAAACCGAGCACACAATTTAGTAAAACGAGCGTACGATTTAGTAAAACGAGTGCACAATAGAGTTAAACGAGTGCACAATTTAGTTAAACGAGAGCACAATTTAGTTAAACGAGAGCACAATGTAGTAAAACGAGCGCACAATGTAGTAAAAAAATGAGAGCTCAATTTAGTAAAATGAGCTCACACTATAGTAAAGCGAGAGCACAATATAGTAAAGATTTAGTAAAACGAGTGCACAATAGAGTTAAACGAGTGCACAATTTAGTTAAACGAGAGCACAATTTAGTTAAACGAGAGCACAATGTAGTAAAACGAGCGCACAATGTAGTAAAACGAGCGCACGTTCTCTCAACATGCAAAACATTTTGCGATGACACCTCTATGGCTCCGTAGTTGGGAGATCATGGGACGCAAAACCTTCAGTAGAATGTATGATTAAATTGAATTATATTATTTACTTTTCTCGCGAACCGTTCAACTCAGCAATTATCGGGTAACATCGTTTAAAAGCTGAGAAAAAGCTCTTTCATGTGATACTTGTGATGTCTTTGTGATGAATAGGCTACTTCGCGAGATGAATGGGTGAATTTGGACGCACTTTCTTTCTTGCGCTGTCACTTTCTCCACTGCGTAAAAGACTAAATTAATTTGCGCTGTGAATGCTAAGATTATTTTGACAGGCCACAGGCTAAATAAAAATCGCTATTAGTAGGATGCAAAGCAGAATATTGAAAGACGGGGCACCAAGGCCACCGTGGCCTGTAAACCTCTGATTTTCAAAGGGGCCTCACGGCCAATGCAATGCGGCCATGGCCATCGTGGTCGCCGTGAAATTCCTACCCTGGCCATCACAGCTCTCAAAATGGTTCTTATACCTACCAAGCCTTAGCCTGGCCTCTGCCTGCCTACGTACTTCCGCTCAATTTCTTTTCCCTACAGTACCCCGTCTGGAATAGGTTGATTCGCCCTCGTTTACTTCGGTAGTTGGGCAGCCGAACCAACCAGCGAACAGAGGGCGTCCCTGAGAGCGATTACGTTACACATGCATGGTGTTTCAATTACTACGTCCTCGCCCACGAAGCAGGCCGCTTGGAATACATAAACGTAGAGAGCGAAAAGGGCTTATACTTATGAAATCTTTGAGCAAATGTGAATAAAAGGCGCAAATAAGGTTGGTGTGAGTTATTTTAGCTCTTTCTAGTTTAGCCTATTAACAGGAGTGTCACGAATGAAGTCACAGTCGAGTAGGACGTTATATCGTCAACTAAACTTTAGTCATAGATTTTGTCAATTGAAATACGTACCCGAGTCAAACTTTAGTTTAGTAGGCTACATGGTCGTGTCAAAATCACTATTTTTCAAACTCGCCATTCACCTTATTCACCCGGCTGCCATAACGAGGCTGAGGGGTACACTTGCCATTACACCTCAGTCCAGCAGATGGTGGTGGTAATGCACTCCGTTTGCAAACTGCCAAAAAAAGCTCACTGATTAAAAAAGAAGGGTTCACTGGCCTGTTCTTCTTCAGTGAATTGTTTTTTACATGTAGCAGTTTGCAAACGGAGTGCATTACCACTACCATCTGCTGGACTTTAGTGTAATGGCAATGTTTTCCCCAGACTTCGTAATAACGCCCGGGTGAATAAAGCGAATAAAAATAATGAATGGGGGGAAATTACGGAGGTTATAGTTTGACGATGTCGTAGCCTACTCCCGTGCGGGCCAGATGCTATACCACGGACATGTTTTGGGGGGCCACCCAAAATGAGGTGGCGGGCCGTAGTTTGGGGACCACTGGATTAACGTCTGGACTCTGGCTGGGCCACTCTAAAATGTTGATATTGTTTCTTGTTCACCATTTATTTCCCACTTTGGCTGGATGTTTCAGGTCATTGTCTTGCTTAAAGGTCCGGTGCTGCCTATGCCTGCCTGAGCTTTTCCTTCAGAATAACAAAGTAGTCCTTTTTCTAATGATGCCATTTAGTGTTGCCAGGCCCCATTGTCTGAAAAACACTCAAAAGTAATACATTTCTATAGCTATTCTCCACTGTGGGTATGGTGTTTTGGTGGCTGACATTTTCACCCCATCCCAAAATGGACCACTTGGTCATCATGGATGCTGATCATGGATCACTCTTCTCCAAACATGCACAACTCAGCTTAACCTTTATAAGGGCACACCTGGGACATGGCCTGAGATTGGCATAAAAAAGAAGCATTAAATCCCAATGATGCCATGTCCATTTGAAGTGTTGGGGGTCAGAAAATTATTCTATTGGGATGTTTTTCAACCAGTGGGACCTGGTGACCTTCTCAGTAAGTGGTAACACTAAAGCAAGGGGCTCTTTTCTGAAGGAAAAGATCAGGCAGTCTGACGAGAGACCTGCCCCAATAGGCGTCATTGGACCAATAAACCACAATGATCCTACAGCCAAACAAGGCAAGAAATGGTTAACAGAGAACAATATCAACATTGCAACATTGGTTGACATGGTCAATGAAAAAAAGACTTAAAATCAGATTATGAATTACAATATTTAGATTCACAGTTTATTTGTGATTTGGCGTGCTATTATGTTACATCCATTCTTCTGATGCAGTGATGTTTTCATCTGTAGCCAAATCCTATTAATATCTATGGCTGGATGCACAAGTATCTCTTGATAGGAGTGTGTTGTATTATTCCCTCTTGCCTGCAATTTATTCTTGCTCTTTTATTCTGAACAAAGATTTAAAGTCTGCTTGCTGAGCTGCTGTGTCCTCTCAGGGAGAAGCCTTTGCCATTCATTTAAAACAAAATGTATGCTGTTAATTACCCAGAAATATGCTGGGGAAGTACAGTGGGCCATGACACAACTGCAGTCCACACTTAGCGCTGTTAGGCAGCAGCATTCCTTAATCACCCACATGCACACACAAACACACACACACACACACACACACACACACAGAGGGCCAGATGTACTAACGCTTTTGCGCCCACTTCAGGTGTATTTGTTTCGCAATGTGCGTGTAAAATCATTGCGAGGTATGTACAAACAGGCCGCAATGATGTAAAAGCGCAAACTGCCTGTCGCGGGAGCTGAAAGTGGCAGAATGCGTTTGTCGTGTCATGCATATGCATTCATGGGAGGATCCAGGAGAAAGAGGGAGTTTAGCGTAAAAAGATGGGAGGGGAAGAGTAAAAAGCGCCTAATTATGTATTCCGCGGTATGTACAAAGACTGCTCCTGAAAGCGCACGTCTATTCTGCGCCTAAATATGTCCGCCTTGTAAAAGCAGGTGTTAATCCAAATTGCAGTTCAATGCGTCACTAAGAGAACCTTTCAAAGACAATAGAATCCCTATTTAGAGCACCAGTTTTTGTGGTGAAAGTATTTGTAGCCTACTACCAAAAGCAACCTCAACTTTCGTTGGCCTTTTTCTTATGTCTTACTTTCACTTTCACGTCATTCACTTAAACTTTCCTACTTGCAAGATTTGACCAATCTTCCATAGCCTACGTGCACAAGTAGTTTGAGTAGAACTACTGATCTTCATTATCTCCCTGCTTGTTTGCATCTTATCATGTATGGTATTATTTCATGATCGCTAAACGTTTGATTCTTGTTAATGTTGTCATCAGTTAACTTCATTCAACTGCGCTTGTATGTAGGCGCTGCCATTCAGTTGTGGACGTTCGTAAATTGCGTTTATGGGCGGAGAAGGGCAGAGAAAGGCGCCGTTTACACTAAGGATTGAACGATTGATAAATACGACGGAAACTTGGGTCTGACAGCGTTCGCAATCTGCGGTGTGTCCATGACACTGATAACGCTACGTTCGCAAATGTACGTACATCTGGCCCAGAGAGAGAGAGAGAGAACAGAAGACTTGCACGTGCATGTGTAGAGACATGCACAAATGCACTGATAATTGCTTCACTTAGGCCTTTCAGTTAGATCCTTTAGATAATTCTTGTGGGATTGGACATGACATATCTGTGCACAAAGACATTAGCCTAGAAATCTTGACGCACCCTAGCGGCAGCAAATTACACATGCCAGGGCTAGTCTAGCAACTCTCTGTTGGCTTGTGAGCTCGAAAAATTAAACTTCTATCAGGCCAATCAAATCGTGTATAGAGTCGTTAGGCGGGCTTAACATAATGATTGATGGCAGAGTTGCAACGGTTTGGCTTACATTCCCTGCTACTTGAAAACAAATAAGATAATGTTGCTATTGGCGAACAGTGTGACACGAGTTAAGCTTTTATTAAGTTGGCAAAAGTTTGAACTAGCCAACTAGCTCCGCTGGTGGGAAATGCATGGGACTCATTGCGCTGTCCTATTGCGTGCAGAGGGAATTTGAAAGACAACCGATTATCCCGCCCCTCGGACTGAGCACTGTGAACGGTGAGTGCCCAGACCCTACATTTTAATGTGGGTCTGGCTCGTCAGGCTACCAAGACATACATGTTTACTAATAACTTGTGCTGTTGAGGTGGCTTATAAGCAATGTTTATGACTCAATGGATATGTGTATGTGAGCTATTATTCTTGTAGAGAAGCATATCATTATAATTATATAATTATAATGTATGATAAAACACATAAACAATAAGTAAATAAGCATACTTAGACTGAAACACTGAATGCAAATCTATGAGTAACTCTTATTATTATTAAATAACATTAGCAAAACATTAACAAATTACTTACAAGTAGTTTATAAGTCACTACAAACATGTTGTAAATGCTGAATTAACCATTTACAATATATTACTAAATGGTTAGGCCTTTACTATCATTAGATAACATTAATGAAATACTTACAAGTAGTTTAAGTTACTCAAAACACATTGTATGCATGCCATACAGTACATGTTTATTACAATTATGTAGTTCTTGTTCCTTAAAATAACAGCTACAAATTCATTTTGATTCTACGATGACTTACAATATTGAGTATTGAGTCTTTGACATTGCCCATGTGTACCTGGTAGCCTAGTATTATATCGTAATATTGTTTTTGTTGATTTTAGTTCAGAAATAATTGGGAAACCCCTACTAAATTGGTACCCAGTAGCCTACATTGAAAATTGCTAAAAAAGAGGGAATTCCTACATGAGACCCTAATTTTAATGATGGGCAAAATGTAAAGTCATAAGACTAACTAGAGCTAATTGATTAACTATAAGCAAAATCAATTAGCTAATATAACACCATGGGCAAGACCTTTACTGCAAACATTGATGAGTCAGTTCAGTCTTCCCACATGCCACACGATAGCTATAGTTCATGCATGAGAACTTTGTTTGTTGATAGACTTTGTACTTTGCCCACCATTTAACTTAGAGTCCATTGTGTTACTTAAAGCATAACATATAGGTCTGTAGGTCCACATAGGCCTACAGCTTCTGTAGTGGGAAAACATGCTGGTTGCTGTTGAAAGCTGTTGGTAAACAACACATAAATCATAAGGTTTTAAAATGATGGGCAGTGTATAAGATATAAACTAATGATTAATCATTTATAATTCCGTTGATAAAAGGCTAGCCTTTTATGCTCTACTATACAGCCTATTAGTACTCTCGAAAAATTAACGTGATCGCATAATGACGATCAAAAAATGCACTTTAAAATATGCTCGCAAGAATAATTCACTTTCAGAGGCTGCACCATGAATAACTTAAATGAAGATCTAAGTAGGAAGACATGAGCTATAAGCTATTTTAAGGCAGAATTAAAAACTCAGAATGCAGTCAGGGATGGATTACTGCACGGGCCTACCGGGCCAAGGGGCCCAAGGGATCAGGGGGCCCTGAAGCCCAAGCCTTTGCATGGAATCAGTGCCTCAATATCAACAAATCAGGATGTAGGCTATGAATCTGATTGAATTAAAGTATTGGACATCCCCAAAATGCACCAGAATACAGGAAATCACATCAAACAAATAAAAAAAATTCTGGGGGAGGACCCCCCACACACACATATGCGACAATTAGTGGGGGGTCCGTAATGCATCTTGGCCCAGGGGCCCGAATGCAGTGCCTGTTTAGAGATGTGTTTTGTTGTAGGCTAGGTCAACAAATCAACATGTGAACTTTGTTTATTGATTAGCAAAGACTGTAACTGATTGGCCAAAGTAAGCTATTCATGCTTGGGAAAATATCCTTTGGACAGACATCAAGTACCTCAATCAGTGAGGAACAGGAGTTAGCAGCACTTACTCTCCTCTTAATTTGCTGTGAAAACAGTCACAGTGCAAGACGGCGGGGCTTGGATTGAAATGGAAACAATTGTATAACAGCTTGCAAGGATAAGCTATTATGGTTGGTTTGGCAGGTTTTAATGATAAGTAAGCGTGAAAGTATATTAGGTGCGAAATATTTTAGGTGTGCCATGCCGACGATTGGGTGTGTTTTGTCATTGTGCTTTAGCTCAGCTGATTATAAGTTCAAAAATGGCCATGGTTATACATTGTTGTCAATATTCCACTTCTGCTTGTTATTTTATATGTGATGTGCATGAATGCACCTGCTCTATCATGCATAAGTACAAGGAGAGCATGTTGATATCCTTGCAGCAAGAGATGGCAGAATGCATAGGTCATTGCACACAGTGTGATGAACTCACAGGTCGTACACCATTCTATACTTGAGTAGTTTTAATGGAACACTTGCTATTGTTCTCACGCTTACCTTCAAACTGACATATAGCTTTTACTGAATCAAACAAAAATAAATAATTGTATACCCGTTCACACATTATATGGAAACAAACAAACAAACAAACACACAGACACACACACAAACACAAGCTTGTATACAAACATGTGCAGAGGCAGCGTTATACGCCTCCATGTATTCACCCATGAAAAAAGTCAGTTACTGCCCTTCGCTCTAGGGAAATTACATTTCCAAAGGCAAATTACATTAAATAACCTGACAAATTTATGTCTATTAGAAAACCCTGCCACTGTGAATAAAAGAAAGAGAAAAATGAATATTAATGATAGCTATTTCCTGCATGGCCCCATCTCTGTAGCTATTAATTTGATTGTATTTGTTTAGAGTGAGCACTGGAGCAAGGGACTGGAGCCGTGGCACTTTTGAAGAGACAACTTCTTCCGACGTGAAGACCTTTGATGCTGCACATTCCTTTAAAATAATTATGAACTGAGGAAGGGAGGAATAACAAAGCTATATCAAAGACAATGCAAGTGAGCACACTCGCTCAGACCCATCACTGGGTGCTGTGAAATGGGGGGAATGAAACTGGGGGTGCACACACAGAGCAAATCCAGGAAAACACAGATCCAGGGATGGATTACTGCACGGGCCTACCGGGCCTAGGCCCAAGGGGTCAAGGGGCCCTTAAGCCCAAGCCTTTGCATGAAATCATTGCCTCAATATCAACACATCAGGATGTAGGCTATGAATCTGATTGAATTTAGTATTGGCCATCCTCAAAATGCACCAGAATACAGGAAATCACATCAAACAAATGAAAACATTTCTGAGGGAGGACCCCCAAACCCCCCTTCCACATATGTGACAATTAGTGGGGGGCCCTTAATACATCTGGGCCCAGGGGCCCGAAAGTTCATAATCCTTCCATGACAATTAATGTATTTGTTTCTCAGTAATTCATGATGAAGATCAAGATATGAACCAAAGACCAAATAGACAAATATATACTGTTGAAACATGCAGTGTTTGATTTGTTGACATGAAGTGCATTTTCTGCTGCAGCCTCACTTTAATTCTCCATTCATAACTCCTCTGCAGGATAAATGTTGTTTTATTCAGGCATTTGAGCAATATTAGTGTTGCTTTTTCCAGCCTATGTTTTCAATGGTAACCCATTGTCAGTCAATAGTGAAAGTAACTTATTGCATATAACTGTCTTGTCGTTGACCGACACACCATGGTGAAGTTAGTTTCACTTTGCCAATGAGTTCAAATAATAGACGAGTGCAAATGCGTGAAGGCTATGCTAGGTTTTAGTAAAGTATGTTTTAGTGGAATGACTATCCATATGGTCTCTCAAGCAGCCTCCTTCAAATGCGCCGTTGACTGTCAAAATACTGATGCATTCTTTGACATCGCGCTTTGCGCCGTTAAAGGACAAGTTCGGTATTTTACACTTAAAGCCCTGTTTTCAGATTTTTTCTGATGAAATAGAACGGTTAAGATTGAAATTTGGACATATGCTGCTGGTCTGAGTTTTTCGGTTTGTGGTAGCGCTTTTGTTTTACAAAGACGTGAAACTCACCGAGTGGTCAGGGGTGTTCACTGATATGCTCACAGAAAAATCGCTGCAAAAGATGCTTTCCAACAGGTTTTATCGTAGTTTTTGTGCAACTCCATTGACTTGTATTGGATGTGCTGTGAGGTACGGTATTACTCTGCGGAAACGGAAATGGGCTTGTTTGTATTCTTTCTGTAGTCTTATGCAGTCGCGGTATCGTAGGCTACGCTATCCAACCATGTGTAAAAGATCAAAGTTAGGGCCACAATGTATATGAGTTATGTACAAAGTATATGCTATTCTGGGCCAACACATCGGATCTGACTTCATATGACATAATAGAGTATGGCAATTCCTTAGTCACGTCCATGACAAATGCTTGGAAATTGCACAATGTGATTGATAGCCTACGTGAATCATTACGTTTTCATCATGAAAGTTCCACAGCCAAAAAAATAGTAAACGCAAATCATGTAGCCAAATTATTCATATAGGCTAGGGTTAGTGTTAGGCTTATGATGTTATGAACATGACACGTTATGGACATAACAAATAAGTTCATTGCCCGCTTGTTACAAACGTTGCGTTACAAAATGTCAAGCTTACTCCAAGTTCTTCAAACTCTGTCGTCCCAGGACGTAATGTGGGAACCGCTGTATTTCTCAGGCGAAAGAGCTTTTTGGGTGATTTCTTTCGACCTCCAGCGAAGTCCTCATTAGTAAAAAGCAGACCACAGAAACGGTGATCAGCTTTCTGCAGATCCTCAACAGATGTGCTCACATCCAACCCCAGAAATTCCAGCCACAACTTTAGCCTTTTTTGGATTTTTGAAAGGAAGTCTGTGACAACTTTTTTTGCCACAAATTTTCCTGCAATTCAGAACTGCACAAAATCGCGCCATTATTAGCTGTCTGTTGAAAAATACTTCAAATGCTTTCAATTAAAGGACCAGTATGTAGGAAATAATGGAAAATAAACTGTAACCATTCCAAAAATGATCACCATATGTTGTCAGAGAGTAAGGAAACACGATAAATTGAAGTAATGGCTTATTTGAAAAGATTACTCTAACCGGTAAAACCCCGTACAAACCCATGAAAAAAATGAGTTACGGGGCGGAATCTCTTGGAATTTTCGTTTATGTTTTGAACGATTAATTCTAGAAAAGTGTATTAATAATGGGCTGGCGTGTCCTCCTATTTGTGTTGCCAAATTAGCAAAGGCCAACTGTCAACTTGCTGTCAATTGTAGTCATGAGCGCCACTGAGAGGCAGGCAAATCTCCAAAAAAAAACAAGAAACAAATTAAGTGGACATCGGAGGAGCTTCCTGAGATGGTGACATCTTCATCAAACGAAGAATATCAAGTCTGACGCAGAGCTGGCCATATTTCTCCACAACAGGTAGCCTAGGCTAAAAAACTTCAGCTAAATATGTTACGTTGGTTAGAGAGGTATTTTTTGTTTTCACGGTTTCCGTAATGTGTAGCTGGGTCATGGTTGGAGAAACGTTAAAGCAGCTGCAGGTCAACTAACGTTAGCTAAGTCTTCATTACATCTGGCAACCCAGAAGAGGCTTGCGTCTGGTAGTCTTGAGAACGTTCACCAGTGTTTTGATTTTGGCCTACAGAACGTTCGGTAACAATCCTACAAATCGCACCTTTAAGGCAGCGATCTTCTGCCAGTGGTTTGCTTGTAATTGGCAAGTGTACGCAAAGGTGCATTATCACCACTAACTGGGCTGGAGTGTCTATTATTCAAGCTCTCAACGGAAGAATGTACGTGTGAGGCGTTTGGAAAAATAGCTCCACAGTTTTACAACGAATGGTAAAACACCTGTTGGAAAGCATCTTTTGCAGCAATTTTTGTGTGAGCATATCAGTGAACACCCCTGACCACTCGGTGAGTTTTACGTCTTTGTAAACGAAAGTTTAATGCGTTTTAGGAAGGATTGTTCCAGTGCACCTATGCAGTCATTGTGGAGGTGGGGGGGGCGCTTCAATGTTAACCGTTCTATTTCATCAGAAAAAATCTGAAAACAGGGCTTTAAGTGTAAAATACCAAACTTGTCCTTTAAAGGGAATGACAGATGTCATGATGGTTTAAATGATATTACTCCCCAAACACACCCATGACTGATTAAGAGGATTACCTAGGATTACCTAGGAACACCTTGTTGCGTCATGCACTCAACGTTTGGTAACGAAAACACTCCCAATGTGGACTGGACATCCTACTAAATTTGAATAAGCTTTTGACGAGTGACGATGCGCTTTAGACTGTCATGATAGGGCCCTATGTCCCCTATTTTGCCATGTCTTTTTTTAAACAATGCGCCCAGTGGTGTGGCAATTAACAACCTAGGGAGTGGCCTAGCGCATTGTCTAAAAATCGCTATTGTACACTACCTAAAACACATTACACCATTGACCAAGAGAAACCTGGTCAGAAGTCTATGGCGAGTTGTTTATATGTTATTTTAAGAGTCAACAGTCATATTGGCGGGTGCACAACGTACCATCCTTCTATCATCCATGAACGCGTACCAGTGCACGTCCATGCAAAATATTACAAATTACACGATTACAATGGGAAACATATTTAGAATAAAGATATTACAAAATACTGAACATCTCATGATGAGTAGTTATTCACCATCATTTGCAAATTGGTAATGACAGTTAAAAGGGATTAGAGGAGAGGCGAGAGACACATATGGACCATAGACAAGTGCAAATGCGTGAAGGCTATACTAAGCTAGGTTTTAGTAAAGCATGGTTTAGTGGAATGACTGTTCGGTCTCGCAAGCAGACTCATGCGCCGCTGACTGTCAAAATACCAATGCATTCTCTGACATCGCACTTTGCACTGTTAAAGGGAATGACAGATGTCATTCTCATTGGTTTAAATGATGTTACGCCCCAAACACACCCATGACTGATTAAGAAACCAAGAAACGCCTTGTTGCACCATCCGCCCGACGTTTGATAACGAAAACACTCCCACTGGACATGCTACTAAATTTGAATAAGCTTTTGACTAGTGACCATGCACTTTAGACTGTCATAATAGGGCCCTTAGTATACCTAGCATAGTATAGCCTTCACACATTTGCACTCGTCTATTATTTGAACCAAAGTCCTTTTAGGCAAGTCCCTCCACTCGGCGGCCATATGGCAACGCTTTTTGGGCACTCATCGGGCATCCATCTCGGCAGAAATGCGCGTGCGCAAGGCTTCACGACACCAATCTACTGCAATCTTGCTCCATTGGCGAGATCACAACACATGATTGGCACGATGTCTTCACAACACACCACATTATTGGCTCAATATATTCACAACATAGCACATGATTGGCTCAATGTATTCACATGTCAACGTTTTGCCGCGGAAGGGGTGTGATATGCGTAGACAACTGCCATATTGGCGTTACAAACTAAGCCCATGCATTTCTATGGAGGATTTTTTGAGTGCTGTGTCTCCTCATTAGAAAGTCTCTGTTTGAACTCATTGGCAAAGTGAAACTAACTTCACTGTGGTGTCAGTCAAAGACAAAACAAACGCATGCATCAGAAGTTGTAGGCTAGGCTACTTGTTGTTGTCTTTTACTGTCTATAGTTTTACTATCTATAGATTATCAGCACACAATGTTATAAGCTAATTCACTTATTCAAGACTCATCATGGATATAGCATGTTTTTTTAAACAACGGGTGTTCTGTAGGTGGGTGTGCGTACCATAGCATTCATTCCTGCAGGCGCCCATGCCCTGACCCACTTAATGAGAACAATGAACGTGCACTTCTGTCACATTAATAATTGGATTTAAAGCAAAGCAAAGCAAAAGCTGTCCTTTGTAATTAGTTCACTTATTTTACATACAGTGCGTAATTTTCTTCAGATATGTGCCTCAAACTATTTTCAACAATACATGCACAGAGAGCTTTGGTATATTTGTTTTGCCTGGAAGGCCCCATATTGAATCATCATCCACCACCTTGGGTGTTGACTCAGTGGAAGTATGCTGGTCATAGCTCTGACCTAAAACTTTTTAACAGTGCTGAGCAAGAGAGCCTCTTCATTAGTAAAGGAAATATGCATGTATTCCATATTTAACAGTTCTGAAATTAATTTAGTATCTGCTTTACAGTCCAGAGGTCAAATGACCTGAAGCTGAAGAACACTACAATTATGCAGAAGTTATCTTTTTGGATGTCCCCTGGTTTACAGGAGTGGGCTGGACTTCTATAATTAATTCATCATTCATTCCTATATGTATGGGTTTAAAGATCCAGGCTTTATAATTTGCTAAAAGCCAGAGGTTATGAACTCTGTTCTTGGAGGACCTCTCCACAGTTCATTTGCACTAGAATTTGTTGCCATCACAAATCATGCAGAATCTAACCCAGTCAATTTTAGGACTTCTGTCTGAAGTGGAAATATGTTTAGCAAGGACAGACTTGGACAAACAAATGACATATAGACACTACGTGTGCACACACACATTAGCTATCTATCTATGGAAGAATATTAGACTCAAAAGTTTTGTACGTGTGTATCACGTTTTAAAACTGTGGAAATTATTTGTAATGGTAAAAATGATCTGTACGAGTAATTGTCAATATCACAAATATGCGCTACACTGACAAATCTATTCTACGGGTACGGATCGGTTTTACAGCTACAAATCATATTACAGTTCAAAATATTTTACCATTACAAATATATAAGTCAATCAATATTCTACGTACAAAAAGTTGTCCTACAGTTACAAATATTTTCTGCAGGTGCACAGACTTTAGGGATAAGCCACCTTAGGGATAAGAAGCGTCTCATATGTATTGTGTGTGTGTGTATCAGGATTTGTAACTGAAAAAAATGATTTGTGATTTAACAAAAAATAACAAAAACCATTTTAAGTATTACTCATATGTCCTTCACTTACAAATATATTCCACAGGTACTAAACCTTCCACAGTTGTTGTCTTTTAATTACAAAACTGTTCTGCCATTACAAATCTCTGCCGCTCCTATGCCGTATTTTCTGCAAGTATACGAATACTTTTGAGACTGTTCTGGCACTTCCTGTTAAATAGCCAATGGCAATGCTCAGGTTTGGCTAGCCAATCAGGAATCTAAGTTTACTAACCAATCACAGAGTCAGGAAGTAGCACACCCCACTACTTAAATATTGTTTGTAATGGAAAAAATATTTTTAACTGTAGGATGATCTGTAGCTGTAAAACTGATCCGTACCTGTAGAATAGATTTGTAAGTATAGGGCATATTCAGACTATCTGCACATTTTTCAAGTGCAAATTTAAAGACTTTTAAGACCTTTTCAAGACATCTAAATGGACTATACCACGCCAAAAAACATAAACATGACAACACTGTTTTATGCAATGTTTTTTACTAACTTTAACACCCATCCCATTTTGGATGTCTACAGAAGTTACCAAATATAGTTTTTTGGGGAAAGAAAAATGGACAATTTTAGGGTCTGGACTCGTTGCTTTTGAAGCTGACTGTACATGTCTGGTTGTGCTACTGGCTGAGGCTGACTGTTCTTCACCTGTGTCTGTAGTAGCCTAGGCTACTTGGCAAAGACATGTGTATACTGGACTGGATTCTCTTCAATATTTCTTTTCAAATGTAGACTAAAGCTATTTAAATATTTTAATAGGCCTATTTTATATACTTTACTATGTGCATCTATTGTGCCGTATGCAGCACAGCAGATCAAAGTTAATCCATTAGGCTACTTTACATTTTGCATACATTCTGTTGTATCTAAACCAACCAAAGCTTGACTGAAACATTTTTTGAAAAAATGTATGGGAAAAGTGAAATCCCCTATTAATTAAGAGACAGGTCCTCCTCGCATATTCACCAGGTGTAATGCACTCTAAAATAACGGCTTTAATGAAAATGTCAATCCCTTAGGTTTAGGGATATAGTGGAGGCTAAATGCAAATAAACTCAGTTTGTCCACCTCTGAAATTTGGATAAGAGACAGGCATATTTTTTCTTGCCGTTTTCACACCTTTAGTGATACACACGTTAAAAACACCTTCACTTTGCAACCACTACACTTCCTCCAGTAGCCTTCTACCAAAGATCCTTGATTACTAGCTCCGCTTTAACCCTCTCTGCTTCTACTTCTTCTTCTTGATCAACAGAATGCAGATGACACCCGCACAGAACTAATGCTTCCCCCAAAATGTATACACGAAACCAGATGGAGACATTTCACTCGCTCGGCGGTCCCATACGAAAATTTAATACCTCCCTTTTGAAAATTCAAGACATTCCAGACAATTTAAGACTTTATAGGCCTTAAAAACCGAAAGTTGTATTTAAGACTTTAAGACTTTTTAAGGATCCGCGGGGACCCTGATATTTGTAATTTTGACAATTACTTGTACAGATCATTTTTACAGTTACAAATAATTTCTACAGTTTCAAAACGTGATACACACGTACAAAACTTTCGAGTCTAATATTCTTCCATATCTATCATGATACCCTCTCACAATACTGTAACAAACCTCCTGGGTAGGAAAAGGTCCCCCTTTGTCCCTTCCCACAGGTAAACAACTCAGAGAAACGGCAGACGGTTCAAATAGTAGCTTTATTTAATATAGCCAGGTGGCTCTGGACAGTATAACCAATAAAAATATAGCTGCAAGCAGCAATGCGGGGGCCAAGCAGTGCGCTATAGCAGGAATGGCGTTGCCATGGCATGAGCAAGTTTGATGGCAATTGGATAAAGAACGGCTGAGAAATAAGCTCATTTACTTTGTTACAGCGCCCCTAGAGGCCAAATTACACCAATGTCCTTGTGCGTTCTTACAATCAGCTCCCATGTCCGTCTACCAAGTTTGGATTTCATACACCAAAGTTTTGCTGAGATGTGAGCTCACTTTCTTTATTGCAACACCCCTAGAGGCCAAATGAGACCACTTTCCTTGCATGTCCTCAAAATCAGCTAATATGTCCATGTATCAAGTTTGGACTTCATACAACGAAGCGTTGCTGAGATATGAGCCCACTTCCTGTATTACAGCGCCCCCTATATAGGCCAAATGATGCCAATTTCCTACTGTGTCCTCACAATCAGATACCAAGTCCCTGTACCAAGTTTGAACTTCATACATCAAAGCGTTGCTGAGATACAAGCTCACTTCCTGTATTGCAGCGCCCCCTGTAGAGGCCAAATGATGCCAATTTCCTAGTGCATCCCCACAATCAGGTACCAAGTCCCTATACCAAGTTTGGACTTCATACATCAAAGCGTTGCTGAGATACAAGCTCACTTCCTTTATTGCAGCTCCCCCTATAGAGGCTAAATAATGCCAATTTCCTAGTGTGTCCTCACAATCAGATACCAAGTCCCTGTACCAAGTTTGGACTTCATACATTAAAGCGTAGCCGAGATGTTAGCCCACTTCCTTTTAGGCGGCATCGTTGCCATGTGTGATTGGCTGTCACGGGCAAACAAACTTGAAAATAAAAAATCTGACAAGTATCGTTTGTGCGGCTCGGTCTGAAGATCATCTCCGCCAAATTCTGTGAAAATCGGATGAAATTTGTAACCGCTGAAACTTTTCGTAGAGTTTGGACTAAATTCAATATGGCGGAGGTCCAATATGGCGGAAAGTGACGGGATAGGGGTAGATGAACTCGGGATGGTCCAAGGATTCAGACGCTACCTCAATTGTGAAAATCAGACAAAAGAGTCAAGGATCACGCGCATGAACGCATGTCCAGCATTGAACTGGTGGTGGCGCTAGAGCGTTCAATGTATATGCATAAAAATTGCTGTGAGTGATTGGGACATTGTCCTGACTAATGGTATCAAGTTTTGTTATGTTAACTCAAAGCGTCACGGAGATGTTAGTCCACTTCCTGTTTGGCGGCTTCGTCGCCGTATTTGATTGGCTGTCACGGGCAAACAAATTTGAAATTGAAAAATCTGGCAAGTATCGTTTTTGCGGCTCGGGCAGAAGATCATCTCCGTCAAGTTCCGTGAAAATCGGATGAAATTTCTGACCGCTGAAACTTTTCGTAGAGTTTGGACTAAATCCAATATGGCGGAGGTCCAATATGGCGGAAAGTGACGTAATAGGGGTCATTGAACTTAGGTCGGTCCAGGGATTCCAACGGTGCCTGATATGTGAAAATCGGACGCACCGTTCAATGGTCACATGCGTGAATGCAATCCAGGTTCGACCCATTGGTGGCGCTAGAGTGTTGGGCATAGAGTTCTGGAAATTGGTGAGAGTGATTATGGGACAGTGCTGAATCAGTGTGCCAAATTTCATAACTTTAGACCCAGCGGTTCAATTTTCGGCCAGATTTTGACCAGTTGGTGGCGCTAGATGGCTGGGTTTAGAGGTCCGTAAATGAGTGAGTGGTCAGTGGAGTGTCCCGAAACTTTCTGCCAAAAATCTGCACTTTTTAGCTAGGCGTTCTATGGGCTGCCATAGACTCCAATGGCGGAAGTGTAATAATAATAGGAAAAGCTAGTAACTCAATGGGTGCCTTCGCAGCTTCGCTGCTTGGCCCCCAATGACAGAGTTTAGGATCCCCAATTCTCAATCCATGCAAAACAGCAGTCCACTCGGTAGACACAGCAATTCATAATCACCACAAAGTGGAAAACGTCTCTATTCAGGTATCACCAGCACACAATTCCAGTGTTCAGTAAAGGTTACCCGCACTCCCCTGTCACTAATAATTTATATTGCACTTAAAGTAACCTGGCCTTCATTCATAAAAGGGAGACTTCCCTGCTCACTGAGACCCTGAGTCATCTGCTTCAAAGTCACGCTACCATAAGGCTAATAATAGCTGTGCCCTCACACTATCGCACGTGACAATTTACTTAAAAAAGTGATTTTCTCCTCTTCTGGTGTATCATGACAGAAGAACCATGCCAACTTTGGATGCTGTTATCTTAGCGATACTTTTTGCAATACCCTCGATATACATATCGTTGGGAAGCTTAGTTTATGGCCGTTCATGTGAGCACAATAACTTAATTTTGTAAAATTTACCAAAGCGACTGGTTTCGCCTTGCAGGGTCACAAATGGTAAGAAAATGCCGCACACTCAAGCTCCATATACCTTCATCAGGCCTTCTCTTTCAGACTAACAGACATTGCACATATACAAAGCATTCAACTTGAACAGGTTGGTGCACAGTAGATCTCATCAGTAGATTTAGATGTGTACGAATCTCAGGGCTGCCAACTTATGAGAATATTAAATATTATTCAACACACCTCAACAACATTCAACAACAGGTGGAGGAACTCAAGAGGTTCAAACTCAGAGGTACAGGAGCAGAGCTCCCACTATAGTACATTCTAGCAGCTCTGCTCTAGTACCGGTAAATATGACTGACCAATGATGAACACATGGATGCTGCTGGTAAACTAGTTGGTTGAAACACGACCCATGATCAAATCCAGATGGTGTGTTATCAGACTCATTCTGATAATAATTTGAGTCTGGCTACACCAGGTTAGGTTCGTTAAAGGTTAGATGACTTACTGTAAGTCTACTGTTTAGTTTTCAATGTAAACAACATTTTACCCCAGAACCTTTCCCTAGAAGAGTTATCATTACAATGGATGGAGTAGCATTATTGCCTGAAAAGAAGGTAGACTGTGACCTTTACAAAAGTATGTGTAAACAATTTTTATTCCCCATTCATTATACAACCTTTGATCAAAATGATGTTCCCTGTTGGAAGTAAGGACCTGTTTCTCCACAGATTCATCATTTGCCCTAAAGTTGCAGAGATGCCTCTTCAAAGCCTGTGGGGCCCAAATGAAAGACAGGCACGCACACAGGAGGACCACATAATTATAAAAACTAATTTAGCAGATTCAAAGTTTCACGGCACATTTAATTGCACTTCTATGAATACCACCCCCCAGTTGAACTCCATATGTTTCCATGGAATTTTCACCTGCAAAGAACACATTGCCAGCAGGTCTCTCACCACCTCCTTCACGTTTCTCTGCTCACTTTAGAGCTTATTTTGCTCAGAGAAGCCCATTTGAGAGTCTTAATCCGGTATATGAATGGTTCCTCTCATCTGTGTGGCTGATTGACGTCTAGGGGAGATGGAAATGAATGTGCCACGTTAGTGTGATTGGCACCTCTCAGTTGTGCTCTTCAGCTAATGAGGCCAACTCAGCATTGGGGATGTTACATGAGGAGATTATGAAGGCTGTCAGCCAAGAATGTTTCGAGAATAGATCTCATTATCACGGTTTCTTGAAATCGGTTTGCAAATCATTTAGTCCTCTTCCTTTTTCTTCAAGAAGTTTCATTTTTTGAAATCTGTTTCTAACTCATCGAAATCCACATGCTGATGTGTGAAGGGGAAAAGGAAATGGGCAGACTGAAAGCAGGTTGCTTTCCCCAGCAGTCGATAAAGCGCTGATAATGTGTTTACCCCATCCCAGGATGATGCTCCACGGCCTGCAGTCGATAAAGCGCTGATAATGTGTTTACCCCATCCCAGGATGATGCTCCACGGCCTGCAGTTGTCCAAGACACAGACGTAGATGAGCATAGCGCAGCACGGATGGTAGAAAAATACCTCTCGCTTCACTGACATTGTCCAAGGTTTACATTGCCAACTACTTTGTTATTGATGAGACAAAGCTCTTAACATAATCTGTTGCCATTCTGCATGCTAAAAATGAATGCTGCCTTATTGATTTAGGGAGCTTCTCAAGCTTTATCTACTGTGGTGATGGCCTTAATAATTGATGCTAACAGGTCAGTTCCTTCCCTGTATCTTACTTCTGTGGGTTTTACAAGGGAGAGGCCATTGGAGTGCATCACCATGCCATTTTGGTTTTGATGACATGGTCGATTACAATGAGTTATAGTAAATAAAGGAATCACTTGACCTTTTCATGTCACGAGTGAAGGCATTCATTACAAGTAGCGTCCTATTTCATACGACGTCAAGGCTTCCACAACTTTAATCTTGAGTTCACTATGGTTCACCATGCCATTGTCCTTATTGCTTTGAGCCTATAAGGAGCAAGGTGGCAGTCTGTCCCTTATTTATTTATGCATGCAGTAGAGCAGAGTACTCATCACTGTCAGGAGAAATGGAGCCATTTATTCCCAGAGAATGATCCAGTGGATGCAGGCATCATATTTCAGATGAAAACATTTAGCCATGAATGGGATGGGGAACCGTCTCGGATCGTGATTGTCTTCTGTCAACTCTGACAAGGGGTGGAAAATAGCTTCAGCACAACATAGGCCTCTCCACCCAGAGTAATGATTCCACTGTGGCACAAGTAAGCGTGAACCAAAGATCTTAGAGTAGCGCTCTACAATCTTTGCCGTAAACGTTCACTAAAGGCTTGTCTTAACTACTGTGGATGCCGGTTGTCTCCTCCATTGGTGGAACAGAGATCTTGCACTCTCTTTCCAAACACAAAAAGAGGCAGACAACCTTATCTCTCAAACTTCAGCTATTGACTTCACCAGCACCATGTCACCATAAATCTCTTCAAGTGAGGGGTGTGTAATAATTTCCCACCAACGTAATAAACTAGCAACGTAATAAAAATCTGCACAAAATCAGCACGTTTTAAACGTAATAATCCTGCCAACGTAATAATTTCCCACCAACGTAATAACTGTTGCCAACTGCCAACATAATAACCCAATTTCCCACCAACAGGAAGTTATTACGTTGGTAGGAAGGTTAAACAATTATTACATTTACTTCCTACCAATGCAATGAATCACAGATTTAGTGAAATTATATCTGTTTTATCAGTTGTAAGGGTATAGTTTACTTTACTTATACATATACTTCAACTTACTGAATACTTATACATATACCTCAACTTATTATTCATCACCTTTACTAGGAGCCAAGCAAAGCTACATGGACACCCCTTGTGATCTTTTGTTATTATTTCACTTAAATAAATGTCATAATTGCAGTCTGTGGCAGCCCTAGAACCGTATAGTAAATATTTTTTACATGCAGTATATTTGAAGGGTTCAGATGCAAAAGCCTCTAAATGCCACCTATGTCAAAAATGAGATAAAGATGGTGAGGGGATGCTCTCCACACATAGTATACGCTAATCAAATAATTTAACTTCTAAACCCACTAAATACCACTCTCTTCCTGGTCTGAAATATCGATTTATAGGTAAAAACCTATAGGAACCTGAATTTAAATGCTCATTTAAAAGAAAAGTGGTCAGACGGATTTAGAGGGTTTTGCATCTGAACTCTTCATTTATAGGGACTCTTCATGCAAAGTTGATTTGTCATCCATTGTGTTTTTTCCTTACATATAGTTCAACACCTTTAGTGGGGGCCAAGAAGAGAGGGTGAAGGGAATGGGGGGTTGGCTATGGCCTCCGGATTTCTTGCCAAGTTACAGGAACATAAAAAAGAACCAATTTTGCCCTAATGCTACGTTGTGATTGTTAGAAGACAGAATGCTGAGATGGCTGGAGAATGTGGGAGTCAGCAAAAGGGCTTTGAATGGCAGGCATTGAAGTTGCTGCAGTGGTCTTTGACTTGTATTATTATGACCGCTGCGCAAACAAATTGGCGGTCATATAGGTTTAGTCAGATTTTGTTTTCTTTCGGATTCATTTTTTTTCCTTCAATGAATTTCTGTCAACGATTTCCGGTACACTTTGATCCATTGCCCAGCCGCCGTACTGGGCCCCCCAAAAGGAGGTAGGCCAGACACAGTTTTCTGTGAATATCTCGATAATTTCTCCAGTGTAACTTGCTCTATACCAGAACTAATGCAAAACATAAAAACATTTCTACATATACAGTGCAACCGGAAAGTTTTCAGACCCTTTCAAGTTTTTTACATTTTGTTATGTTTTAGACTCATCTTAAAATGGACTCCATTCATTTTTTTCTCATCAATCTACATAAAATACTCCAACACTCCACCAAAAAGCAGGTGTTTGGAGTGTTTCATAAATTTCTAAAAAATAAAAGACTGAAACATTCCATTTACATAAGTATTCAGACCCTTTGTTATGACTCTTGCACTTGAGCTCTGGTGCTTCCTACTTCTATCAATGGTCCTTGAGATGCTTCTACAACTTGATTGGAGTCCACCTGTGGCTAAATTAATTCACTGGAATTTTTTAGGAGAGGCACACATCCCTTTATATATGGTCTTATAGTTGATGGTGTATGTGAGAGTTAAAACCAAGCTACAAGGGTTGAGAGAATTGTCCGTAGACCTGCGAGACAGGGTTCTGTGAAGTCACAGATCTGGTGAAGGATACAAGAACATTTCTGCAGCATTAAAAGTGCCCAAAAGCACAGTAACCTCCATCATTCTCAAATGGAAAAGTTTGGAACAACCAACAGTCTTCCTAGATCTGGCCGCTTAGCCAAACTAAGTAATCCGAGACAGGTGGCCTTGGTCAGACAGGTAACCAAGGACCCAATGGTCACTATGACATCCAGAGTTCCTTTGAGATTGCATCTTAACAGGTCTTCTCACTGAGGTCACCAACAGGACATACAGAGGAATTACAACTTATACATAATCCAATTTACGTTCCCATTCTTTATTGTGTTTACCTGTGATGAATCAGATTTTAGCGTGCAAAAATAGCATAGCCTACATTTAATGGTCATAATGTGATGAAAAGCGGACAAAAATGCAATCAAGTTATGAAACGAGACGTTGCCAGAATAGTTTGCCATTATCTTTGCTAAGTGAAGGCTATATTTTATTAGGCCTATGAAGTAAAAGCAGAGAAAGGTTTAGTCTGTAGCCTACTGCATCAAAATCTAAGCCTACACATTTCCTTACTTTTTTACTCGACTTCTTTCTTATCTTCAAACGTGTTCTTAAGTGACACCACGAAAAAAATATTGCATGGTGCAACAATCTAATCTTAAATAATTACAATTATTTATGTCTGTGTGTGGTATATTACTTGGGATGCTTAGGCTACATGCAGATGTCAAAGTGTTTCTATTTTCGTATTGATGTGAATTAATGTGTAGATCCGAAGTTTAAACGGTAGGCCAATAGCTGTAATGTGCAGTCACCTGACATCACCATCAAATTAGGATATTTATTAACGTGAACAGCTCCCCTTAAGAGCAGTGCACGCGCGTTCACGCTACAAGCATGTTCGGGAAACAGTCGGAAAAACCAAACGAATGATCGTAAGATGATTCGTAGAAAACCCACAAGAGCTTGTCTCCGTCGTTATCGGGAAACTGGGCCCAGGCCTTTATGGTAGAGTGAACAGATGGAAGCCATTTTTTGCCGGGGGTTTCCAAAAAAGCACCTGAACAACTCTCAGACCATGAGAAGTAAAATCATCTGGTCTGATGAAACGAAGACTGAACTATTTGGCCACAATTCCCAACGGTGTGTGTGGAAGAAACCAGGCACTGAGCTGCACTGTTTGTCCTTCTTTATGCTTCTCTTATCCTCTCAAAGGAACTCTGGGTGACAAACTCGGGAGGCGAGTGTGATTCACTGATATTAATAGCTCTGTGCTAGTTAGACTTGCATGCATGTTACAAGGACACTGGGCGATAGTGATGTTACCCGTGAACCCCCTGCTTCGAAGCGTGTATCGAAGATATGAACCAATTTGGAGTGAAGCTTTGTATCGGAGCTTGATTCGTTTTGTGATAATCACGTGATCAGTGACGTCCGAAGCTTCATTTCACACACACCCACGTGACTGCTTCGAAATTTAATTCAAAGCATTAAAGTTGCGCGACACGGAGGGCGCCGTTGTGGGTTGTTGAAGAAGGAGAGCCAACAGACTCAATAGTGCTGCTGACACGAAAGCTTATAGCCCAGGTTTTTAGCTCAATTATCAGCACGCTCGACTCCCGTTCTAAGGTGCGTCTGTTTCGCGGGTTCGAGTCCAGGCGTGTGCAGGACTGAATCGCACAGTTAGAACACATATAGGTTTAGTCAGGTTTTTTTTTTTTTTTTTTTTTCGCATGTCCAAATTTCCGTCAAGGATTCCCGGGACACTGAAAGACCGGATAGCATATGGATAGCATGGAACCATTGTTTTTCGTTTTGATCTGTAGCCCCCCCACTGGACTGGACCCCCTGAAAGGAGGGTAGGGCAGACAAAGTTTTCTGTGAATATCTTGAGAACCGTAGGGTTTAGGAGGACCATTTTTTTTTTGTATGTTGATCTCAAGGGGCCATGTCAACCCATTCCATAACCACTCATTTCATGTATAGCGCCACCTAGTTAAACACAAAAAAGTAAAAATGAGGTGTTGTCATCGCAGGTATCTGTGACCTAACATAGTCAAAACTGCACGAAATTGGAAGTGTAGGATCATTATGACACCCTCTGAATGCACGCCAAGTTTCGTGGAATTCCGTTCATGGGGAGCCACACAATAAATTAATTTATGTTACTATACACCAACTGGCCTGCAGGTGGCCGGAGACAGTTTTCTGTGAATATCTCGAGAACCGTAGGGCCTCCGAATGCATGCCAAGTTTTGTGAACTTTCGTTCATGGGGGGCCTTACAATAAAATAATTTATGTGTACATTTAGTGACCTACACCAACAAGGATTCCCGGGACACTGAAAGACCGGGGTACACGTAACTTGGTGGGCATGTAACCCCACATGGATAGCATGAAACCATCGTTTTTTGTTTTGATCTGTTGCCCTCCCGCTGGACTGGACCCCCCGAAAGGAGGGTAGGGCAGACACAGTTTTCTGTGAATATCTTGAGAACTGTAGGGCCTAGGATGACCAATTTTTTCAGAATGTTTGCCTTCAGGGGTCATGTAACCCATTCCATATGCACACATGTGCATAAACAGATACACACGCACACATACATTCACAGTAATCATACGTATGACACATACTCACACAGTAGACATATGTACGCATGCATGCATATGCACAAACACAGGCACATACTGTACGCAGGCACACACACACACACACACACCCATAAACATAAACATGTACACGCACACATGCACACAGTTCAAGAATTTCTCAGAATTATGAACAGGCAAGATGGGGGTGGGGTTGTATAACATGAATTTTACATGTGAAATCTATGAACTAATCATGTTTTGATACTTGTTGTCTAGAAGATACCAGTGAGAATTGAGTGTGGATAATGCAATTTAGTGCGACAGTTAGAATCATATAGGCCTTTCAGCGTGATTTATTTTTGAAAAAATGTGCTGGACTGGGCGACGGTCATATTTTGTACCGCTCTGCGGTACATCTAGTTAAAACTCCTTCACTACTAGACCTGAAAATTGGTAGAATATTGCTGTGGTGTAAGTCCTCAGGTGGCGTAGTCGGTTATAAACAATTGCTATTTCTCCTCCATGCCACATATGCTAACGTTAGTTATCTTCAAGTCTCCTCCAAGTGACAATCATATTATACACAATGCTGGCAGTGCTGAGAACAATTAACATCCTTGTTTATCTTACTGTGTGGCTTAATCCACAGATGTGGTGGAGCACTGTTTCGTTATGGTTTAGTTAACCCTTTGCTTAAAATAGGGGAGAGCTGGGAGGAGAGAATTCAATGTAATTTAACCTAATTACAGAAAACTTAATCAAGATTGAAAGGCATTATTCTGTGTATCGATGTTGCGTTAATCCCAAATATGTCGTTTGGCCATCCTTTTCAACTCACATCACTATAAAATCCCATAAAATCGGACAAAAATCAAGGCTCCCAATACATTTCTATGGAGCTGTAAGGTGAAGTTGATGGAGTATGCCTGTCTGCGCAGAGCTACTGGACTGCCATTGGCTCATCTGTGTTCGATGGGCGGGTTTTTGCGATCGGTCATTGTAACTCAGCATTAATGAATAATGTCTTGGTGTTTGCTTCCATCTCTTAAGCACCCTTAGCTGTGACAAAATTGTCTTCAAAACTGCTCACCTGCCCAGCTAAAGAAGCTTTATGCTCAGATAAAATGTGTGATCGATTTGAAGCATCATCAAGTAGACTGTGTTTAGATACACAAGGTCAGCTTTATTGTTAATTGGGTGATTTGACACATTCGGTGTGATATACCGTGCCAATGTGAAGAAAAGTGTTTGAGAGTTTGCCAGTATTCCAGATGCTGCTGTTTTCCAGGACTGGGAAAACAAACTCACTCCATATAATATGGGGTTGTTGAATCTGGTCCCCCTTTAAAATGGAAATGGTATTGAGTGGAATCATCTTAACTACAAAGAATAACACATGAGAAACTGATGGTTGAAATATATGACCAGATGCTACGTAAACACACCATCATCCCGGTGTATTCACATTTTTACGTGAAATATTTAGGTCTGGGTAATGCAAATAGAACAGTGCCCAGTTCTCTTGTCTTCGTGCAGGTGGAATCATAATATTATTGTTATTCCCTCTGTGTGATAAATTATGCGTGAGTCAGTCCTGGCAGAGCGTAATCCCCTTTAGCAGGCTTGCGTTTCCTTCCCCCCACTCCCCCAGCATTTCTCTCCTTCACTGATTTGCATGCAGGAAGAGGAAGGAACAAACCAAAAGTTAAGGAGACAGAGAGAACGCAAGGCGCTCACCTGAAATGCTCACTGTTTTATTTATGGAGACTCTGCCAGGCCCGATCGAGACAAATTACCTTTTAACAATGTGAAATAGAATTTTGTTTACAAGGCAACGCTTCCACCCTTGCCTTTTTAAAATGAGATTTTTCACAGCAACCATTTATATCGCGCCACATTATCATCTCAATCTCTCAAAGCCAATCGACTTAAAGCGGGAAAAATTCGAAAAGAAGAGGGAGATGAATTGGTGTTCATAAAACACACTATTATGTGTATTTATAAAGCTATAAAACATAAAACAGTGTGAACAAACCCCTCACATTAATGTATTTACATTATGGTGCACACTAGACAAACGCTTTTGCTGCTGTATCGTCAGATGGGAGGGGGTAAGGTGGCCTTTCAGCGAGGTCAGACTCACAGATATTTGCAAGCTTGAGCAACCATCTGGACCACGACAGAAGGTTAAGTGCATGCAGGCTGGTTGAAGTAAACATAGATAATGGTTTGAAAAAGGTGGAAAGGAAAAAGGAGGAAGCACATTATTTATTGAAATGGGGCCTGGACAAATGCATACAAATCATTCATATACAAAAAAACAGAAACTTTCTTCGCCATTATGATTGTAGCAATGTTCAAGTGCACCCAATCTCTAAAGGGGAGAAGGGCCCTTTTACACGGCTCTGTAAATCCTCCAGCCTATTATTTGGTGCTTTCAACCATATTTTGGTGCATTAAAATGATGGATGCTAACTTATAAAAACCAAGGTTTCTCAAACCTCCTCTCTATTTCTCTTTTTACCATGCCGTTTATAACATCACTTTGCCTTCATAACCACGTGTTATCAATAACAATTTTGTCAGAATTATGCCGTCCACTCTGTTACCAGTTTTTTCTAAATAGATACAAAGGAGTTTCATGCCCAGCTGGTTGGCCGTGTTGCACACATACCTCCATCTCTGTCCCATTTACCTTGTGCAGCTCTAAAGTGAAACATTTGCAGCAATCAGACAGACAGAAGATGGAGAGAAAGAGAGAGAGAATGGTGGGTGGGGTGGGAGAATAGCTCAAGAAGGAGTTTCTGAAAGCTTACCCTTACCTCTCACAAAGTTCGCCCACACATTATGGTGGACAATTTCCGGCCCAAAATGGTCTGCCTACTGGTAAAACTCACTATCAAATGATAATGGGAAAGACATTTCTTTACATTCTAAAGTACAGTAGTAAAACCCATTCAGTTCGGTTTTTACTAAAAATCCCCCTTTGGATGGGCTTTTGTGCCATCCAAAAACATTTTTGGGTTGCACTTGAATTTACAGATCAATAATATTCATGGTATAAGTTAGGGAAATCAATTCCTAATCATCCAAAAATTACTAATAGTTGTAAATGTAGGATAGAGTGATAAGAAACAGCATATTGTCCTGTAATAACCAAGAAACAAATGTCTAATCTAATTTGATGAGGATTACATGGTATCAGGCCTGTGGAATACTGAATTGCTACTTATTTCTAATTTATCTAAAATGGCCATACTGAGACATTTTGGGGTCACATGACTAAAGATTAAATGATGGGCCAAAAACTGAAAATCATATATAATGCATTGGGTAATTTCAAGCCTGATGTGATTTGGTAACTCAGAGCTAAATGAGGATGATCCACTGCAGAAACTGCCTGCTTTGCATTGTTGGAATAGACGTGTTCAAATTGCATGTGAGTACAGTAAACAACTTTTATTATAGTTGATATGCTCAGATTTCTTTCAATCATTGATGATCATACAGTATAAGGTGGTCAGATCATTGTTATTTCTCCTGTCAGTTCTTAGGTTTCCTACCAGCTTTCCTGGTCCCCTGACTACTAATCTGTGTCTTTGCTTCCACTTTGAGCTCTCTGCATCTGTTCTTTGTGTATTACGCCTGCTCCCTTTGTTTCACTGGTTGTCTTCTCTGTAGAAGGCTGTCTGTGAGTACGATATTTCTTGGTTGTGTGTTTGGCTCTCGTGCCTGTTTCATTTAAGTCTTGGTATTGATCACATGTGCCTCGACTCCATCATCCAATGGACACAAAAATGACATCTCCAAGGGCTTCTTATTACCTGAGGACCAGTTGTTCACATGTTGTTGTTCGCACCCCCAATGTGGCTATATGCTTGCTGTGCTTCTCTGATTAGTCTCTGCTGTGTACCTACAGCAAAATAGAGATTCCTTTTCTAAATGTTTGCTCATGCTCTATGACATTATTATGACTACCGCTGCGCTAGCATAGTTTTTACTGTTTCCCCACACAGAACGCAAAAGGTGACCTGCAATTAGGCTTCTATTTACCTGTGCATGAGTCAGAAAACATGAAAACAGAGAGTAGCAATGTCAGTTCAAAAAGGTGCTATTTTCATACCATACCTTTGACAATATCTGTGAGAAAACACACACACTTAAATACAATTTAACATACAATTTTAACTGAACAAGCCCCTTGAACAGCCTTTGCATTTCAGAAGATTTTGGATCCTACATTGTTTATTTTGGTGGAAAGGTCACAGCATACTTTGACTGTCGGTTATGTCTGTGTGGATTTATTTAGCTCCATTATCCCTCCACTTCAAGGTTCTCATGTTTGAGAATAATTAGGGCAAATTAATCTAAATGACAGAGGTTTGTTCATTACACCATTTTCACTCTCTGTATAAAATCAGACTATTGTTATAACACCTTCTCCACCCACCTTCTTGGTGTTTTTTTTCCCCACTCTTTAAAGTCCAGCTGGTGCACAGGGTGACTGAGATATATTGGGGTCATCAAAAACTAGTGAGAAAACGTGGCCCATGTGGCTTGTTGCTCTCCACTTGAAAATTGATAGGTTGTTGACCAAACGTGATCCCACTCTCGTTTGCTTCTACCTTGTTTCGTAGTGTCTGCTGCAACTTCTTTTGTCTATCTTGTTCTTGTCTTGTTCTAGGAGTTTTCCAATCACACAAAAAGCGATCACTTGTGCTCATTTATAATGAATAGTTTAATGATGTCCCCCAGTTGTGTGAGGTGAAGCGTGGCTGTCCAGCAGAAGGGCCCTGGTAATAGCATTTTTAGTGGTGAACCATGAAATGGGCTCCGTGTTCACAGCAACTGGATGACCAGAAGGAAAACTCAAATGTTTTGATCTTATTTTGACGTAAATGAGGAAAGATTTAAATGAACTCAGAAGCTTACCGTCTAGACCAAATTGAGTAAACTGGACTGTATGTGTACAATATTTAAGGCCTGTCATTTGTTTATTGTCTCATGCACAAACAAAGTAAATTTCGATATGATTGTGCTCTATTATTGGATACAATAATTTTCGCAATAGTACCAATAGTGTGTTGTTTCCATGGAAATGTTACCTTCTTTCTTCTGAAGATGGTCTTGGCAGATAGTTATTGCATCCAACGTGGGGTCTGTGTGCACTCTTTGGCCTCTGTCACAGCAGATAATAAACAGTAGATGAATATCAGCTATGCTATACAGTCAACACATTGAGGTATTCATGGCTCAATGCTTCACACCCCTTTAACTTTGTTATTAGTCCTCTATTTACATCAGTACAAATGTCTCGGTTTTACAAAACAGATGTTGTGTATCAAGCCTTCAGTGCTTCGCACTTTATTTTTGTTTTACAAGCCCTAGCATCAGTATTGCAAACTGAACCTCCATAGGTTGATGCCATATTCATTCAGAGCTTTCACCCCTTTCCTCCACCTCCCCACCTGCTTATGAGGGGGTGGGATGCAGGCTTACAGAGATGAGATGTCTAGTGCAGGTGCACTGGCAGACAGGCAAGTCTCATGCATTTGTCACTCTTGTTCTCCCACATCCTCTCGTCCCCTCCACTTCAGCTCTTAGGAGGAGGACATACATCATATCAAGGTCGTCCTTATTATTACCCAGTGTACGGTGAGCAAGTTTAGTGTCAGGTGCTCCTGGTGCTCTGAGGCAGAATGGAACATGCTGCCAAACATGCAGAGAGGGAGGTGGATGAATAGACAAACACATGAAATGATCTACAAACGTGTTTGATAAGGGGCATAGTACATATATAGCACTCACATGAGTCGCACTGTATGTTTCGTATGACCAGTTATTAGACATATGACTTGATCAACAAATGTTGCTACTAGCTACATATACTTGCTAGACCAGTATATCTTAGGCACACCACATGGTAATTATCTAGTTAATAGGTAAAGATGCATTCCCATAACTCCCATAACATGTTTTTCTGTAAGAATACAGTTGCTATACACTTACGAACATTGGCTAAGTGAAAAAAAAACTAATTACACATATTAACTCTAGATAAATAGCATGCTCTTGTAGAAATCAATGAACTTACATATAATATTGTACAAACAAGTATAAATAATTATTATAATTATAATAATAATAATAATAATTGTCCTTCTAACTAATACATAATTACTGTTCTACCGTCTCTCATCTGTAGCATCAGTATGGTTTGCTAATAGATCAGTAGAATGAAAAGTTTTCTGAAGGAAGTCTTCAATATAATGTCCTCTTATCAAAGTGCTTAGTGTTCTTTTCTGCTGTCCTCTTTGACACTATAATGCCAAACACAATGCTTTTCCTCTTCAGAGAGGATATTGAATACTTGCAGAGGTAAAGGATTGTCGATCTATTGAATATGAAAATGAAGTCTTTGGTTGACTCCGGGAAGAAGGCAGCCTGCTGTGCTCTTTTTCCTCTCTCCTCCTCCAGCACATCTTCATTCTCACCCTCAATCTGTTCTGCTTAAAGAAAGAAAAAAAATCCCAATTACTGGAGCTTGCGCTCCCCCTCACATATTGCATTGTGCACACTATCTAACTTCAAAGGATCAAAGAGGGATCATACTCTTAATTACCCCCACAGGTGCGGAGATGAAAGGCCTGGATGCTGAGGGATTGACTATCTGCCCCTCTCATTCCCACCCCGACATTCTACCGCAAGCATACTTGCCCTGGAATTCTCACCCTTGTTCTGGGATTGTGCGCAGTCACAATCTTAGGGCTACTCTTGGTATTCTTTGAATAATGCTCTCATTACCAAATGATTTTCTGTGGGCATGCTGCATAATCGGAGGTCAATATGCCAGTGAGTTTAACCCCACTCCCACCATAATTTATCCAGGTGAAGATATAGATTGATTAGTGTATCCTAAGTCCTAGTGTGTCAGTGTGACCAAGTAGTCAGTAATGCAAATTAGTCTTGTGAGTTTAAAGGACGTTTGGGAGATGAAATTAAATTTTGAAAGTTGCCTGCATAATTTAAAGACAGTCGTTCTGCTGTAGCTTGAAGCAGCCTTGATACCCTTAGATAAGTTAGCGTGCAGAAACTGGGGGTGCGGGGGATTCTTTCATGCATCCCCACTTTTGGCTTTCAAAAGTGCCCTAAATTAAGAACTCCATCCATGTTGCTTCATAATAAGAGAAGTTAACCATCACAGTGGTAACAGAGTCCGCTGTTATAAGCTACTGCTTTGTTTTATTTGAGGAGATGCTGTAGATTACTGTATCTCTGTGGGAATGGGATCAGCTGCACAAATGCCCCCAAACTCTGAATGAGAATTAGCCAAACATTCACTCTGTGTAAAGCTTAAAACATTAAATGCACTCCACCCTCAAAGTCTTTATCACGTCCTCTGTGTCATCAATGGATGGAAAATATACTGTGATTATCTAAATGATGATTAATTGGCCAATTTAAAGCAGACATAGACTGGGAAGAGCATTTTTACATTGGCTCTGTTGAATAAGAAGAGTGTGGTGTATGGCCACAAAGCTACCTTGAGCCCGAAACACAGTTGTTTCTTGCTTCATATGTAAATCTTGGAGTTTGAAGGGACCGCTATAAAATATGACAATCTGAACAAAAATGGAGTGTGACGCTGAACACAGAGTGTGATGCGATGCATCCCTCTGATCACCGCCCCCTCTAGACATTACATACCATTTCAAGTTGGAGATTCAGGTAAAAGTCACTTGAGCCTGTTGTGAACTGTCATTGGCTGCAAGGCCACTTAAAGGTCTTCATTATTCATATGGGTGCCAGATAAGCATAAAGGGCACTAGATATCTGCTAAAATGTTCCCTGGCCACATTTTTTTGACAGACCAAAGCTACTGTACATACCTTCTGTTATGGTTATGGTTATATGATTTAGCAGACGCTTTTGTCCAAAGCAACTTAAAAATAAAAACAATATAATAGTTAGAAATGAACTGTTTTAAAATGTTGGTAAGACTACATTAAGGAAAATAGCAATAATAAACAATGGTGTCAATGCAATGCCAATAAATATCAATAACCTAATGAAAATAAACACATACCATAATATACAAATCATAACTCATAAGAACTACTTAAATAATTAAGTGTATGCTGAACAGATATGTCTTTAATCTTGAAAGACCCAAAACTATCACAGGAACTGATAGCACTGGGCAACTTATTCCACCAACAAGGAACCACTGAGGAAAAGAGTCTTGAATTTGACCTAGCGTTTATGCCTGGTCGACACAACAGACGTTCATCAGAGGACCGCAGTGTGCGGTTGGGGATGTACAGCTGGGTCATAGAATTGAGATAGCAAGGAGCAGATCCATTGTCCTATAGGCCAAGGTAAGAGATTTACATTTTATTCTGGCCACTACATATCAGAGAACAAGGTAAAATATTACCTTGCACAATTTAATTTAAAGTAGAATTGCCGGTGTAAATGTAGCAGACAGTGTGTGGTATGGATGGGGTAATGTTTATAACATGAGTCATATGATGACCCTGCATGTCTTTCGGCTAACTCTTTCTGTTTCAAACTGTGTGAGAATTGACAAGGCTGGCCTGGGCATTGACCCACCACTTTGAAACTCATTCCGGAGGCCTTGATAACAACTAAAGACAAAAATGCGTTGATTGCGCTAAATCATAAGATAATAAGAATTGACTTATGATGGAGACTATAAGTGGCATTATTGTGTAATTTCTGTCCACCATCAGAATACATCAACAGTACCTCAACATAATATTTGTTTGTCCCTCTAAACCCTTATTTTCTCTGTTGATTCGAGCCGGCAGCGCCTCTGAGGGGTGTTGCTCATTAGGAATGGTGAGCAGACATTCCAATTATGAACAAAAGACAGCGTCTCCAGCTGCCCAGCATACCAACAACTTCATATCTTCAACCCCGAAACAAATGGGTTATGGGTTATGCTGATCAGGCCAGTAGCAAAGTGCAAATAAATGCAACACTGTGGCTGACAGCATGTAAAACAGTATCGGGAGTCTCTTTAAATATGAATGGTAAAATGCTTTGCCTTTCCATGATGGGCTCACAAATCATACATCCATACATGCACATGTAGGATAGTAGCCTATCCACTGAATATGAAATATCTGATTACAGTTGTTTGGCTTTGTTTGAAAGTCTGAATTAAAATTCCACTAAACAACAGGGAGCATAGCTATGCAGCCCACATACAAACACGCCAGACAGCTCATTTGTATCTGTGGCAAAGCAAAGCACTCATCTTCATTGACATGTTGTGGTGGCAATCCATCTGTGCACTGATCAAAACAGTTCTGCCCAATCAGTATTCTCAGCCATACAGAGTGACAGGTGACCACAGCGAGAGGACAGGAGAAAGACCAACAGAGAGCTGCGTTCCTCTCTGTTCTCAAGGTCAACAGCATCAGGTGGGCCTCAATGGGGCTTAAAGATAAAGACGGATCACCACCATGTAGCTAATGGTCACATTAGCGGCCGAGCAGCTCCAACGCCTCACCAGATTCTTTAACGGTATAAATTAAACTTTCCGCCACATATGGGCTGAAAAGGATCACCCCACATCTCTAGAGCTGAATATAGCGTGTCAGACTTGTGCATATCGCCTTGAAATATCCCATTAATGCTAATGCATGAGGAGATAAATTGCATCTTGGATTTAAATCATTGTTACAAAAGCCACTTTTCCTAAGAAGAATAGGCAGGAGCGCAAAGCTTGCACTCTGTGACTCATTTGATAGATTTGGCATCTCAGTGTGATGTTTCAAATCTCCCCTTTACTGCAGAAGGCATTTAACATGGGACTGGGGCATGAACGTGACAGGCAGGATCACCTTGACACTCTGATCAAAATGAAGCAGCAGCAGAAAAAGTATCTGAGCCGTCATTTTCCACAACTCTTAAGCATTAATACGTGGGTGTTAGTTGTATGTGTCTGGCTTGGAGCGTTGTTGGCATAAAACGTAAGCCAAATACCTTCATTTTTTTGCTATTGTTTCCAAAGCCCTCTCTTTCTGACACTAAACAACTGTTAGTCATAGTTTCTACTGAAAATGATTAAGCTCCACTTTGCAAACATGTCTATGTTTATTAAGCAGCTCCGCAGGTCATTAGCTCCATCTCAGCCCACACCGGCTAGTCGATAGGTCCATGGATATTTTGCCTGTGGGTCACTGGTCGTAGTATTTTGTGAATTCTCAATTAAACACAAGTGACTGGAACAAGAAGTCCACACAACAACAAGTGATGGCAAGGCAGAGCTATTACATTGCTGTTAAACTCAATATCTTACAACGGGGAGTTCTAATCGACCATGTTATAAGGAGTTACATTTTTTCAATGATACCACACCACCCCCACCCCACCTGAATGTATTCACCAACACACACACATGCATATGTTCTTCTTTTTTTTTTTTTGGGATTTGTATTTTGTAGCAAGAGTTCATGTCAGCTTTCTTTGCCTTGAGCTCTACCAGCTCAGCAGTTGGCATACGAAAGGGCAATCCTCCAGTGGGTTGTGAGTTAAATAAACTTTCGCAGGCATGCTCAGCTGCCTGCTCAGAGGGAAATGTAAAATTAAGGAGGCTGGTTTATGAGAACACCTGCCGAGAAAGCAAAGATTTGGAGAAAGCAGACAGAGTGGTGGTGATGGGGTTCCGGGGTGAGCAAGCCCTTGACTTCATTAGAGATCGAGGTCCCTTCATCCGCTGCAATGAGCTTTAGCCAGTATTTAATGTGTGCTCCTGTCCTGGCCTACAGGGAATGGATGGCTGGTCTCGAAGTCCATGTGAAATGCCTCTGGTATTATAGACACTATAAATTGTCATGAAGAATTATCAGCAGAGTGTTTCTGCCACAGATTCAGTGGATGCACCTGGGAGTAGGCGGCTCCCTCACTAAACAACATAAAAGGACGTATTCAGTGCTGAATACAGTGCTGCAGGAACCTTCATAAATGCTCAATAACATGATTGTACAACCATATGTGGTCTGTAACATGATTCCACAACCATATGTGGTCTATAAGGTGATTAATCTCCCAGCAAGTCTCCAATGTGACATTTTACAATGAAATGCTATCCATTTACTAGCCATAAATCATAATAATCCCATGCATGCACTCTATATTAGAGGCCTTCGCCCATGGGGCTGCTGCCTGGTGTTTGGGTTTCTGGAATCGCTGGGGGATCTGGTGGCAGTCGGCTTACAGTCTCCATCAGAATCTGGCACTAGATGGAGACATTAATCTAAAGACTGGAGGGGAAGAAAAGCCAATGACGCATAAACAGTATGACGCGGCGTAAATCTGTTGATTTGGCTATTTGGAGAAGGCTGACTGCTCATGCAGCAGAGAGGCGGTGTTTGTGCTCAAGTCTCCGAGACAATTGGCTGCATGCTCCCATCAAGGGTTGGTATTGTATTGTTTTGTGTGCGCGCGCGAGTGTGTGTGTGTGTGTGTGTGTATGTGTGTTTGCGTGTGTGCATGTCTGTCTCCCTCTCTCTCTTTCTATGTGTCTGTATATGTGTGTGTGTGTGTATGTTTATTTTAAAGCGGCAGTCGTGTGAAGTATACCCACCTCTGTGTTCTGATAGAAGGAGCTCTGTGGCGCCTCAGCAATCTGAACTTCAGGGGTTTTTGAATCCTCATTAACGGCACTGGCGTGTTGTCACTGCCTGGTTAGTCAGGGGGCTGCTGTTGCCTGGCAACAGTGAAATGTTCTCAAGCGCTTGGCAACTTTTGGGATAATCAAAGCAATAGGAACAAAGGATAAACATTTTCAGAACATTCGCTGTTGGTGCAGTAGCTCACTGCTTTTACTTGTGAGAAGGAATCAGGAGAGAAAAAACAAAACAAAAAACAACAACAAAACAGCAGATTTCTCCCAAAATTGCACAGCATGTGTTTTCTGTATCTCTGTCTAACATTAAGACATCTCTGCCCACAACCTGTCTTGCATACATCGTTTTTAGATTAACCATGATTAAACGTTTTATTCACCATATTCACCTCATCATTGGGATATGCGCTCTCTCTCTCTCTCTCTCTCTCTCTCTCTCTCTCTCTCTCATATATATATATATATATATATATTCCCCCTTGCTTATGCATGCCTGGCTTTTTACCATACTTGAGATGCCTCACTGACTGATAACGAGATCAGATTTACCGTTGCTCTCTCTCTCTCTCTCTCTCTCTCTCTCTCTCTCTCTCTCTGACTACCAGCCCACGTTGCTACATGTAATGCTGTCAGACCAGCTGCCCCCCTCAAGCCTACCTAACCCCCCCACTCCCCGCACACCACCACACACACACACACACACACTCTACCTCTCCCTCCTCCTCTTCCTCCCTCCTCTACTTCATCCTCCCATCTTGGCTGGGCTGGCACCTGCTGGCAGTGCCCCACTGATGTCACTTAATAAAGCCTGACAGGGCCCCAGTGCTCTGCATACTGATGCCAGCTGCCTGCCCGCCCGCCTGCCTGCCTAGGGGACACTGGACCCCAATAAAAGCAGTGTCCTCCGTCAGAGGCCACAGAAGTGTCACACAAATTCTATTCCCACGGGGCTTCCTGCTCTCAACCTCTTGATCCGGCTGCACAAGGGTCTAACCCCCCCAACACACACACAGACACACAAACACACATTGGGTAGTCAGTGTGCCTGTTAGTAGATCTGATCCAAACACTGTGGCATAGCTTAAGAGGGTTGTTTTGGCTGCTAGAGCTATTGTCAAAACCCTCCAAACATGATTTAGTTTGCTGTATGAGTAAAGGTTTGATTCCCATTTAACCCCAAGATACATTGGATGTCAGCAGGCATTTTTATTCCTCTAAAATGACGTCACTGTCTCTACTGAAAAGACGACAAGTTTGAGCTTTACTCATTATGGGACTCCTGCCCCTTTAAAAAAAAGTAAACAAATCATATAAAATCTTTTCCAAACATGATCTGATGGCCTGGCTTTTCCCCGTCTCTGTCCCCTGATTTCCTCTGTGTGTATTTCACTCCCTCTCTCTTCTGTGGCCCTAACCTCTGAGGGAATCACATTTTAAAAGTTAGCTGATGAGCTGAGGGAAGAAGAGGAAGGAGGAAGTGTAAATTATTAAGCGGCGGGCTCGCTCAAGTAATCATTATGTGTGTTAAAGTTAGCCACCCCTTTTTGTGCAGACTCCATTTTCCTCAGGCGCCTGCCCATTCGTGCTCCAAATGATGTAGCAGAGTTCCTCAGCTGCCGGCAGTAAACTATAGCTTATTTATGACTCAGAAATGTTCAAATCTCAATGGAGCATCAAATAAACGCAAACTTCAGGCGGCGCACGCCCATCCGGGGAAGGACAGTTTGAGTCTAGCTGCGGAGAAGTTCAATTAGAATCTCCACTTAGACAGGTATAGACTTCATGGACTTAGCCTTAGTTCAGTAAAAAAGTTTAATGACTCTAATATAGCACAAGGATGCCGACTACACTGACACTATTTAGTTTGGTGTTTTACAGTGGCTTAGAGCAAGTAAAAGCACAAGTAGGATTTCGCCACATTCTGAGAAATGAATCATTCGCAGGTGATGACAAGTAATCTGTGCTATTTCTCAGGAGTTTCTTTGCTCTCTCGTACCCTCTGGACATCTATTCTGGAATTCCTTTAGACCTGGCATAAGACTTCATTATATATCAGCTATATCCTTTAGACATGGCATAAGACTTCATTATATACCAGCTACAACCCATTGCAAATGTTCTGGACTGTAAACTAACAGAGCAATACATTCGCTGGAAATATACCTATTGTTATCATTGGTCTGTTTTCATTTATTTATTTGACCTTAATTTAAACTTTCAATATTAATGCTAATGTAACATTTATTATTGTTGTTGTAATTTTAGACAGAAGCGTCCGCCAAGAACAACAAATGAAGTAAACTCTGCACATGGAGAGAGAGATGAATCTGCTGAATCCCACTTTCTCTGTGGAATGCTAACACTGAGCGGATGTAAGTATAGTAAAGGCTTCAAGCAGCTCTCTAACATAACACAAGCACACAGGACCCAAGCGCAGCCATGCATCTAACTGCCCGTCGATCAGCCCCAGAGGTAAGGCCTGGCCGGGAGCCATGACTGGATGGGCCTCGTCTTTGTCAGCACTATCAACTGTGCCCACTCCCGTTTTGGCCGGCCGGCCGACACTCAGATAGGGTGGGAGTGCTTCAGCAAATTGCACTGTAGTCAGAGACAGAGGCACCATAAAACAGCCGCTCAAATCACTTCCATATCAGAGTGAGAGGCACGGTAATAGGTTGGTGATGTGGGACTGCTGCACCATCCGTTTTAATGAACTCTTCCACTTGTTATAACCAACACTACACTTCTCTCTACCTGTTAATGCACACATTGACACATGCTGCTGTGAAACAAACAGAATCGCCTAGTTCATCATAAAATATTTATGGCAGTTATTAACTCAGCTGTCTGACTTGGGGATGTCGCCCATATGTAAACACAAGCAAACACATATTCTCTCCTGTTTCTTGTATTAACTTCTATTAGCCGGCGGTTGACTCGGCTGTTGTTTATCAAATGCAAATGCAAGTAGTAAACGTATGTATATGTATGTTTGTATGTAGCTGAAATGGTCCACTGTTTGTAACGGTTTATATTGATTAAAGTGCTGTAGGGTCTGCGGCTGAATCTTCATTAGTGATTTTTTGGCTTTACGAGACATCCGGCTACAGAGCATTTTACTTTCCGAGTTCAGATCACAGCAGGAATACTCTGAGCTGTCCAAGGCAGTGTTGTGTGGGTGTTAGAGTGGAGAAGGGATGGAGGAGAAATGGAGGTGGGTGAGGAGGGCTGAGGGGGAGAGAGAGAGAGAGAGAGAGAGAGAGAGTCTCTCTTCAGTGACAACATGAGCTGGGCAGAAATGAGAGAGGGATATCAGGGATGGGGGATTGCATAAATTTCTCTGCGATATTGCACCGGCTCTGCTGAGACCCTCACAGCAATTACTATCAGAGGGCCTGTTTTATGTAGCGCCCACCTAGTCCTGTGGAGCGCCGTCTCCTGGCATGCCGCTTCTCATCAACACTGCAATAAATCAATGTTCATCTTTTTCCCACTCTTCTTCCCGTCTCTCTCTCTCTCTCTCTCTCTCACATACACACACACACACGCACACACACACACACACACACACACACACACACATGGTTCCCTTGTCTCAGGGGCCAGAAGCCCTCTTCTACAGCCTCTAGCATTAGCACTGATTTCTGATTCTCTATCTCATCTGGGCTGGCACATGGAAGGGACTTGCATGCTGCACTGGATTTATTCTCACAAATACACACAAACCCCCACAAATTCAACTGACTCAGAGGATCAGCCAGTACCCTAGATGCTCATTATAACTGCAATAGTCCACACACACACACACACACACACACACACACACACACACACACACACACACACACACACACACACACACACACACACACACACAGGCACTGAAATATAACACATACCCATAATCAAAACGACACTTTATAAGCTCTTAGTTTTTAAACAAGTGAGGACAAAGTGAGACTCCATTCACACCTGACAGCATGTCACATTGGCTTGTCTAACCTGCACTAGACAACACGTACTCATAAAACCAGGTTTGATTCAACCACATTCACAAGTTATAATATATAAAACATAAAGTGCATGTTATGAAGATGTTGTAACAAGTCTAAATATAATCCATCAAAATGCATCACCACAAGTCTTACTTACAAGCACATGAAAGCTGTGTTTGTGGAGGGCCACAGAGTGAAGCAGGCCATCTCCCCTCTGCCACAGACTGCTCCGTTAATTCCACTAACTGACTCCACTCTAAACATAATGGGAAACAACAGTAAAGATGTCAGCTGTAAGCACTGCATGCAGCCGGCGCCATCCGTCGTTTCCTTGGCCCCGTTCCATAATGAACTGACTCACCTAAAGGCCTTGATGGGGCTCCTTTGTATTCAGGGAGTCGACCTGGGGGCCACAGCTGTCTGCTTCAGAAGCTCTGGCAGAGGCGGAGGCTGTGTGGAGCGGACTGCCTGCCTGTAGCCAACGGCGGGATTCAGCCGGATGCAGGAGTTCTCACCGTAAGACTCTTTTTTGCTCTGAGGTGTGGAACTGGCAGGATTAGGTGCAACCTGGTTGTGGTCATGTTCAATACATATCCACTCGCTCGCCTCTGGAGTCCTCTGGTGTTCAGAGGAATCTGGGGGTAAAGCTACAAAAAATAACTCTTCTAGACCAACCAAAAAAAAAACCCTCTTTCCTAACAGTGCTTGATTTCTTCAAGCACAAACACTCCTGATTAGCAGCAATTAGCACTCAGTTAATTAGCATATATGATACACCATGGTTGTGTGACATGTTTGTTTTTTACATGTGCGTTTTTTTTTGTTTTTTTTGTACTTCTGTTCATTGATTTTCCAAGTTAACAAACAAACAGTGTGGTCTGAGTGCATGCCGTCACAAATGTCTGCACACATGTACATATCTATACACACATACATTATAGCATACTGACAATGCACATTTACACCCATCCAACAAAATCATAAAGACACACAAAACAGTAAACAGTAATCAACATTAATATCAACAGGGAGCCGCTACATATCATAATCATTTTAAAATAATTAAAAAAGTATAACCTAATAAGGGTAGCAAATGTTAAGAGGAATGCCTGGACTCTATGTAATCCATGAAGGGTTGCCAAGTCTTATAAAATTTCCCAATCGAACCTCTAAGAGTATATTTCAGTTTTTCCAGTCTGAGATGTTGCTTATATGTGCGTTTTTTGACAGGAAATAGCCCCTTTTCTTCCTCCTTCATCCCTCCTTCCTCTTTTCCACCCCGTCATCCCTCTTGCTCCTACCATCGTCTCTCCCCCTCTCTCGGCAGGTCTGTTGACTGAGCAGGGTCCTTAAACAAGTCCTCTAATGCTGCCTTAACACCCCCATGGGTGTTCTGGGAGGAAATGAAACTCAGGGCATTTTACACCCCACCCACCACCCCTTTCCCTCCACCCCCAGCCTCTCCAGCTCGGCTTCACCTGCACCCGCACACTCCACCAGGTTTCAAGTGCCTACTACATACAAAACAAACATACTATCTTTTGTGGCTATGTCTCATGTTTGTCTGTTGATACCAACGATTCTAGAACAGATCTCTGTTCTAGAATCTTTGGTTGATACTGTCATATGGCCATGAACTTCACCTTGGGGATAATAATAAATAATAATACATTTTATTTAGAGCGCCTTTCATGTCACCCAAGGTCACTTTACAAATAAACAAAAACAAAAAGGTTGTAAAATTATAGTCATCTCAAAAAAATAAAGTAAAAGTAAAAATAAAAAAGTAAAAAAGTAAAAATCAGTCAGTCAGTCAGTCCATAAGCCATCTTGAAGAGATATGTTTTAAGTGTGCTTTTAAAGTCAGTAATTGAGTCACAATGTTTCATGTAGTCTGGCAGTGAATTCCACAGCCTGGGGGCTATGTAGCTGAAAGCCCTCTCTCCCTGGGTGCTGAGGTTCACATTAGGGACATGCAGTAGGCCTGCTGAGGAAGATCTCAGTGAGCGGGCAGGAGTGTAGACTTCTAGGAGGTCAGTGAGGTAGGTGGGGGTATAATTGTGTAGAGCCTTTTATGCCAGGAGTAGGACTTATATATGAAATATATTCTGTAGGCAACTGGAAGCCAGTGCAGTTGCATCAGTAATGGTGTTACATGACTAGTGGATTTGGAGCCTATAATAATCCTTGCTGCAGAATTTTGAATTAGTTGGAGCCGATGGAGTAGCTTGTTAGGGATTCCGGACAAGATGGAATTACAGTAGTCAAGGCGCGATGTCACATACGCCATGGGCGATGTCACATATCTACATGCCTGTCTATTGATGCTACTATATGTCTTACATGTATGTATTGTTTCTGTCCTTTGTATGCTGTCCTCCTATACTTAAATGAGCTGCCTAGGGATGCAAAAAGAATTTCAGAACAAACTGACAAATAAAGTTGTGTTGTATCGTATTGTATCGTAACAAGCAAGCAAGAAACTACTGGAAAAAAAGCAAACCCTCAACTGCTTTCACCTCACTCAGTTCTGTGTGACAGCAAAAATGCCATGGCTCTTTACTGACACATCTTCAATTAACATAACAGAGAGAGAGAGAGAAGCAAGGGCACAAGGTTTCTGTGCAGATTTACAAGTCAGCCCCACAAAGCTCCCCTAATAAATCTCCACAGACGACAAATACACCACAAAGTGGCCACAAAGAACAAATGTGTTTGTTGTGTTCCTCTATCAACCTCTAAGGACTTTGAAGGAGAACAAACACTCCCATTGGAGGCTGCGCGTTTCGCTTTGATATAAAGGCAGTCTGCCGGCCGAGTGATTGGACTGATCTCCTGTGAAATACAGTGGTCATATAAATTCTTCTCCCACGCACACATCTAGAGTCCGCCGCCACATGGCTGTGGGCAGCCCTCCTGTTTTATTTGTGATGTAGTTGTGTGCATAAAATATAGGGGGGCATTAGGTCAACATGTACCCACACATACTTTAACAGCTCTTAACCCTCCCCTTCCCTTCCCTTTCTCCTAGCGGCGTCTCTCGAGCCATTCTTGAGAGCCCTTCTGCTCCTCGGGAGGAGCTGCGATCACGAAACACTTTCACTCTTCTTCTCCCCCGAGGTCCTGTAAAATGGGGGCACTTTAAAAGTGAAACATGGCCCCTCACACTCCATCAAGAACAATAACACAGTTAATATACTGCTAACCACCAGGGGCTGGGAAACAAATCAACACAGCGTCAGATGGCTAAACACACAGTTTGAGTTCATACATTCATCTTCCACTCAGCCCCCTCAATGTAAATGAATAGATCACCAATTCGGAGTAATTGATTGCTATCAGAAGCTCAAAGCAGCGGGATATTCTCATTACGTGGAAGGACATGTATTTGGACAGATAAAATCATGTTGGACAATAGATGGAAAAAAATAGATGGATTTTTTGGTTACACTTTACTTGACGGGTGAGTTCATAACACATTCATAGCAGCTGCTATAAACTGCACATAAAGCATTCATGACTGTTTCATGAGACATGACTCAACATTCATACCAAGCCTTTCATGAATGTGGAAGACAGAACGACGACAACTTGTCAAAATAAAAGTCCAACAATTGCAAAGCAGCATTGCCGTTTTTGTTCCACCTCTTACCTGATCACGTCACATCTGAGTCAATGGGCTACTCCAGTGCCAAAAACACAGAACATGGTCAAGCAAATCATTTTTGTTTCATAAAAATGTATTTGTTTTATAATGTAACCTTTGCAGATGATTTCTCATCTTTTGCTACTGGGAATGTCCAACCATTCCAGGTTACACAAATACAAGTCAGCTGAATGTAGGCTAGTTTACCTCCCAGTGTTAAACTCAGTGATTACGAATACTTCACAACTTGTATAGTAAAGTGACATTCGATGTACACTTCATAAAATATTCATGAAATATTTACAAAGGCTGGAGAAGTTAAATTAATGGTATCCAGGTTATACAAATACGGGTCAGCTGAATGTAGGCTAGTCTTTCAGAGTATTCCCATTTTTCACACAGTGATTGAGGTGTCCATTCAGATGGGCTTGAAGCCTGTTGATTTTGAACATCTTTCTCTACCTCGTAAAAAGATATTAAATAAATATTGATTTTTGATTTTGATGTGGTATGGGATGGATGACCATTCTAAAACATAGCTTAACCTACACGTCTATGTGACACCTGCACAGTATATCTGCCAGTGGCTGCAGTTACCGTATGACAGGTGTTGTTTGTCAGACCAAATTTGATATATAATTTATATATATATATACACTGTAGATACAAACAAACACTGCATGAGACTTTCCGGAAACCTCTGTGGCAACCTTTCCATCACCCACTAAGATGTCACAGGACCATAAAGCGGCAAACGTCAGTGACAGACGACGTGGCAGGAAGGCCAGTCCTGAAGAAGCGTGAAGCGTCCAGTGTGCCCCGCATCAGTCCATCTGTCACAGGGTTTTTCAGTGTGGTGTCAAATTATGGCCCATTGTAAAATGTGTTATATGTCTTGAGCTATAAAGCACTGCAGGATGTTTGCAATGATGCCGCATGTGATATTTCACCATCTGATACTTAAGTTGGTATTATTTAGGACACAGTCATATGGACTTACCATACCCCTACCACCCAAGATCATAATTAAACTCAAGTTATTTGTAGTTATAATGGGAATTCATATCGACTTGTATTGCCCACAAATATAGGTAATTTTAACAGCTGAAATGATAGTGGCACTTTCTGTGCAGTCACGGACAGCTGGGTTTTAAAGCAAAGCAGATTATCTAACTCAAGGCAGCCATCACAGAAGTGCATGCAACAGCCCTAACAAATTTTGCTCAACCCCCTGCCATGACATCAAATTTATTTGAGCTGTCAAGATGGAACTGGATTTATGGGCTGTCTCACTGCTTCCAGCCTGCCTTCGCTCCATGTGGCAGACCCCCCAGCTGGTCTTACTTCACACCGCTCAGATCTCACCTGGAGAGGGAGGAAAGGTAAAGGAGGGAAAAAAGCAGCCCACGCAGCAGTAGCAGCAGCCAGCCAGCCAGCCAGCCGGGCTCACCGACACCATCTCTCTTGCATAAAGAAGTGAGCTGTGCATAACAGCTGTGGCCCCATCACACCGAACATTTCCATAAGGAACATATCTGATGGCATTTTATTTATTTCCCTGCTGGGGTCTCTTTGTCTGTCGGAGTCTGACCTAGACCGTCCTATTCTTGTGCATGGACAAATACACTGCTGGGCATATCATGTATCAAAGAGTGAAAGTGACTGTAACGTGTGATATCTGTGGAGACATTGGAGATAGAACGGGGGAGGCTTTTATATCATTCATGCCACAAATTGATGCTCCACTAAACTGTGTCATTTGTCCATTTCAAGCACGACTGATTCAGTGTTTCATGCCTCATCATGTCTCAGGTCTCATGTTCTGTGTGTTTTGAGAGTTTGCTGTTGATTTGGTGACCTGACCTGTGATAGTGGTGAGGTTGTGCTGTTAAGACACATGACGTGCGGATCCTTCAGAAATGCTGAAAGATGGAAACGCAGAAACATCCAGTACGGTGATCCTCTAAAGTGCTGTGCACCTGACATAAATGTAAACACATGAAATCCATATACTTTCATAAGTGAGACTTTACTACTTCCTCTGTTCAAGGTACCACATTCTATTTTTGTCCCTAGCAGCCATGTTGGTTTTAGGCTACAATGGACCCAAGCAACTTTCTAGCAACTTTGGTAACAGTACCCATAAAGCATTATAAACACATTCATAAAGTATTCATAAGTCTGTATAGCTACTTAATTATGACTGCACTCATAAAGCATTATGATGATATAAGCCCTTGCAGCTTGAAATATCACAATGCACTATAAAGCTCTAGAACATTGTGCACTATGGACCCTTTCAAGAGAGTTCCATTATCAGCATCATAGTTGGCCCCACAAGACTTCCTTTTTAACATTCCATATGTTATCTTAATGCAGAGGAAGTAGATTGGGGCCCAAATAGAACGTTCAAGCATTGTTTTTGTTTTTATTGATGAAAGGGTCTGTACACAGTATCCCAAAAAAACATTATAAACACATTGGTATATGATTATGAAGTATTAAAAAGCCCCATAATGTATGACATAAGTCTATACATAGTCATGACTGTTGTCTGTATGCTGTTATGGCATGAGCCCTTGCTTGAAGTATCACAATGCATTTTAATGCTTTTTTCCATCAAGTCTTATTACAAATGCTCATAAAGTGAGATGTGCACATAATAATACCTAATGAAAAGCTATAAGCCACCATTACAGACAATAAGTAAAATGGCTTTTCATTAGGTATTATGTGCACATCTCACTTTATGTAGTAATGACTTGTAACTCCTAATTAGGTTTTATGAGCATGTACTGTATAATATGGCTGCAGTCATAATTATGTATAAGTAATTATACAGACTTATGTCGATAATTATGAGTATACTCATAAGAATACTTTATAACCCTTTATGAATGTGTTTATAATGCTTTATGGATACTGTTTTCATAGAAAGTGTTACCGCAATGTTCAGGCCTGCAAAATGAACTTCATAGAGTTGATTTATTCTGATTTCTTCTGTATTGTGGGTTTAATTTACTTTGAACATGTGAAACTTTTTGTGACTCAATACACTTTATTAACTTGCTCTACTAAGCTCAAATTAAAAGACCAGTATATGACTGTAAATTAGGTTGAAAACAATTAATTTAATTGATGCTTATGAATGAGATTTACATTGACATATAATTTGTTAATGTCGAAAGTATAAAATAAAAAAGTTAAAATGTATTGCTTATTTGTTGGTATAAATAACTCAGGGTTGCTACCCCCACTTGTAGCAAGTGGGTGATCCATGCATCCACTCTCCGCACCATTCATTTCCAATTTCCTGTGATGCTGGGTTGTTGCTCACTATTTTCAGCAGACACTTTTTCTCACAGCACTGGATCTAATTGCAAAAGGGTCTCTTGAGTGAACACCATGTTACTATAAGCGTGAGCTTCTCTCTCACTCTCTCTCTCTCTCTATGTATGTGTGTGTGTGTGTGTGTGTGTGTGTGTGTGTGTGTGTGTGTGTGTTAGGTTATGGGCCTGAGGTGTCCAATAATATTCAATAATAACAGCCAAAATACAGTGTACAGGTTAATTAGCTCCAAGTGAATCATGTTTTCAGGTGGTAGCTGTTCGTGTGGATGCCATACATTTGAACAGTGCTCTGTGCACATGCAAGTGAACATGAACAGGTATCGTGGGGCGGGGTGCTGGTAGCGTAGCGGTCAGGGAGCTAGGCTAGCATGCAGTAGCCTGAAAAGCTGTGGGTTAAATTCCCGGCTTCCATCGCTGTGCCTTTGAGCAAGACTCTTAACCCCGAGTTGCTCTGGGGAGACTGGCCCTTGTAATTAATAACATATGTAAGGCACTTTAGATAACCATGTCAGCCAAACAAATAAATACATACATACATACAAATGCATTGTAACCATCACATTGTTTAGCTGTGATGATAATCATGACAATGCAGTGTATTGTAATCTATTCCACTCACCTGTCTAACAAAAATATCATCAATAAAAAAAAAATCACATTAATGTATCTTGAAACAGAACATTGATCAGAATACAAGCTAAGTAGTTAGGGTAATGGTAAATGCAAGAATTGTGAATCACCAATTGCCTGGATAATTAGTTGTTTCAAATTATACAGTAGTACTGTGAATGCAGAAGCAGGGATACTTTTGGGCACAAGAGAAAACACTTTGATTCTGGCACAGTCATTTTCCAAATGTCAAAAGCTGTGGGAAAAGGATGAATTAGAAAATGTATTAAAGGATTGCATTTGTATGCAGGTGGTTCACTCCACTGTATTGTTACTTCTCTCCACCCGTCTTTGTCTCTCTGTCTCTCCCTGTTTCCTGTCTCTGTCTCGCCAAGTGCACAAACAAATATGTGTCTCAGAAAAGAAATGGCAACAGAGGCTGGTTGAACCTCCATTATGAGGCCAGGCCATAATTTGGACATGAAAGCTTCATACACAGTCCTTCAGCCAACAACATATTTCAGCCACATTAAGCAGACTTGGCTGGCAAAGTCTGGCTGGCAGCGGCACAGCTTTGCTCTTGAACATGGATGGACTTGCAAGGCAGCTTATAAATAATTACCACCATGGTCTTTGCCCTTGTTAATACCGCCTGTCATGTCTGAGCTGACCTTCTCTACGCTAAAGAAACTCTCCTATTGACCATACAGTAGGTAGGAGTAATTAGGCTACATGCTTACATGACACATAGCGGAAGATGAGGCAGTCCTCTTCGGGGTCGGCAGGTTTCGCCTAGGTGTGATGTTGGCTATGAATACTGTCAGTTTTCATTAGCGTGTTCCGGCTGGCTGCTGGAGAAAGCTGCATGTACACTTCCCGGACTGTAATTACTGCAGCTGACTTATTGGCTTTGCCTCTCCAGTCAGATGTCTGTGCTGCCTCAGACAGAATTGCAGCAGAATGCTGGGGTCATGCTTGCAGCACCTCAGAACACCTCATCACCATTCACTACATGTCTTGAATGCTTTTCTGTGTGTTTTTTTTAAAACATCCTATGCAGGTTTTACCATATTAAACTTGGAAGTAATTTTGATTAACTTTTATTAACTTAATTTTGATTTGATTAAAACTAACTTATAATAGGGAGATGTGCTTTCCCAGCTGTACCGTATCCGTCTATGGAGAACCAGCCTTGCAACTTTGCTCTCTGCCAACCTAGAGAATCATAAATTGCTTTAATTGTTCAATAGCCTAAGATTTGTATGAAATCGTGAAATATTACTGTCAGTCAACATGGCTCTTCGGAGATCTTTGCCGGTTTGTAAATAAATCCATATGTACTAAGTCCAGAATGAAGGGTGCAAGCCATGAGTGGTATTTACGAGTTATGTAAAATACAAATACTCTGCAACCTTCGAGAATGAGTTTGGTTTACGGGGTAGGGGAAGCCCAGTATGAAAAAGAAAGAAAAAAACTGCATTGGATACCTTTACCCCAACACCTTAATGATTAGATGTCTTTGGCTGTCAAGCAATGGCTCTCCATTAATTAGCTACACACTGGAGCTTTCTTCCAAAACTAATCTTTATTTTAAAGTATGTTGTCATATTCACTTTAACATAGACTGTAAAATCTGTGAATGTTCTCGCCAAATGGTTTGTGATGTGAATAAGTGGAAACTGAAGCAAAAGGAATGTCAGACAGATGACTGCCATGTTTGTCATGCCACAACGATTTTGTCTCAACACAGCTGTTTCTCTGGCTGCCTTAGCTTTGGAGTCCACATGTGTTTATCTCTGTCTCTCCCTGTCTCTCTGATGTGAGCCTTTCAGATCTCAGCAGAGTTCTGAAATTAAGAGAGATCTATGTGTCACACTGCTCACTTTAAACCCGGCTGTTACATTATTCCTGTGTTGTGTGTGTGTGTGTGTGCGCCTGCCTGCCTGTGTATGCAATGTCAAAAACACTTCCAGAAGATAACACATTCTTCTCTCTTCATGCTGCACCCCTTTCACACGAGCATTTTACTAAACTCTAGTTTATCGTGTCGTGTGGGGCTTGGTTGCGCGTTTTACTAAACACTAGTTCAAGTGTTTCTCTCAGATAGGGTACATGTCTGTCAGCTAGTCCTGATATGCAGATCCAAGGCTTATAAAAGCCCATTCGAGCACGGCCTATACAGCATAATCCACCTCTGAAACATGGGACGTTACAGATGAATGCTCTGTGAGATTAAGTGGGTTTTTACAGAGGTGGATGTGTTCAATTTGAATTTGAAAAGCAGATGCATTTCAACATTATTATCCTAGCACTAATAAGAACATCAACCAACATGTCAACGGCAATATAGATACAGCACATCTGACAGGTGTGAGACTAATCTAATCATATTCTCCATTCCTTACTTTTCAGGCTTCAGAAAAATAAACATGTATGTGCAAACAGCTTGGATAGCTAACAACTCTGCGCCTGAACAGCTCTGGATGTTTTGTTTCTGCAGTAATTTCACTACGACAGTAGTGGTCCTTTTTTAACCAAATCAGTGGAGATAATAAGTGAGATGACAAGCTCAGGCCACTGATCTGGTTAAGAGAAAGTTACAGTACACTTATACATTTTTCTCCAAAGAAACATGTAAAATACATAATCTTCATTATCTCTTTCATGTGATTGGCTCTCTCTCTCTCTCTCACACACACAAACAAACACACACACAGAGAGAGCAAATTGTGTGTAAATAGCTGGAGACTCATGTTCTTTTTTTAATTATTTCTGAAAAGTATGTCTACCTTTAAAGACAATAAAAACCCCACATAACCTGCCGCTGCGTGTTAGCTGGTGTGGGCGCTGCTCGTTACATCTGTGCCATTTATCCGCACGCATGTGGCACATGCCAGCCTCCACCAGCCCTCCAGCGGCAGCACCATCCCCTGCTTTATCACACGTGCCTATCGGACCGTGGCCGTGTCAGCATATGGCAACCACGAGACACCAGAAGGTCATTATTTTCCACGAGAGACGTCAGAGCAGAGCATTTTTGATCTCCATGTTGCCATCAATGTCCACAGCATGAGCCAAGATAAGCCATCGAGGCACGCCAGCCTTTGTTGTTGTGTGAAGATTCAATGCTAATAAGCAGAGCACAGCAGTATTTACATGTTTATGTGGCAATGATTCATCTCCTTGCATGCCCGAAAAAAAGCTTTCAAAATGAACGTGACCACGCTGAAGCACACAATTAACCCTTCAAAGGCTGGCACCATTATACTGAATATGGCACTGGCAGCTGATACAACAATCAATACACAAAATATGTGCTGTATCTGTATAATCCGTTTATAACACACTGGTCCATTTCAAACTACATGCTTTGTTCTCGGCTTGTTGTTGCTTTGATCACAACAGTTGCTTTTACAGAGAGCATGTGTGTTGAAACTAATGGAGATTCATGAAATGACTAATGTGTAGCTGTCAGATTAGCGCTAGCACTAGCACCCACACAAAAGGAGAGTGATTGTTCCAGTGCTCCTGCTGGAAACAACGCATGACGCTGAGCTAAAGTGCCAGTAATTGCATCTGGTTATGTACTCTTGAAGGCAGCAGTGGATTTGCTGGGGTGTAAAGGGAAAGAGAGGAAGGGAGAACTTCAAAAGTGCTCTCATTACCAGCTTTTACAGCTAGGTGGATGGAAGCCTTTCTTCCAACATCTGTAATGATTGAAGAAGAAAAATAATTTATACTACTTATACTTAAACTTATACTACCCTGTGGTGTTCAGTTGAGTGTGTGTGCGTCTGCATGTGTACATGTGTCTGTGTGTGCAAGTTTTATGCTGTTTTCCTGAATTTACGTGAGGCGTTTGCCACTCTACCTCAGTCATGATTCACACCTGGTAAGAGATAAACCAGGCCTATATAAACCAAGTCGTAGATGTGTATGAAACATCCTTCACACAGGTAAATTGTGGCCAACACCTTAACAGCCCCAATCACTGGAAAAAGGGATTCAAACAGGATGTCCATGGAGTGTGGTACATTTCATATTGACCATCAACCATTGGCTAATATAAACTAAACAACAAAATTGATGTTTATTATTATTTATCATTTGTTTAGGCTCTTATAGGTTAGTTTGTAAACCTGGGTTACAAATGTGTAGTGTTCTACAAAAAAACATATCTGAGAAAACGTCTGGTCATCAATCTAAACAGCAGATAACAGATAAACAGTAGTAGTTACATTATAACAGAAACCAATACGAGTCTATTCACACCATGAGATGTATTCCTCGGCCATAAATGTAACTTGGCAGCTGGGACGAGCAACTCTTAGAGCTCATAAGTGACTACACTAACAGACTGGACTTCATTGTCATTATCCCCTCTACATAACACAACGAGTATGCAGGCCACTAGAGAAGTAGCCCTGGCCAAAATCCACCTTTTCACAAATCACCACATATCACAAAACATCTTGGCAGAAGAACTAAACAATAACACTGTTCAAGTTCAGCAGTTCAAGAAAATGCTTCAGGCTGAACATGCACTTAATCTGTGCCATTATCTTTCAGTATCCAGAGAATGCTGGTCTGGGTGCTTCAAATATCTAAAGGATATACACTGCCGCCTGAACCGGCCACTTACTCAATATGCTGGACAATTAATGGTGATGAAACAGCGAGGGCCCTTGCATCATCCATTCAACATCTATAACGGTAGACTGCCCTGATCGCTGAGGAAAATGAGTCAAGGGGAAAAGCCATGGGAAATGGGACACAAAAGATGAACTAGTTGATGCATTACATATAAACTCAACTACCCATATATGCAACCTATAATCAGCGCAACATGTAGCATGAACTACCAACAACATATGTGAGAGCTGCATTCTTAGGATGAGGCAGTCTTAAAATGAATGTGTTGAAAACACAACTTGCATTGTTTTTAACACATCTCTTTGTCCAGATAATGACAACACAGTTTGTGTTGTTTCCTTTTTTTATTTGTTACACAATATGTGTTGAAAATAACACAACTTGCATTGAAAACAACACAACTTGTATTGTTTTTTTAATACATCTCTGTGTCCAGACAGGGACAACACATTTGTTTTAAGAGTGCACTCAACTCAACTTTGGACAAGCTTATAGCTACAGTACAAATAAAACTGCCCCGTAATAGAGGATTTAAATTACAAAATAAAGATGTTTGTGTATGTGCGCGTGCGTGCGTGTGTATGTATGTATGTATGTGTGTGTGTGTGTGTGAGAGAAAGAGTGTGAGAGAGAGTGTGAAAGAGAGGGCGTCACCAATGATCTAACTCATTATTATGACCACCGCGCAGCAAAGTGGCGGTCATATAGGTTTAGTCAGATTTTTTTTTTTTTTTTTTTCGCATGCCCAAATTTCCGTCAAGGATTCCCGGAACACTGAAAGTACACGAGGGTACACGAAACTTGGTGGGCATGTTACCCCACATGGATAGCATGGAACCATCGTTTTTTGTTTTGATCTGTAGCCCCCCCGCTGGACTGGACCCCCAGAAAGGAGGGTAGGGCAGACACAGTTTTCTGTGAATATCTCGAGAACCGTAGGGTTTAGGAGGACCATTTTTTTTTGTATGTTGATCTCAAGGGGCCATGTCAACCCATTCCACAACCTCATTTCTTGTATAGCGCCACCTAGTTAAACACAAAAAAGTAAAAATGAGGTGTTGTAATCGCAGGTATCTGTGACCTAACATAGTCAAACTGCACGAAATTGGAAGTGTAGGATCATTATGACACCCTCTGTATGCACGCCAAGTTTTGTGGAATTCCGCTCATGGGGCCACACAATAAATGAATTTATGTTACTATACACCAACTGGCCTGTAGGTGGCGGAGACAGTTTTCTGTGAATATCTCAAGAACCCTAGGGCCTAGGAGGTCCACCTTTTTTATGTATGTTGGTCTTAAGGGGGCATGTCAACCCATCCCATTACCACTTATTTCATGTATAGCGCCACCTAGTTAAAAATTAAAAAGAAAAAAATTAGGTGTTTTCATCACAATATCTCTGGCTGACAAGGTCTAAATTGCAGGAAATTAAAAGTGTAGGATCATTATGACACCCTCCGAATGCATGCCAAGTTTTGTGTACTTTCGTTCATGGGGGGCTTTCCAATAAAATAATTTATGTGTACATTTAGTGACGTACACCAACAAGGATTCCCGGGACACTGAAAGACCGGGGTCCACGAAACTTGGTGGGCATGTAACCCCACATGGATAGCATGGAACCGTCGTTTTTCGTTTTGATCTGTAGCCCCCCGCTAGACTGGACCCCCCGAAAGGAGGGTAGGGCAGACACAGATCTTGAGAACTGTAGGGCCTAGGATGACCATTTTTTTTCCCGTATGTTTGCCTCCAGGGGACATGTTAACCCATTTCATGTGCACACATGTGCACAAACAGATACACACGCACACACATACATTCACAGTAATCATACGTATGACACATACTCACACAGTAGACATATGTACGCATGCATGCACAGGCACATACGCAGGCACGCACACACACACGCCTTTGCGCACACACACACAACATTCACATGTACATGCACACATGCACACAATTCAAGAATTTCAGAATTATGAACAGGCAAGATGGAGGTGAATGTATAAAATGAAAATGAATGATTACATGTGAAATCTATGAACTAATCATGTTTTGGTACTTGTTGTCTAGCAGATACCAGTGAGAATTGAGTGTGGATAATGCAATTTAGTGAGACAGTTAGAATCATATATAGGCCTTTCAGAGTGATTTATTGTGGAAAAAAAATGTGCTGGACTGGGCGGCGCTCTGCGGTACATCTAGTTTTGTAGTGGCCTGAAGACTGTGTACCATTAGTGTGTGTGCAGATGCAGTAGCACAGGGGACACACTCCATGCAACAGCCAACAAATGCCAACAGAAGCAGATTGGCTCCATGGACCACAACACAAAGTAAGACCTTTACCTTGGTCGCTATCACAGCTCTCGTTGCAGTTTTTGCCCTCTCCCTCTATATCCCACAAACAAATAATATATATTGGCTCATCTGTTTTGATGTACTCTTAAAGGTTGTCTGGTTGGGGCGGTCATGTCCTACTTTAGCAGGAGCTTCCATCATTTTTTTATGACTGTGATTTTGGTCTTGGAACATTTTCATGGCACAGTAAAGCAGGGTGAAGTTGGGATGATGAAGAGGAGCAGGAAATTTGGAGACTGCAGGTGGGACTGTGTTTTATGGCCTGAAATGGATCCAGAGGCAGAGAGAGTACCTATCAGGGTGTTTTAATGTCATCTGCTCCCAGCCGCCTCTGTTGCCTTAGACTGCAGGCAATGACTTCTGCACTTCCACTTTGTTAGTGATCACACACACCGGGGTATCTGCAATTCAAGACACTATTGCTATACCACAGCAATAGTGATTTTTTTTTTTTTTACAACCACCCCATTTTGGATGTCTGCATAAGTTACCAAATATTAATATATGGGAAGATATCTGCACATTCATCTGTGTCTGGTCTGTTAGCCTGCAAATTTAAAGACCTTTTCAAGACACCTAAATGGATGTGCATCTATTGTGCCATATGCAGCACAGCAAATCAAAGTTAATCCATTAGGCTACTTTACATTTTGCATACGTTCTGTTGTATCTACTGTAAACCAACCAAAGCTTGACTGAAACATAGTAAAACCATTTAACTACTGTTTTCATCTAAAGCGTGCACGTATTATGAACGTATTTACAGATGCATTTTTTTTCTACTGTATGTAGCCATTCAAACATTCAAAAAGACGGGACATGCGGTTTGCAAAGTACTTAACTGGGAAAAGCCTATTCACTTCCCTGATGGGTAGGCCAAATGAACTTAACGTGAATTTCCTCTTGATTGCGAAAACGTTTGTTATCTTTTTCTCTCAGTCCGTGGTTCCTTCATAAATTATGCAGCAGATTATCAGACGAGTGAAAGAACCACCGGCCATAATTTGACCAGCAGTCTCCACTTCCATGGTTTATGAAACGCTATGCTGCTAAGGAATTGACATTTTCATTAAAGCAGTTATTTTAGAGTGCATAACGCATTTGGTCAGCAGGCTTGGGCTTGAAGACGCTTTGGTGTTGAAGATGTTGACTGGAATTATTTTTGCCCCTGAAGTGGGAAAAAAATTGTTGATATGTGATATATGTGTGTGATTGTGACAATAATAAGCAGAGAATGGCATTGACCATTTTCTTTATCTCCTGTTGCCATGTTACTTTTTAAGTCCAGGCCTGTCTGGAGAAATTATATTTTGCCTGCTCAATGTGAGGCACTCAGCGACAGCTCAACCTAAGCAGGGGGTGTAGTGGTAAATAAGAGGTGGGTAAACCTATCAATTCTGTGATCACGGTAAGGTGGACTGTGCCATGTGGTAGCGGGTTTTTAAAAAAGGCATTCAGAACATGTTTGGTGAAGGTGGAGGGCAGACGCACAATATTGTCCGGGTGCATATAAATGCCCTCCACTGGCTGCAGATAATTGCATAATTCTGATTTCTCCTGACAGGCCTGCACTTGAAAAGTGACATAGCAAAAGGAGATTTAAAAAGTCAATGCCATTCTATTATTGTCACAATCACACACCCCCATATCAACCAATAAACCAATTATTTTCCCCACTTCAGGGGCAACAGTAATAAACAACTTCCAATCAACATCTACAACACCAAAGCTTCTTCAAGCCCAACCTTGCCGACCAAAGGTGTAATGCACTCTAAAATAACTGCTTTAATGAAAATGTCAATCCCTTAGGTTCAGGGATGCAGTGGAGGCTAAACGCAAGTAAACTCAGTTTATCCACATCATAAATTTGGATAAGAGACAGGCATATTTTTTCTTACCATTGTCACACCTTTAATGACACCCGTGAAAAACATCTTCACTCTGCAACCACTACACTTCTAGTTCTTGATCTACGGAATGCAGATGACATCCACCCAGAACAAATGCTTCCCCCAAAAAGGTACACTGGTCACTTAGAAAATTGCAGTTAAAAAAATACACGAAACAGGATGGAGACATTTTACTCACACACTCAGAGAGAGAGAGAGAGAGAGAGAGAGAGAGAGAGAGAGAGAGAGAGAGAGAGAGAGAGAGAGAGAGAGAGAGAGAGAGAGAGAGAGAGAGAGAGAGAGAGAGAGAGAGAGAGAGAGAGAGAGAGAGAGAGAGAGAGTATTGAAACACATTAGCACAAATATGTACATATTTGGATGCAATTCACGTGTCTATTCTCTTCTGTCTTTCTCTGTCTGTCTGTCTCATTATGTATGGTGTCAGTTCTCTCAGGAACATAACCTTTCATTTAATCCACACAGTGAGCTTTGTGGCGTGATGGATAGGGTCGTCGGCTCCTGATTTTATGACCAAACTGATTGGCGCAACATAAAATGGAGAGGTACAAGGAAAAGAATGAGATGTATTCACATGCATTCTCAAATTAGGATAGAAATGGGCACCCCCACAAAAAACTATGCCAAACAAACACACACACGTAGTATCTCTACATATCTCTCCCCTGCTTTCCCACTGAGAAATAAAAGCATCCTTTCCCTTTGAGCAGACTCTTCCAGGAGCAAGTCTGTGCAGGCTGCGTTGCCTCCCGCTCAACATGCACAGCAGCTCTGCTTCCCCACTGCCTGAACAGACAGCAGGCCAGCTTGTTAGGAAGGGCTGTTAAAGTCAGCAGGATTTTAAAGGCTGTCACTGCTATCAGTGGCGCTGCTGACTCCATGGCATCCTTACATGCACTGTGGCTCCAAGGTGAGTTTTGCAGTCTGCACACAGGGGGTTTATCAGGGTTAAGTCTGTCTGTCTCTGTCTCTCTCTCTCTCTTCTCTCTCTCTCGATGATTAAAAGAAGGCCTCATATGAATGTGACATACATCCGCACAAGCAAACGCACACACACAGACAGACACACACACACTTTTTATTTGCTCACAAATCTTGCAGATGCTCAATCAGCAGTCTCTGCACTGAGCTTGACACACTGGGAGAGTATCATGTTGAAAATAAAAGCCGCTACATGCGGAGCGAGTGCCCGTGACTATTCGATTAGCCTATGAGATCCTCGCTCTGCTTTGAGTGTGGGCCCCGTTGACAGCCCCAGAAATCCAAACCACACTCACTGAGACAACAGAGGCAGCGAGAAAGTCGAGTAAGACGTTGCCTCCAGTCCTGTCTCTGTCAGACTGCCAGTGCTGCCCAGTGACACTCCATCGTAGTGTCTGAGGCTTCCCATGGACTCCTACGAGGCTCCTGCTCTACCTCAGAAAATATATTGCATGGCTTTACATGGCATGTGGGTTGGTGTGACTGAGGCTATTCAGACGTGCTGTTTGTCACTTGCTTGTCCTAGCTGTGTAGTGGCCGAGATCACGTAGCTATGTAAGGCCGTGGAGGAAGAGCGTTGGCTGCGCAGCATGAGCCTGTTGCTCGGGAACGGTGAGTGGGAATCTCTGGCATGATGAAAGAAAGACATGGGCCTCATTACAGCTTGTAAATGTCATCGCAAGATGTGCACAGCCTTCATTTCTGCCCTCATTTTAGGAGACATGTAAAAAGCATAAAGTGTAAAATTGCTTTAATTACCATTTTGACAGATGGCCAAGTGTCAGGCAGGCAGAAAATGTTTTTTTTTTTTTTATTATATTTTTTTTTAAATAAAGGTCTGAAATTTTCACAAGCTTCAATCGTTTTTTCTTCTTTAAAGGGCAGGAGATGTCTGTCTATGGAGACACACTTCACATTTTTCAATTACTCAAAAGTACCCAAAAGGAAAAATGTATTTTTCTTTGTCTCACAAGAGATAAATCAGCTCTTATTAAAATCTCACCTGTGTATAATAAGGCAAGATAAGAGCAAATTTAGAAGATTTATATTTTATATTTTGTGATTGTAAGTCCATGAGATTTCATTTCAAATATTTCCTATGGGAGAAATAATGAGTAACTCGATGGAAGACATTTTTTGCCGGGAGTTTTGAAATGTTTAGAAATTAGTAGAAATGTTCGCCAGCAATTGGGCCAATCTGAACATCGGATACATATTACGTAAAATGTATCTCACTGCCCCCCGACTCTCATTCTATTTCCTCCTTTGCACACACCTGCCCTCTTACCCCCATATACGGCAAGCAGATTGCAGCAGTGTTTACGAAGTTCCGAGGTGTGCCCTTTCAGGCTGTGCAAGCGGTGTGCAAACTTTTCATTACTGAAAAGAAATGCAAAAAAAATCTAGACAGATTAAGGGTCTGGCCACGAATAATGTAATGGCCCAACTCAAGGGGCGGCACCAAGCGTGCATTTGAAAATCTCACTGCACGCAATTGGATAACACAATACGACCAATGTTTACTGACTGATTCCGGAATTCGACACAATTGGATAACGCTACGACTGTCATCTGTTTAGCTCGCCTCTGGCCCGCCTATATCAGATACACCGATGTGACTGGCTCCCCGTGATACAAGTGGCAAAAGTAACATGAATCATTATTCATTGTCAGAGTGTCTCGCAGAGACAATTCAAATTGTGCTCTTGCGAGAACTCTGGAGTTTCCAGGGTATCGACTGTACGGAAGTCCGCAGAATTTTCGAGTTCATTTATACTCTCTGTTATGCTTTTCCAAGTCTCTTTTTTTCATTTGTTGGTTATTGTGTTACTTTGTTTCGAAGTTAAAATATATTTATGCTAGTCATACTGCTCAATCAATGTTCTTATTTCCGAATCAGAGAAATTACCCTTTCTTTTTTACGATCCTCCATAGCTAATTAGATGAAAAAGTTACGAACTGAATGAATGAAAGGTAATAAATGAGTATCCTTGCAACGCACGTTCCATTCTAGAATTCCATTGGCACTTTCATGAACGTGCATCGTTACGGCCATACTTAGTTAAGACAGGTCTTAAATTCTGTTGGTGCAACAGTCGTTAGATATGGGCCCAAGACCAGTCTTAACAAAGACTAACTTAGTACTTATGACTAGTTGGTGCAACCCGCTCCTGCTTTTTTTGGAGTGTTGAAGTATTGGTATTGGTGAGGGAAATATTAATTGAATCCATTTTAAGATGAACCTGAAGCATAACAAAATGTAAAAAACTTTGTGTCTGAAAATGTCCCAGTTGCACTGTATGTGCAGGTGTTGCTGTGTAGTGAAAAGTGCACCAGTACTGCAAAGTCTGAAAAACATATTTCTGCACGACTTTCAGTCAAATTGGTTTGTTGATTATCCTCTCTTTCAATCCTACTAGCAGTTTCCTTGGAAAGTTTTCTTGGTCTCCCAGACCTCAATCTCACCTTCAGTGTTCTTATTTATTAGTTTCAGTATGATCTGAGAAAACAGCAGCTCAAAACTGCTAAAAACTCTTGTAACCTTCTCCTGCTTTGTGAGTGCCAGTTCCAAGTGCTATTGGCAGCTGCATAGAGAAGCGTATGACTGATAAATGTTTGGACAATGTTTGAAAAGTATTTCTAAAGTTTTGGAAATTGCTTTGTTAATGATCACTGTGAAGAAGCCATAGCCAAGGTTGCCCAAACATTTGCATGCCACTGTGCTTGTCCACTGAGGAGTCACACAGTGCCACCCCTGCTGATATTATGCTGTAGTATGTTGTATGACATGCATCACCTCCCTTCAATTAACTATTCAGCAGCAGTGCAAATTTTCCTGAAATCTCTGACCTGCACCATTCACCATTACTATCCTATTCTGCAGAGGAGACACATTTGTCATTATTAAATTGTGGGAAGCCAATTCAACTCAATAAGGAGACTGAAGGACAAGAGAAGAGGTGGAAAGTGTATAACAGCTATTTAGATACCACTGTGATACATTTCAATGTATTAAAACAATGATATCAGTCTCTTTCATTCTCCGAAAAGAGATTGATACAGTGGTACAAAGAAGTGATTTTGTACAGCAGAGATACAAATAAGTACTTTAGGCAGGAAGTCCTGGGAAGGTAAAGGAGCGGAAAGGAGAGGAGAAGAGATGAGAGGAGTGGAGGGGAGCGGAGAGGAGAAGAGATGAGAGGAGTGGAGGGGAGCGGAGAGGAGAGGGGAAGAGATGAGAGGAGTGGAGGGGAGCGGAGAGGAGAGGGGAGGGGAAAGGAGAGGAAAGGAGGGGAGGGGAGTGGAGAGGTGGGGAGAAGAGGTAGATGTGTCTTTAAAACTTGGCAGGGTGAGATGCGGAGTGAATGTGGAGGGGCCCCAGCGCAGCGTGGAGTCTATTTGGCCCCCCATTGAGCTCCTGCTGGGATAATGGCTAGGCTGGGTTACACAGGCAGTGGGCTGCATGGCCTTCCTGCTCCACTGAGCTGCAAAAACACATCACACACTGCTGGCTCTCCCAGCCCCCACATCTCCCACACTGCTACAGCACAACACAGCGCAGCACAGCACAACTCAGCATAGCATAGCATAGCATAGCATAGCATAGCATAGCACAACACAACACAACACAGCAGCATAGCACAGCACAGCACAGCAGCATAGCATAGCATAGCATAGCACAGCACAGCACAGCAGCATAGCACAGCACAGCACAGCATGACAGAATAGCACAGCACAGCGCATCATTGCATAGCACAGCACCGCAGAGCAGAGCACAGCACAGCACAGCATGACAGAATAGCACAGCACAGCGCATCATTGCATAGCACAGCACCGCAGAGCAGAGCACAGCACAGCACAGCACAACACAGCGCAGCACAGCACAACTCAGCATAGCACAGCACAGCACAGCACAGCACAACACAGCACAGCAGCATAGCATGACAGAATAGCACAGCACAGCACAGCACAGCACAGCACAGCACAACGCATCATTGCATAGCACAGCACCGCAGAGCACAGCGCAGCACAGCACAACTCAGCATAGCACAGCACAGCACAACACAGCACAGCAGCATAGCATGACAGAATAGCACAGCACAGCACAGCGCATCATTGCATAGCACAGCACCGCAGAGCAGAGCACAGCACAGCACAGCACAACACAGCATCACAGCACAGAACAACACAGCATCACAGCACAGCACAGCAGCATAGCATAGCATAGCATAGCACAGCACAACACAACACAGCACAGCACAGCACAGCGCAGCAGCATAGCATAGCACAGCACAGCACAGCACAACACAGCACAGCATGTACAGAATAGCACAGCGCAGCAGCATAGCATAGCACAGCACAGCACAGCACAGCATGACAGAATAGCACAGCACAGCGCATCATTGCATAGCACAACACCGCAGAGCAGAGCACAGCAGCACAGCACAGCACATTTCATGTACAGAATGCAACTCGAAGTGCTTTACATTTGAAACATTTAACACAATAGAGAATAAAATAATAATATTAATGATAACAATAATAATACATTTTGAGGCTCATGCATATAGACAAATGCTTACATAACCCTACTAAAGGCAAGCCCTTGTTGCGGGCCCCCACAAATACCAACAATTTCCTATAAGTTCTTCAGTCATTCCTCTTCGTTGCTTCATTGCTTTTTGCTTTGTTGCTGTGGCCATTTATGATCTGGGGCCGTATTCACAAAGAATTTTAAGGCTAAAAGTAGCTCCTAACTGGCGAATTTAGGAACAACTCCTAAAAATAATGGGCGTGTCACTCCTAACTTTAGGACTCCTAATTTTTTTTCACTGAAAGTAATTCATGAAGCATTTTAGACCTAAATGTAGCACCTGGGACAGCTTAAAAGAAGTCAAGAGGACTCCTAACTCACTAAGACCTATTCACAAACCGCTTTTTGTGGCATTTCGCGTCGCAATGTTTTGAAATCCTATGCCGCTACAGGAGCTTCCAATCGCGAGGGAACAATTTTGCATAGGCATAACTAAGGGATGCAATAACGCCACCAACAACCATCTACTCATTGTCAACATGTAAATTAAATGTAACGTCTCTTTGTGAATCAAATTAAAATGTTCTCCTCTTTGCAAACGTAGGCATAGACTATGATGACAGATTAATTTAATAATGTTGCAAAGATACTGCATCAATCTGCATCAATCTATCAATCTATTTGTTTTGCCTTACTCTTTATTCATTTAGGCTAGGCCTTTTTATTCAGTTATTCATCATCTTCTGTCCTTCGCACTATTGTAGCGCACGCATTCTCAGACCTGTCACCTGTCACTCATCATCATAAGGGAGGTGTTTGGAATCATTCCCGCGTTACAATCATCAGCCAATCAAGGTGGCCACTTCAGTCAAGCTTGTGCATGAGTAATGACGTCATCCATAGCAACGAAGACTCACTCTTAGTTTAGGAGTTGTCATTTTTCCTTACTAAGAGTAGGTCTGAAAGGCATTGTGAATAACTTTTAAGAGAAAACTCCTAGCTAAAATCTGTTTAGTGCGATTTAGAAGTACTCCTAGTGGTAAGATAAAATGCTTTGTGAATATGGCCCCTGATCAGCAACATATTAACATACCAGCAATATCAGAAATACCGCGGTCATGTCCTTAGTATGTTCTTAGTATTTGTTGTGATTATATGAATTTACATACAGATGTTTAAGAAACACAATGACCGGAAAACTGGCAGCCTTAACCCCCTACAAGCATGCCATATGGCAACAGTGGCAAGGAAAAACTCCCTTGCTCCCATAGCACAACACAGCATAGCATAGCACAACACAGCATATCATAGCACAACATAGCATAGCATAGCACAACACAGAACAACACAGAATATCATAGCACAACACAGCATAGCATACTGTAGCACAACACAGCATATCATGGCACAACACATAATATCATAGCACAGCACAACACAGAATATCATAGCACAACACAGCATAGCATAGCACAACACATGCTCCTTTCACAGTTCTGGTGTGTGTGTGTGTAGTGACTTTCAGATGTCACAGACTAAGATAGAAATGTCTATATGGAAGAATATGGATTCTGCAAATGAAGAGGTAAATGTAGAGGCTCTTAATCATGACTGTGATTTAATTATGGGAATATAATCGTCAAATGCTTCATAGCAATGGAATATTATGCAGCATATACTATGACTACTTCTCCATGCTGAGAGCTTACACAGTGCTGTCTAAGCATGATGCTCTCAGGCATACTTGCGTCATTCATCAAAGATGGACACATTTTTAGACAGATGAAGAAAACACATAATTGATACAGTGATAAGGATGTAGAGAACATGGAAATGCTAAGAAAATGATATTCTGTAATTGTGTGAGTGGAGTACAACATAAACTGTATAGAATCCTTTAAATAACTTAATTAACTGTAGGCAGAGATTTGAGAGGTCATAGCCATAAACATATAAACAGGCACTGCCATGAGAATCATGCCCTTGATTATAATGAATGTTTCAGAATTTTTACTTATTAGCATAGTAGACTACATTAGAAGAAGGTCATTTATGATTTACCAGTTCTGCCTGTTTTACAAACCTGTGTGTGGTCACGGGTTATAGCTACTAAGACACCTTTGTGAAAGAATGACCTATTCTTCGTTCTGAATACTCGTGTCACACCTGGTGCGAGATTCTTAACTACCAGCATTTAAAGTTCTCTACTGTTAGGAAAAGGCAGACCACTGATTGCTGCACACAAGTACAAAAAACATTATAATAAATAAGCAATAAAAACAGCAATAGTATAAAATCACAGGATCCGTCATTCAGCTTAGAATAGACTGCACATATTCAACATTCAATCATAGTTCATTAGCCTATCCAATAGATGAGAATCTCCGACCACTGTGTAACGTGAGGAGGGGACGCGCGCATTACTGATAAGTCCAAACAAACGATTATAGAGCCTTTTGGAATCACGGCAGTTTACAATAACAAAGTCCAGGTCCAACCGTGCAAGTGCACCTGGTTACAGCAGTAGAGGCACTAGGAAGTGGAGTGCAGTCATCCAATATAATCGCTGACACCTGGTAGCCTTCTACACCGCTCCTCGGGCTCGTTTAAATGGCTGCAGCACTGTGGGGCGCTACTTTGGCATGCCGTTTATATTGGGCTTGATCCAATTCCTGTCTGTGTCGAGTCTGTCTCTTCACTGTTCGGTAAGCATAGTCCAGGGCTTCCTGATGCCTTTTCACCCAGCCTGATAGGGTATAGGATTCTGATGGTGGCTTTAGGCCAGTTGCCCAGTCTACAGGTAACCTGGCGTGTCTACCAAACACCACATAGTGTGGGGTCAACCTAGTAGCGCTATGGATGGTGTTATTGTATGCCTGGATGAGGCTGGGCAATTAATGGGGCCACTGGACTTGGTCAGATTCTGTGAGGGAGCTTAACAGTTCCAAAAGCGTCTGGTTGAATCTCACATGTCCCATTCCCCTGGGGGTGATAAGCTGTAGTACGACTCTTCTGGCACCCATATTGCTGGCAGAGTTCTTTCATCAAGGACGACGATGGACATGAGGGGGAACCTCACCTCGGGCCAGCCTTTGCGTAGACACATTGTGGGCAGGTTCCCGTCCACTCCATATCTTGGGCCATTTTTGGCCAGTAGCAGCACTGTCACAGTATGGCCAGAGTCCGCTTGCTGCTTGGGTGACCGTGGGCTTAATGGTAAGCCCGCCATATCTCTTTAGCTTCTTGTTTAGCGACGATCACTTGGAAGACTTCCCCAAGACACCATCCCGCAACACGACCTGGTTCCACTCTCGTCGCAGTAGTTTCACAAAAGGGGACAAGGGGTCACTCCACTCAGCTGGGGGCACTTGTTCCTTCCACTGTTGTGGCTGCGTCAGCTCTGGGTCCTTGGCCTGCCGCATCGCCCAGGTCTCTTCCCCCTCAACCACCACTCTGTCAACACTGGCTGGTGTCGACTCTTGTGGGTCTGGTAACCTGGACAGAGCATCAGCATTTTTATTGTGTATACCTGTCTGATATTTAACAGTATACCTGAAATTCGCCAACTGTGCCACTCATCCTTGCTCCACGGCGCCAAGGCGGGCTGTCTCCAAATGCACCAATGGGTTGTTATCGGTAAACACAGTGAATTCTGCACCATAAAGGTAATCTTTTAACTTTTCGGTGACTGCCCATTTCAGGACCAACAGCTCTAACTTAAAAGAACTATAGTTCTTTTTGTTTCGCTCTGTTGGTTGCAAGCTACGGCTGGCATAAGCGATCACTCGTTCTGTACCATTTTGCACCATGCTAGCACTGCCCCCAGACCTTTTAAACTAGCGTCAGTATACAGTCTGAATGGTTAAGTTAATGCCCATAGCCTTCCCATGTGTAGCAGTACCCTGTGTCAAAGCATTCAATGGTGATGTGATTTTAGAAAAAGCAGGGATGAACCGGCGATAGTACCCTGCAAAGCCAAGAAAGGATTTTACCTGCTTCACAGTCTGGGGAACAGGCCTATTTCTTACGGCAGCCGTCTTGGCTGGATCTGTTGCAACCCCTTGCTCACTGATGACATGGCCAAGGTAGCTCACCTCACCTAAGAAGACACTGAAACTTTGGAATGTGGCTGGCACATTACATAACCCAAATGGCATATGGTTAAACCCATATAAGCCAAGTGCAGTTGTGAATGCAGTTCTCTCTGTCCAGGGAGTGCATTTCTACTTGCCAGTAGCCACTTGTGAGATCTAACATGGAGTACCATCGGGCAGCCTTGAGTCCGGTTAAGAACTCCTCTTTACGGAGCAAGGGTTAAGCATCCTTGTGCGTGAGAACATTCAACTTTCTATTATCAACACAGAATCGCCAGCTTCCATCTTTTTTCTTGATTAGCACAATTGGGGCGGCCCAATGGCTCGCTATCTCTCTCACCACACCACTCTCCAGCATGTTCTGCAATAGGACTCTCAACTCTGAGTATAGACTTGGGAGAATCGGTCGATATTGCTCACGACTTGGGGGTGCCGAACCTGTGGGTATCTGGCGTTTTACAACACCTGTGCAGCCGAAATCCTCATCAGGTCTGGCAAACACTCTCTCCCATTTGCTAAGCAAGTTGGTCATCTCTCTCTGCTGGTCTGGAGTTAGCCCATCTCCCTGTAAGGAACACTGGATGTGGTTCAGTGGCATCAGCACTCCCCATACTCCCTATCTGCCTCACTATAACATTGGTCGCCACACTGTTGAGGATGAACTCTTGTTATCCTTGAATGTCGTCCGTGACTACTTCGGTCACCTGGGCCAATGGTTGGCGCTATGGCACCTCTACAGGGTAAGGATTTGGATTACAAAGCCTGCAGGGCACTCGTCCACCAGTCAGAGTCGGCAAATGTGACCCACACGCCATTCATAGTCAGGAAAGTGGCTCTACGATCACCTTACATGACTGGTTAAAAGCATTTTCTGGTACCTGTGTCCAGACGATCATCTCCGACTGGGGTGGGAGAACGATTGGTTCCTGTCGTGGCACTTTTGCCATTCCTTGATAGGGGGGAAGGGGCCCTCTGGTGGTGATCTGATGGCACTCTGCGAATGCCTGGGCCCAGGCTTGCCCTTCTACCAGAGGCAGAATAGTTTTTAAAGTCGACAGGCCCAGGTGATTCTCCTGAGTGAGAGCAGACCAAAGAAGTTTAATAATGTTCATGCCAAGTATACCTTTATCTGGTCCCAAACGGTCATCATTTACAATTATTACCCTCTTTCCTAAAGCCCACTATACAATCGACCAAAGCATAGCCCACATAAGGGATCTTCAAGGGGTCCCTTCAAGATATTTTTTAAACAAACATCAGCCGAGTAAGGTAACCTGTGATCCAGTATCAAGCACAAATGACAGAATTTCCATTCATTTTTATAAAAACATTAGGGCACTCACTGATCAACACAGATGTCACCTAGTGGCCAACGGTTGAATAATCAATGGCACTGGCCCCAGCAGCAGAAACCCAACAGACAGCCAAGTTTCATACAAAAATACACTTTATTAAGACTGAAACACTGTAAAATACCGGCACTTGGAGAATTAAAATAGTTCAATCAATGTTTCTGAAATCTTGTAGTCCGAGATAAGGCTCAATGGTGGGAGTGGCTCCTCTGTAGCTCACTCCGGCTGTCCTCTCTCCAAGTAGTCAAGTGGGCACGTCCAGGGGGGTCACGGCAGTTGTCAACCCAACAGGAAATCGTTGCGGCACACTAGACAGTGAGCATTGAGCGGGGAGTCTGTTGTAGTCAAGGCAGTCTTCGTGGGCGCGTTGGGCTCGGGGACCACGAGATAGAGGGGCCGGAGGCTGGAAGGGGAACACCAACAATGACCAAAAGCACCACAGATATCAAAGCGCACACTCACAGCATGTACGAAAATATATTTACGGCCCTTCAGACAGCAATAGCGAGCGTTGAGTGAGGTTCCAGGGTAGTCACACAGTCTTCAGGGCGGCACAGGACACTGGGACCACAGGACAAACAAGCCGGAGGCTAGAAGAGAGGACCAAGGATGACCACCGGTGCCACAGAAAACAAGCACGTTCACACACACAGGAAGTTATAGTTACGGCCCTTCAAGCTGCCATAGCGAGCGTAGCGTAGAATTCAGCTGCGGTACAATCAACGTTCAGGGAAAGGAGGCCTGGGAACCTGGGCTTCTGGATGGAGGTTTGGACACAATAGCAAACACTTAGGCACAACAGAGGAGCACAGGTGGCAACAATAGCACTCACGCTAAAGCTGTAAAAACAATTACTGCCCTTCACGGAGTAAGAGAGAGCGTTGACTGTGTTGGTAGGAGGGCGACGGCAGCAGGGCAAGTGGTGCTCTCGATCTGGCAGAGACCTCCTTCTCTTCTTTGAATTTTAACGACAGCTAGCATCCAACTAGTTGCATTACTGCCATCTAGAGGACTTCTAATGCATTACACTATATTCTGTTAAATAAACCAGTATCCATTAAAAACTTAAAGAAAATTCTTTAGATAGATCTTCTACTCCAATCTCTCTCAAATCTCTGAACAACTCTTGTCTGTGGCAATCATAGTTTTTACAGGACATTATAACATGATGCACTGTCTACAGCTCCTGACAAGAACACAATCCATTCTAATGTTTTCCTAAAACAAAGAGAGTACTGTTCAGAAATGTATGTCCTATTCTCAATCTTGCAATAATAATTTCCTCCTTACGTCTCATCCCCTTTTTAGAAACATTAACTGAGTCAATGACCTACTAGATATAGAAAAAAGGTGCCTCCCTTTGTTTTCTTGTTCCCAAAGCTGTTGCCATTTTAAAATAATTTCCTGCCACACAATACTTTTGCCTTCTGACTTAGACAGATTTATGTTGACATCTATAGCTTCCTTTTCCACAGCTTTCTTGGCTAACTTATCAGCCTTTTCAGACCTCCTTCTCCTCACAGAAACGGGTTTGTATACTCCTTAACCAGGGCATGGCCAGGATTAGGCCATTAGCTGCTAATTGCAACCACATGGAGGCAATTATCTATGAACAGTCAATGACAGGGAGTACTGTCCAAATATGGGCAGAGAGGTGGAGCATAGCATTGGAGTTCAATTGGAACACTTAAGTCACAATAGCAGGGGAGGAGACACAGTCCAAATATGGGCATGGGGTAAAACAGGAAGTAGGTTGCCAGGTTTGTTCAGGAGCAGATGTCCAAAAGTCAATAGGGCAGAAGAAAATCAATAACAAGAAAACCCACTACAATAGATGCACACAGTGAAACAACCACTACAAATCAGGGTGGAAAAATATGGTTACCCACACACACTAACCACACATCATACACTGCACACAATAAGGCCCTAATGTCTTTGCTAATTTGGCAACAGAGAAGTAAGTCACCTGTGACATTTGACACAGACTTGTGTTGTGATGTGAGCTCCTTATCCGGGACAACTGCCCCTACTACTTGGCCCTCAGCTGTAGGAGGATTTAAAAAACCTGACGCCCTGATGGTCTCCGGGGACACCAGCACTGCACGCGCCCAGTTTCACCACAACTTCGACAAATGGGTCGGCCCTGTGCATCCCACTGATAGGCAAATGTACCTGGTTGCCGTTGCCTCACTTGGGGAGCTCGTGCTGAGGCCGCATGTTAATCCATAGGCTGGCCATTGGGAGCCGGGAGCAGTTCCCTGGTTGAGAGATGTACTTTTACAGTGGGCATCGCTTTCAAATGACCACTTCATTCGCGCATTACGCGGCGTGAAGCTGCGTGAAGCTTTAGTACCACTTTCAGCCACTGTGCGTCGCTCTGCCACTGTACATCGCTCTGCCTGCCGTCCCTTACATAATTGTTGCCGAGAGTAATCCCAGCCTACGAATTCAATAACAAAATAAATCGTGCATAATTAAACATTACCTCGATTTAGGCTACTTGGGTATGGCATAAGGCTTGACTACACGGAAATCGAAATCGAAATTTGCTGTCTACATTATTGTCAGTGTTGGGGTTAACGCAACTACGCAAATCAAAACAGTGGTGTGATAATTGAGCCAGTAGAGAAATAACTGTTCAGAATTAATCTGTAGCCTTGGGTAGGCTTCTGCAGAAAACAATGTTGTTGCCGATTTAATACTATCTGGCGGCGTTTTTTAACAGGCTACATAATAGAGGCTTAGACAACTATGACCCACGTTTTGGTTTCGTAAATTAATTTGCCCTACTTCTTGACTGCAAAGTAGTCAATTGACTGCTTGACATGTCATTTTTATTTTTCTGTACAATAAACAATTACATCTGCTTTATGCCGCAGAATTACATTCATATTTGGCTGACTGCAGACGCGCCACTTCCCTCCCCATATTCCAAGATTAAGATAGTATGAAGTGCTTTTTGTATAGGCTACTATCATAAAAAAATAGTTAAAACGAATAGCTATTTGCAATTTGACAAAACACTGGTCCTCATTTTGCAAATGCGAGGACAATATGAGCCTGTTGCATTTAGTTAGATGTCCGAGTCATGCATAATGATTGAAAACCACTGGCTCGTAATCACAATAATTTAACACACGACAGTTGGATAACCTACTTCATCATGTCCCCATGCCTACATTTTTGTGAGTAGCATAGAGATGGATTAAAAACAATAAAGTATGGCTCTCCGTTTGGGACATCGAAAACTTATATTTTTAATAGACTACCGTCGAAGATGCTGACTTGCAAAAGCCTCGGGATAACACGTTATCTCCACTATCATCAGTCATGCCCCTTGATCAAAGTGGGGAATGAAATAAAAGTTTGAGAACCACTGACTTAACAAGGTACCTAAAGTCCAGAACACAGAATATGTTGCAATATTCTGATGATCGGCGATGATATCGGCAAATGTTTGTTTTCCAGAGTAAGAATTTCACTTCACCATGCACCTTCGACAATACCTGGCCTACCTGGTATCATTACAAACATTATTCTGTGTCCTAAAACTGGCATATTTTATGGCATTGTGTCATGTAAGTTCGTTGCAAAATCTAGAGAAATGTGTGAGGTGGTCAGCGGGGGACAATTGAGACACACATTGGATTGTGTTATTACTTGAACATTCCACACTATCCACAGCTGTGGTAGGCCTATCAGGGGCAGGAGGATTACTGTCAGCGCAGGCTTTATATAAAATTCTTCAACAGAAGGCCTCGAATGTTGTCTTGTTTGTGGAGCGCTTTGCTTCGCTTCTGTAATTTCGGCTTCATTGAAAATGAGGGCTTCCCTCAATGACCCTCGAGAATAAATAAAGGTTGAATGAATGAATGAATGCAGGCTTGCCCAAAATAAAGGCATGTGGTTTGCGTAGCCTACAGTAAATAACAGACCCGCCAGAATGTGCGTTATGATGTTTTTTTACGAGCAAGATGTTTTTGGTACCCTACGCACACTGCATGTTCTTAAATAACAATGATCATCAGTAATATTCGACCATTAATTTGGGTAAATGGGCAAGCGTGACCACCTTGATTGGCTGATTGGCTGATGATTGTAACGCTGGCATGATTCCAAACACCTCCCCTTACGATGATGAGTGACAGGTCTCAGAATCGTCGCTACACAAGGACGGAAGATGAGGAATAACTGGGGCCGTAGGCTATTCACAAAGGCTTTTATCTTACTACTAGGAGTAGGCTACTCCTAAATCGCACTTAAAGATTTTAGATTGGAGTTTTCTCTTAAAAGTTATTCACAAAGCCTTTCAGACAACTCCTAAACTAGGAGTGAATCTTCGTGGCTATGGATGACGTCATTACTCATGCACGAGCTTGACTGAAGTGACCACCTTGATTGGCTGACGATTGTAACGCGGGAATTCCAAACACCTCTCTTCCGATGATGACTGACAGGTGACAGGTCGGAGAATGCTTGCGCTACACAAGTAGTGCGAAGGACGGAAGATGATTAATAACTGAATAAAAAGGCCTACCCTAAATGAATAAAGAGTAAGGCTAAACAAATAGCTTAGTAGCCTAATGAAACATAGGCCTATGGATTGATGCAGTAGCCTACCTTTGCAACATTATTAAATGAATCTGTCACCATATCCCTAGGCTACGTTTGCAAAGAGGAGAACATTTAAATTTGATTCACAATGAAATGTTACATTTCATTTACATGTTAACAATGAGTAGTTTTGGTTGTTGTTGGTGGCGTTATTGCATCCCTTTTATGAATGCAAAATTGTTCCCTTGCGATTGGAAGCTCCTGTTGCGCATAGGCTATTTCAAAACATCGCAACGTAAAATGCCACAAAAAAGCTGTTTATGAATAGGTCTTAGTGCGTTAGGAGTCCTCTCGACTTAAGCTGTCCCAGACTTAGGTGCTACTTTTAGGTCTAAAATGCTTCGTGAATTACTTTTTGTGAAAAAAATAGGAGTCCTAAAGTTAGGAGTGACACGCCCATTATTTTTAGGAGTTGCTCCTAAATGCCAGTTAGGAGCTACTTTTAGCCTTACAATTCTTTGTGAATACGGCCCCTGAATAAAAAGGCCTAGCCTAAATGAATCAAGGCAAAACAAATAGCCTAGTAGCCCAATGAAACATACGGATTGATGTAGTATCTTTGTAACATTATTAAATTATTCTGTTACTATGCCTACGTTTGCAAAAGAGAACATTTTAATTTGATTCACACTAATGTTACATTTAATTTACATGTTGACAATGATTAGCCTAGTTTTGGTTGTTGTTGGCGGCGTTATTGCATGTTAGTTATGCCTACAATGCAAAATTGCTTCCTCGCGATTGGAAGCTCCTGTAGCTGCATAGGATTTCAAAACAGCAGGTTTGTGAATAGGTCTGTGAGTAAGGAGTCCTTTTGACTTCTTTTAAGCTGCCAGAGGTGGGAAGGTGTGATTTTTTGGGGGAAGGGCCGAATTAACTGGGCACAATTGTCTGATGGCCCCCCTTCCCCCCAGCCAACGTGAATCGGGTGGTTAGTTAATAGGCCTATCGTGAAGATTTTTCCTGGCATCTAAGGCACGAGCGCATCTGTGAGGCCAAGCCTCACCAAGTAGCTCGTTTGTTTACAACTAACATTCCATTTAATTAAACTGCTTTATAGGCTATGCCGAAATAGTTTTCAACATTTTGAATATTAGTGTCGGGTGAATTGAAATGTTCTCAAAGTAGCCTTATGGCTGAAAGCTGCTTGGGACCCCCCCGTCAAGCAATATAACCATACAAACGCGCCTCCTGCACTCCTGCATTGTTTCAAAAGGAGTAATTTTGGCTTTGTCAGAACTGAAGAGCTGTGGACGGCACGGCACGGTATGCCCAATGAAAATAAATTAACGCAACGCAACACAACACAACACAGACCCCGCTTCTCTCGCGTAAGTCACTGACATGAACGAAACACAGAACCCGCTTCTCTCACGGCAGTCACTGACAGTAACCTAGAATAAATGCATGGGGAAAAACACTTCCCCATGACAAAGACATCGTAAAACGCTGAAAGTTAATATTTTGTCACTAGCAACATTCATCTGTCCTTTGTCAAATGTATTATGTTCCAAGTACCCTATGCGTAATTCTGCTTAATAAAGTTGAACAAATACATTTGCTTATTTCACAGAAAAATATAAATAGCCAATCTACAGTGCAGAGTTGGTAAGTTATGGTAGGCCAACCTGCAGTGAACATACAAACAGGGGAAATTATTTCTCTTGCAGCTGAGTAGCCTCAGGTGCGCACGTAGACATAAGGCCGAACATGCAAGCGCCAATGAATCGTGCTCTCACGACAATCGCGCCGTTAAACTTAAATAGGTTAACATCACTCTAAGTTCGCCTTCAAGCAAGGAAAACGATGATTTGAAGACATCTGTTTCGTTGGAAGGGCGAGGGGTAGCAACAGGGCAACACAGAGACAGGCCCGATGGCAGGGCTGTTTTGAGAGTATTAAAATATGAGATATTCTACGGGAAAACATTAAAACGGCAAGACAGCGGGGAAAGTTAAAATACGTGATAAACACGGAAAAAGTTGGCATGCATTGTTTCGGTCCCCGTGCACAGAGATTATTTGTCATACTATTAATCACATATGATTATTTGTGAAATTGTGCAAACAGGCGCAACACATTTGAAAAGGAAGGACTGGTAGCATGCAAGCTCACGGGAAAGATTGATTTAAGAACGTTATCACAAAGTGTGTGGCTGTGGCGCGGGCGGAAGACAATTGGCAGGGGAGGGTCATTTTAACAATTCTGTCGGAGGGTCATTGAACAATTTCTAGCAGGCAAGAGAGGGTCATGCAACTTCCAACTGAAGCACTCAAAATTCCTCCGGTGGCCCCTTCAATAAATAACGATCAGTCCCTAGATTGCTGCTGGGCTATAGGCCTATGTCTTGGTTCTGTTAACAACTCATTGTCAAACGCATAGCCTATCTCACGGTTGCATCCATTACAAACAAACATGCAATGTGAACGTCTGGGATTGGGGAGAGCACTAAATGCTCTACTGAATAAGCACGAAGTCAAACCTTGAAAAACACTCTTTAATAATCCAAAAAAATAAACTGCTAATGAAGTAAACTTGTGACCATCAAAAATCGTTTATCGCTTGTAACTCCGTGATACCAGGACATAACAGGAAGGCATTTGGCTGAGCAACGGAGGTTAATATGCTCCATGTTTTGTCCAAATGATGACTGTCTATCATCGTTGCACTCGAGAAAACCGAATGTTTCATTCGGCCCCGTTTCAATCGTCCCGGTTGTACCTACTCAAAACGCAGATAGAACCTTATTATTCTAAGGTAGCGAAATAGCTTTCAGCATGATTCATGCCCAATTAATTCCCCCTGTTAAAGTGTTAGCCTTTGTAGTTTGGTTTCGTGATAGCCTATGATAAACGGCTTATGGCCAAATATGTGAAAACGTTAAAATACAGTAGGCGATAAACCCGGAAAAAGTTGACAGTGATTTTTTCATAATCACTTTGGAGGGTCATAGAAAAAAATGTATTGCTGGCGAGGGAGGGTCACGCCTTTTTGGACTAATGCTCCCAAAACTCCTCCGTAGCCCCTTAAATAAACAACGAACAGTCCCTAATGAAGTAAACTTGTGACCATCAAAAATCGCTTATCGCCTGTAACTCCGATAACAGGACGTAACAGGAAGGCATTTGGCTGAGCAACGGAGGTTAATACACTATATTTTGTCCAAATGATGTCTGTCTATCATCGTTGCACTCGGAGAAAACCAGAATGTTTAATTTGTCCTGCGTCTCTACGGCTGCAAACGGGATTCACTCGCAGTTAACCAAATATTTCTTTATTAGGGCATGGCAGGCATATTTCTGGCTATTACATTATTTCTAAACCAGTCTGCTAAAGTCTGTAGTGAAGTCTGTGTAGGGTTTTCCAGGCTCCATTTCTTTTTTCACTTGAGCCATCTACCGGTTGTTTGGGTTGTTGCAGCGTCTCACTGGAAAAATACAAATTAAAGTCGCGTGATCCCACGCGCGGACCGCGAGTGAAGCTGGCCAAGTCGAAGCACTGCCCACTGTACTTCCTCAATTAGGCTAGTTAAAAGGGCCTTCATCTGCTCCTTCGTCTCTCCCATCAGCCCTTGCTGCAGTTTGTATTTCGTTGTTTAGTTTAGTTGCTCCAGGTTCACCGAAAAATATCTGTGAATATCTGTGAGTACTAGAGCGGCCAAATTGAGACATCACACAAGACTGTGTGTGTGTGTGTGTGTGTGTGTGTGTGTGTGTGTGTATTAATAGGACCACTAGTTCAGCACAGATGGTGTTTTGGTCAGCTTCCTTTCATGCTGGAATTTTAGAGCACCCAATTCCAGAGCGCATGTGGAAGTGCGAGAAAAGAGAGAGTCACATGACCTCCCCGCAGCTCAATCATGTTATTTATCTGCCGGCAGGTGAGCTCAGGCCACTGCATATAATAGTCTCCTCTCACTGCTGTGACACAGCCCATCCACTCTTTACTTATACAACAATGTCTCTGGGATACTTACATTTTGTGTCACCCATTTTTATCTATGTGGAATATTGTAAATCATGCCACTATGCCCAGCACCTTGTTTTTGTTTGAATCACTTATGGATTTATTTTAATTTTATTTTCAATGATGTGTTAATTTGTTTGTTTATGTCTTGATGTCAGGGTGTGGAGTGCTTTGGGTTGGAATCTGTCCATAAAAGTAAGTACTTACTTACTTACCTGTAAGTACTTGTAATAGTATACCTGTAGTTGGCAGCTGTAAAACTTTGAATACAAATAATAATGTGCTGATAATAAATGCACATTTAGAGCAAAACTGGACACATCAAGAAAGATAGTATGATACTGTTGGAAGTGGTAACACACCTGACTGCTACTAGATTCAATGTCAGACAGGACGTTGCATAATCTGCATAAGCATTTCTGCTTTATATTTCTTGTCGGAAGACAGTTGATGTCAAGAGAGGCATTCTCTGAGTCATTGTTAAGCACATTTGTGTTTGTAAAGGCCTATTGTATGGATAAACTCTGCTTTAGGTGCCCACTGGCGCAACAGTGCAGTGCAAAGGGAAGAGGAGATAATCCATGCTGAAAGCTATGTTTGTAGCACACAACCATTGCTATTAACTTCAAAAGTAACTCTGGAAAAGAAAGTTGAGTTTGCTGCAGATTTATTTTGAGCTAAAGGGCTGTCAGCTGAAAGAAAAGCAAACATATCTATCTTCTGAGAGCACCAAATGGGATGGGATGATGCCAAGTCTATACGTGGCAGGATGCCAAACTGTCTGAAGCAAGGGCAGAGAGAGAGAGAGAGAGAGAGAGAGAGAGAGAGAGAGAGAGAGAGAGAGAGAGAGAGAGAGAGAGAGAGAGAGAGAGAGAGAGAGAGAGAGAGAGAGAGAGAAAATTTGTGTGTGAGAGATCAATTCTGGAATTCGGTATGATGTAAAAGAGGCTAAGGACAAAGAGAGAAAAGCAAACAAGGCACCATGGTAATAACTATACCCTTTATAGTATACACATGCACACACCACACACAGAGACACACACACCACACACAAACACACACACAGACACGGACACATACACACACCCGCACACACACACACACACACACACAGAGACACATACACACACACACACACACACACACACACACAAGACTTGAAGCAGCTGTATTGCACTGGTGGGAAGCTCTGTGGGGAGCTCTCCAAGGTCCTGAAGAGCTTCAGACCTCTCAGTGCAATTAATGCCTATACGCTCTCCTCTGAGGACTTTACCTTAAACTTAAAAAGTAATACTGCAGAGATTTAGAATTTTAACATTCAGCAGAACTATAAAGGTTATCTGATTATATCCAGCTACTTCATGTTGGACTGTGCTTGAACTGCAGTGATGATGCAGCACATTTGCCTTTCCTAAAGTTGAATGATCCTATATTCTAGTGAGCAGAGGTACATGTAGCCTGGCATTTTGAGTTGAGAGATCCGTATTGGATCCCAGGAACCAACCATAGCTTATCCAGAATGGGGTGGGCTTTCTACAGTGACAGACATGGGAGACAGAGGAAGGATCAGTACTGAACGGCACAGACATGCATTTCCTTTGGAATAAATTGAACAACTGCATTTAAAACCTTTGTTTACAAGAAGTGTGAAGACCCCGAGAGGGTCTCTAGAACCATTCTCAATTGGGTTGGTGTCAGGCTATAAATAAATAAACGAAGACCCTTGGCCACACAGCTGAGCTATTCACACCCTGTGACATAACAACAAAAAGATGTTGCTCACGTGCACAAAAAACATGGCGGACATTCGTTTTTTCGTCAGCAGAAAGTGAAGAATTCTGAAAGGTTTCGGCACTAATACATGTTCAGATTAAGTTTTAGATTAAAAAGTTATGTTTTATTTTCTTAATCTTGGTTCAGTGAACACATACAACCGTCAGTTTGTTAGTTAACAGAAATTTTGTGAATATGACGTTCAGGCCTATAAACTATAAGTTTACCTGCAAACGCCATTTCCTTGTGTAAGAAGATAGTGCAGTGGTCACAGACTAGGGTTGGCATGTGGGAGACCAGGGTTCAGTTCCCATGTGATGTGTTTTGGCAGTGTGAGTGTGCATGTGTACCAACGTCTCTGGAGAGAAAGCGTGCAATTTGAACAAGAAATCGGTTCTCAAACGAAAGTTTTGATTGCAACAATTAGCTAGTTCATGCACCAGGGTGTAAATAGCATGCAGTACTATAAACACCAGGGCCCAGTTTCCCGATAACGACGGAGACACGCTCTTACGAGGGTTTTCTACGATTCATCTTACGATCGTTTGTTTGGTTTTTCCGACTGTTTCCCGAACATGCTCGTAGCGTGAACGCGCGTGCACTGCTCTTAAGAGGAGCTGTCCGCGTTAATAGTTCTGAAATATCCTCTGATTTGACGGTGATGTCAGGTGACTGCACGTCACAGCTATGGGTCTACCATTTAAACTTTGGATCTACACATTAATTCACATCAATACGAAAATAGAAACACTTTGACATCTGCATGTAAGCATCCCAAGTAGGTTATATACCACACAGAGACATAAATAATTGTAATTATTTTAAGATTAGATTGTTGCACCATGCAATATTTTTTCGCGGTGTCACAAGAACACGTTTGAAGATAAGAAAGAAGTCGAGTAAGAAAGAGAGGAAATGTGTAGGCTTAGATTTTGATGCAGTAGGCTACAGACTACACCACTTGTTGCTTTCTCTGCTTTTTACCTCATAGGCCTAATAAAATATTCACTTAGTATAAATACTTTTTTGATCACGTGAGGGAAATTTGGTCTCTGCATTTAACCCAATCGATGAATTAGTGAAACACAAACAGCACACAGTGAACACACAGTGAGGTGAAGCACACACTAATCCCGGCGCAGTGAGCTGCCTGCTACAACGGCGGCGCTCGGGGAGCAGTGAGGGGTTAGGTGCCTAGGGGTTAGGTAAACACAATCAGGGGCGGTTCTAGGGGCGGGGCCACAGGGGCCCGGGCCCCATCTGAAATCTCATTGGCCCCTGACTGGCCCTGTACCGTCAATCATCAATAAGTGTCAAACTTGTTGAGAACGACGATCAGAGATGCAATTCCATTCCCAAACAACTGGTGGCAGTGATGCACCTATGAAGCCTGAAAGCTAAAGCACACAGTGAACTGTAAAGGAAAGAATACATTTGGCTAATGTGTCTTTGCCTATGATCTCTGCTAATGTTAAGAAAGGATACATTTGGCTAACGGAAGTATCAGCTAACGTGATGAACCGATACATTTGGCTAACGAAAGTATCAGCTAGAATTCTAACATGAAGAACCGATGGCAGCGTTTCATCCTCCACAGAAGTTTCTTGGTGAGTCACAAATCTCTATGTTGGTTATCATCATTATGTGAAAGGGACGTTTATTTGTTGCTGTCCCAATATGTTAAGTTTTTCAATTAAATTACGAAGCAGCAGCAAGCTTGCAGTGAACTGTTAACTGACTTAGTTAACATTAACTTAACGTTAGGTTACTTGAGTTGAGGTTTGATTGTTATTCATTGTTAGCATTAGCATGCTGATAGATTTTATGTAAGGTAATGTGTTTTGAAATGGTGTTTGAAATGGTGTTATATGAAATGCAGAGAAATGGACATCCTGTTTGTTTGGGGTCCGAAATTAATAATATGTATGTAAATGACGTTCGATTTTTTTTGCTTGAGGAAAAAGTTTGGCAGGTGCTAACATGAACATGAGAATACATGCCTAATAGCTAACGCTACGTTTTTGTAGTTAATGTGAGCTATCAATGCAAAGTTATTAACCACTATTCTGAGTTTATTTGATTCATGGGCTTCGCATGAATTCTGTCTCAAAGGACAAGGAGGACAAAGGACAAGGAGAGTTTCATTGAGATAAATTAGTTAAATTTTCTACTCTATTCACTCAAGCTTTATATGATTAAAAAAAAAAAAAAAACAATAACTGGTTTTACAGTTGCCAGACGACATGCTGAATACAAGCATGGATTTTGTGACACGCATTTGTGTTTCACCTACAGACTGGGATGGCGCAGGAGCTGGTGACTTCAACCCACAGTCTTCAGAACCACCAGTCACCAAGCATAGCTGCTCCTAATGGTATGGTTGGTAATCCTAATGCTATTTCCTATTGCCACTACAGTGAGCATATTTTGTCATTCATTTTAGAAACGCCAGGTTGACAGTGGGTTATGAAAGTTAATAACAATTAAGTTACTCAAACTTGTCTCATTTTCTTCTCTCCAGACATTTCCCATTCTAGAGCAGATGGTTCTGTCCAACCTCTCCTAAACTGGTATTCCACAAGATGCAGCACGGAAATAGGAAGAGGCCACTCAATGACTTCTGATACAAAGACTTCAAATGGTAGGAATATTCCATCTTTAGTGTTTTGCTACCCCTTCCGTAATTTTTTCGCTTTCAAATTACCCATCGTCAGTCTTCAAATCAGAATCAGGCTTTTCTAACTGGAAGCAAGACGGAGGCTTCAAAGACCATTCCAAATCAAACCATTGTAAAAATAGTTGTTGAAAAAATTGTGTAAATATGATGTAGTTGTTGCTCACATGCTATGTGTGTGTACTGTGCTTGTGTGTTTGTTTTAATGTACGCAAACTGGCAGTGAAAGTGGTTTCTCTTATCAACAAAAGGGGAAAGAGTTAAAGTAAAACTTGTTTAATTGAACGAAAAATGTGTGTATGATGTATGATTTCTGTTTAAAATATCAATGTATTTCCACTGAAGTGTCTATTATATTTTAGTTTTATATTGTGTTTTCAATGCACATTATAAATAAATGGGAAAATTGTTAAGAATTGTATTGGCTTTTTTGTTTTTTAGCCATCGTGCCAATCATGTGTTGTGAACTTGCCGCTGGAGCAAGATTGGTGTCGTGAAGCCTTGCACACGCACATTTCTGCCGAATAGGATGCCCGATGAGTGCCCAAAAAGCGTTGCAAAATGGCCGTTGAGTGGAGGGACTTGCCTAAAAGGACTTTGGGTATAGTGCATATAGTCCTGCATATCACGTAGACTACGTGCCTCTGCCTTACTGAACAAGGGATTTTCTGTGTATGGATGTTGACCGGTTCTTGGCCCCTCAGTGTATGATGTGGCCCCTGTCTCAGAAAAATCCTAGAACCGCCACTGAACACAATAAAGAATGGGAACGTAAGATGGATTATGTATTCTAAGTTGTAATTCCTCTGTATGTCCTGTTGGTGACCTCAGTGAGAAGTATTGTTAAGACACTCTTAGCCGGTAACGAGTACCCTGGAGCACTCGTAGATCTACGAGTGTTTTCACGACGCTCTTAAGCTACGATGGTTTCGGGAAACAGTCGGCAAATCTTAAGACGTTCGTAAGAGGGACTTTACGACGCTCTTAGGCTTAAGATGCTTTCGGGGAACTGGGCCCTGGGTATGAATAGCATCCACTTCTAACTGTACTTTGATGCACTGTAACAATTCAATGTATTACAACAAATTATAAAGTTCCCGACACAGTTTGTACTATTAATTGAGTTACTTTATTCGCTAGATAGCGTGAAAAAGAGAAAAGAAGAAATAAACAAAAAAGGGCCTTCATTTAGAGCAAGCCGTATATTAATCTCAGTCCGTTTATCCCTGTGAAGTCCGTGTGTTAACTTAGTTCATCCAACGCAGTCCCCGATCTTATATGATACAAACTGTAATCCAAAATCCCAGGAAAGATAATCCACAAACGAAAAAATAAGTCCTTAAGTTTTACGAATGTCCAACCACATCTTAATCCATATGGCAGCAATGACACCCGGCAATAAACGAAAATAAAAAAGGACACATCTCACCCGCGCTCCGTTTCCCGGTGGTATTCCAAAGATTTAGTCCATTAGTCCAGCCCGAAAAAACAAACAAACATCCACGACGAACGATTCTGATCAGCATGAAGTCATTTAATTCCTCCTTTGCTCCCCCTCTGACACCATCTTCCTAGTTTAAATTTCTCCGCCCTATGACGGAACTCGGTCAGCTGATTTGCCTGTGCAAGCTGCGCTTCAGAGAGATGTGCAGTCAGTGAGGAAACATTAGTGAAAAGTGAATCCTATAGTTCAAGTGCAACTTCTTTCCTTACTCTTATATGCATACACAAAAGAACATAACCTGGCCAGGAATATTATTCATTCATTCGCTAATTAATTCATTTATGAGCCCTTGTATATGTGGCAGTGGCTACAGCACACAGCATACCTTATTCAGAGTGTCTATTACACAGCTGAGTTATTCACATCCTGTTAAGTAACAACAAAAAAATTTTTACTTTTAATTATTATTACATTGTGTGATCAATATACCAGAATAAATGCACAGGGGTGCAAATAGCATACACTGATATTTGTACCAGACGGGGTACTAATAGAACACATTGCTGTGTGCACCAGGGTACGAATAGCATACATTGATATTTGTACCAGACGGGGTACTAATAGAACACATTGCTGTGTGCACCGGGGTACGAATAGAATTCACTTCTTATTGCACCAGGGTACGAATAGCATACACTACTAATTGTACCAGGGGTGCAAATAGCCTTACCCATAAATAAATAATACGTAAGGGATAATGTATAGAACGCCGGTCATTATCGCGAAATAGGTCCCGACAAGGGCGAACCGGACCCCGACGCGCAGCGGAGGGTTCTTGTTCCGCCTTGAAGGGACCTATTTCCCGATAATGACCGGCGTTCTATACATTATCCCACTTATTACACTACTTGCTAAAACAAAACAATAAACTCCCCACGATATGACTCTTTAGCCTACATAGTCTAGTTGTTACCATTTCATCGTGGCTTTTGCTGAGAAACAAATATTTCGCAACAGCACACGCTGAACTTGAATCAAACATTCTTTAGAACACAGCTGATCAACCGTCTGCTTTCACTTTTGAATGAAGTTCTAGTCCTTGCGTAATGATATGAAAGATGTGAATTAGAAGCACAAAACCCATTTTCCTTGACAGTGGTCTGTTATACTGTTATCGAGAATTAGGAGACCACCGAACGTTGGGAAGGCCCATTCAAGTGAAGCATTATGAAGAGCTGTGTAATACTTGTATATATTGTTGTGTGCCCACAACAATTACTGTGGACAGTATTGTTTGGACTTATGCTATTATAATGGCATGAGTGGCCAGATCACAAATTCAGATAACTAGGGCTCAACGGGAGCAACAGGTGAGATAATGCCTCTGTTTACCTTCCCTGTCAGTCCAATGAAAAAGTGCCAATGTTTTCAGTAATAAGCTTTGCAACTGCCACTCAGATTGTGACAAATGCCCTGCCTGAACACAGACACACAGAATCAGGAACACTAAAGACCTGTCTCTGCCAACCTTCCCCCTGAGTAATTATATTCCATACTCAATTAATCAACCAAAAGACAATGAACCGCGGCCTTGTTTATCTGTTTGGAGGGAGAAAATCTCCCAGCTTCCGCAATTCATTGCTAATGATTCTTTGCCTGCAATGCCGTTGCAGTGAGAAATCTTTTAGCATGAAGGACTTTTAGGACTTTTAGCATGGAGTTTTATTCTATTTTTTTCTAGACATTCCAACTGTGCTTTGGGGACATAGTTGAAGCTATTTATCTGCTGTCATACTGCACAGTTGTGTGGCACAGGTAATGTTTGAGTGAGACATAAAGGACAGATTACACAATACATTTAAATATGCTGAGTCAAAACATGTGTTGGTTAATTGAAAACAAAGAGAAAGTCTTTGATCTGAAAATGATTATGAATGACAGACTTCCTATAATTCTGACAGTCAGCAGACAAAGATATGTAAGGCTATTTGTTCCTTGAGAGCTAGAAATGTAACAGCTTCTATAGTAAGGTTCTATCTGGCTATGAATTATTGTTATGAACAATTTGATTGTAAAGCTATGAACATGTGAGTTCTAACGCTGAAATAAAAGTGCGGGAAAAAATGACTGAGGACATTTTTCTTCTGAAATGTTATATGGTTAAGATAGAATGTTATGATTCCAATCTTTCGATGGTAACAACTCACCATAGAACGCAAACAGTGGTCTTGCTTCTGAACCCTTAAATATAGACACGGACCCTCGGAGCTCCACCACACAATACTGTCCTCACACATCACTGAATGTGGGAATAAATGTCCCGGTTCCAATTTCAGCATTGTCAATATGAGGCCTAAGGAATGGTCTCTCTTGAATAACAGCTCTCTTTACTTCGGGCCGCCTGCTCGTCCTCAGCCCCCATCTGCATCGATCTCCCTGCTCTCTCTCCCAGGGTTATCGAGAATTAGGAGACCACCGAACGTTGGGAAGGCCCATTCAAGTGAAGCATTATGAAGAGCTGTGTAATACTTGTATTACACAGGGAGTGGATGGGAATGCTGATGAGGGGCGCGCACACGCATGCCCGTGCCAGCGGCTCCACTCCGCTCCGTACCCTTGGCATGTCCTCTCATGGGAACAGGTGATGCCCAGGGTTGGATACAGTACATGAAGCATGGAGGAGTGAGAGACAAGGAATGGTGGGATGTAGGGTGAGAGAGGACAGAAGGAGAAATGACAGCAAGAGGAGAAACTATGAAGGACAGGAGAGTGGGAACATTTGCTCGGTCTATCGTCTCAGTGACTTGAAGCAACCTTCCCTCCAGAGGGATTGAGGAGATGGGAAAGGTTAGACAGAGGAGCAGAGCCACAATCTGTCAGCTTTGGTATTAGATGACAGGACCTAACAGCTCTCTGGAGTTCGGGACAGGCCACACTCTGCTGCCCATGTCCAAACTAAAAGACCTGCTTTTAAACACACATTTCCTCTCTGACATTATCTCTGGACACTGTTTCTAACCATGACACACACCATCTGTTCCGTTTTTCCATATTTTCTGTGCCATTATGTGGTCAAACGCAACAGAGGCATGGCTCAGTTCAGACTTAGTGCTAAGACCCTTTGCCTCTGGGCATGACCGTGCACATATGCTTTATCAGGAGCTTGGTAGTGGTCATGCTGAATAGCTTTGTGTGTGTGTGTATGTGTATGTGTGTGTTGAGATATTTGGTTCTTCGAGAGTATCTGCCATCTTTGTTGAATGATTTAATGGCCTGTTCCACTGAAACTACCGTTCTAACTACCTGTCTATCCTGTAGACAGCTTTTATAATAATAATAATAATATAGTACTAAAAGAAGAAATCATACGGTTGAACAACACGCCATAACAGACACTCATTGTGTATGCAGACCATGTTTAGGCAGTGTGCAATCCGTGTTTAGAATGTTAAAGCATACTGCATGTGTGACATTTTCATCATTGACATAAAAGGAATAAAGCTTTATAATGTCACCATTGCCATTATCAAGAGATCAAATAAGCTTTATAATGCATTTATAGCCTGACGTACAGTATAGCTAGACTACTGAAAAAATAAAATCTAACCAAGTGTTATTAATCTTATATTAAGATAAAAAAAAAATTGGGTGTTGTTTTTAGTATGAAAAGACATACCTAGCACTCTCTTGAAGGATCATTTTGACTTAATTTAAGAAGACTTTGACCTATTTTAAGTTTTATCAAGACAAATTTACTGCTGTCCAGTGTCTATATCTTGTACAAGAGACGGGATAGTGAAATCTTAACGTTTAGCTTTATCATCGCATAAAGCTCGCTCAGACGATTTGGTTGGTGCACCCAGTTTTCATTTGGGCATATAGGCTTCTCAATTGAACAAGTCGAGACCAAATTTCCCAACCTCAAATTTTGTGGGCAGGGTTAAATTTGCAAAAGCAACGATCACTCCCCAATCACCTCCCCCAACAACTTTTGAGTGACATGCCAATTAGCTCCCAACATTGTAGATGAAACAGAGGGCGTAGAAATTCATACAAGCTGTTTCAAGGCTATGAAAGGATTTTTTCCATTTAAAAAACTCATTAATATGTACCTTTGAGGAACAAATAGGAGTTTGTAGGGGTTAAATCAATGGTCGGCACGTTTGCCTTTGTTGAACTATTTTGAATGAGGGAGGTAAAAACAACACAAATTCCCACAGTGACACCAAACAGTAGAACAGCCCATTATTGGGCAATTACCTTTGTCAAGGCCATATGTAAGGGATAATGTATTGTCCGCCGGTAATTATCAGAAAATAAGTCCCGACAGGGAGAACAGCACCCCTACACGCAGCGGAGGGGTTTTGCTTCGACCTGAAGGGACTTATTTTCTGATAATTACCGGCGGACAATACATTATCCCGCTTATTACACAGCTACTTGCCAAAACGAGAAAAGAAACCGAACACAATGAATCTTTAAAAATGATTTTGCTACCGTTTCGTGTCTTCCGCTGAAATAAATAGTTCGCCACACAGATAGAACTTGACAGTTTCAGGTGTTGCGTGGCAACGTCTTACTAGCTTACTTTCCCTTTCAATGAAATTCCATTGCAATAAGCGAACGGAATTCTTGCGGAGGGATATGAAAGACGTTAATCAACCCGTTGCCATTGACAGTGGTGATTATATACTTTGCCGGTGATTTATGTAGATTTAACATAGGCCCGAACGTTGGGAAGGCCCATTCATGGGAATGGAACTTTCTGCAGCACTCTGAAGAGCCGTGTAATAAACCAAATGAAACAACTAAAACATTTAAATCATTTGTCTTATTAAATCACATTACCAAAGAACACATGGTGGGTCAATATTCATTAGGAAAATAAATTGCATGTAATATGTGCTCTCAGTGCTTATTGCACAATTGAAGGCATTGCAATTGTCTGAAGTATGTACAATTATTGGTTCTCTGAAGGAACACAAGTTTAAATAAACCTGACATGGATGCTGATGATTTAGAATTGATCAAGCCCCGTTCTTGCACCCATTCACTGTGTCTGGACAATCTGACAAAATATCTACATCATGAAAGGGTCGTACTTCTCTACCTGTCCCTACCTGAATATACCACAGTGGGATTTCATAATCTTGGACCATCAGAGAAAGAAATACAAAGCAATGTTGGGCCATGAAAACAAGGGAATGGAACATTTCAGATGACTGAGGAGCAGACATGAAAGCATAGTTCTGAGGTATATTGGAGTTCTGAGATATATTGGAATTCTGAGTAGAGATGTAGACTACCTGTGGGACTGAATTTGTGTGTTAGTTTCGGGGGGCCCTCCACACACTCAGATCCCTTACATAATCTCAGTGCTTAAAAGGAGAAGATGCTTAGCTTTTGATAAGCTTTCAGTTGTGACCTTTGCTGTAGCACTGAAAGGTTATGGAATATTTCCTTCACAAAGAGGAAATTGCGTGCTCGGTTGACCCTTTTTGGATCTCTTTGGGTATTTGCATAATGACTGCGTTTGTAGACAGACTCTGCGTATATATATGGACATACAGCATGCTAACATCTTAGTTACCTCACAATAGATGAGCATTTACCATCACTTTGGCAACTTCAATCTTAAATTAATTTTCTTTGGTTTTCTAACAGCACATTAAAACTCTTTTCTTTTCTTGACTTTTCCTTCTAGGTGAATGTAAGGGAGTTTTAGACACCATCTTTAATAGAAAGTTAAATCAGTCATAATGGGTTTGCAGATTACCGTGTGTTCTGGTGAGAGTCGGCCCTTTGTTACACAGTGACCCACAGAACTTAAGTACGAGCGCCATTTGTCTTTTACAAATGAGGAATGCACAGTCAGACTGATATTGTTCTAAAATATTGTGGCTAACATAGCATTACCATGTTGTTATTTAACAACCCACCAACATTAAAGGAATTATCCGGAGTAAAATGCACTTTAGATCAATTTACGGATGATTGGGAGTACATACGTTGAGTTGACATCCAAATCATGTAATTCGGATGTGTTTTGAGAAAGTTCGATGTTACCGTTTTTAGTCAAAGCTCGTTAGCGTGGAAGTGAGAAGGGCATACTATTTCGCCGCTACAAAACGCTATTTTTATACCTCTTCTACAGTTCCAAACAACATTGCACTTACGTGGTAGTGAGTAGAGGGTCCCTAAAGCCAAACCGAAGTATCACGAGGTCTTTATGGATAACCACCACCAGACATTTGCAAGAGGAAGTACATTGATTACAAAATAATCATTACTGCTGAGTGAGTCTTTAGTAATTAAGAACTCAGTAACCATACAGTCCATAGATTCTTGTGAGCCTTGTGACAAGCAAATGGAGTAGCTAGCTCTTAATTGATAAGCAAGTTGATGCAAAATATTATAGTTTGTGAACTGCATTTGTTATGGTTCAATGGTGAACAGAAGCTGCGAGGACAAGATGTACAGCAGATGAAATTAACAGACTACTGTCCATCCGGCAGAGGTAAAGCCATAGCTAAATAGCACAACGTATAGGCCTACTATTAGGATAGAAATGTAAACGGCAAGGTTTAGATTAATTAATTAATTATGTTGACTTACCCAAAATAACAGCACGGTGTAGTGTCCATGACAGATTATATCCGATTTAAGTACGACCCCTAAATGTGATGACTGTTTCCGTGAGCAAGCAGCATCCTGCAACGGAATGGAGCTAAAGCAGATCCAAGGGCAAGATGAAAAGAGTGAGCCATGCTTTTGCACCTTGCTCTTGGAAAGGCCCCCCAAAATAAGATGAGCAGCATAGGTAACGTTAGCTAAACGAGACAGGAAAACATGAAATAGACATTGTCCATGGGTAATAAGTTCAGAGAGAAAAGGTATAGACAAACAGATAGAAAGCTTGAGCACTCTCTGGTGAAAAGAAGAAAATGACCAGCATGGTCTGCAGCGATTGCAGCGAAGTCAAGGAGCTTGCACAAGCTCAGAGCTTTCGTAAGCTCGGTTCTTGCACGGCAAGAATGTAATGCAATGTGGTGCAAATCCCGTGGGAAGTGCTTAATGATTGTTCGGTTCGATAACGATTGATGATTGCGATTCGAGTCGACTGCCGAGTCGAGTTGCGTATGTATATGATAAGTGAAGTGTGGTGATGGTAGGATAAAAGAAATTAACTGTTGTGACGTGAGATTACCCAAGGTTTTGCTTGCAGAAGCTAGACCAAGGGCGGCGGTGCGTAGTGACTAGAATGTATTAACGCTTTATTCTGTGCCTAAAGTGCCGGCTGTGCGTAGTGACTGGAGAAGAGTGGCTCGGGTCCATCGTAATTAATATAATGCTTTAGCTGAGCCGAATAACCACCACCAGACCTTTGAAAGGTAGCTTACCTTATTTGACGCTTGCGAGAGCTATTTGCGCATCTAGAAGGGCTTGATCCTGAGGTTTTATATAGGACTCGTAAGCCGACGAAGACCATCTTCCGAGTAGGGCTGAAACGATTCATCGAGTTACTCGAATAACTCGATTACAAAAATTACTCGAGGCAAAAACCCTGCCTCGAAGCCTCGTTAAATTCCTATGACGCGCACTATACGCGCAGGGATCTGATTGTTCCACACGGACCGTTGTTCAGGAAGCACACCACTAGCGCGTGAATCGTGATACATTCTGAATTTAGCTGGCGCGATGGCGGAGTCAAGATATCCATAAATTGCAGAGAATGTCTAAAGTTTTCAAGTAAAGTTTTGGGATCATTACTTACTCAAAAAGGAAAAGAACAAGCATCTGAACCTAAATATCCACTCCATGCGGTTTCACCAAGCGTCAATAAAGTAGGCTGGGCTATTTATCAATCTATCTAGCCTATCTATCATCTATCTACGTAGCCTACATTGATGTTGGCTGATTTTAATCACATACTGTATTTGTAGCGATGTCATGATAGCTTGTTTAGTTTTGATGTTTTTAAGTAAGTAAACTTTTCACGTTCAATTGCAAGACAGTATGCCTAAAAAAAAAGAACCCCTCACACACATGCATATGCTCCCTCATCTTTCCTCATGCACCGCATGCGTTCACACACACAGGTTGCTAGGTTACCATAGCAAATAGGCTCACCCCAGAAATTATTTTTTAGTAGCCTAATGGTAAAATTATTTGTTAGTAGCCTAATGGTAGGCCATTTTTTAGTAGCCTAATGGTAAAATTATTTGTTAGTAGCCTAATGGTAAATGCTGCAGGTGTAGAAATCTACATAAAACAGATATTTATGTTGATGTCAGGTCTAGATTACAGCATGAAACTTGTTGTAGGCTACATATCAATACATTAAATTGCTTTCCCTCTTCTCCCTCCCAGCACTTCACAACATAGCTGGGCGAACAAAGCTGTTCATACTAAGTCATGCACAAGAGGCTGCAATTTTACTGAGAGCATTGAGCATTATTTAATTGATGGCACTGGCACTTAAAAACACTGAATGGGTAAATTGCAATAAATGGGCTTAGTTTTGTAGCCTAATGTTGGAGTTAGAATAAATACCTCTGTGCCAATTGCTTGATCATTTTACAGCCATGTCATTTTCGTTATGCATTATGTGTTTTGGTTGTTTAAAAATGAAAAAAAAAAAAAAAAAAAATCCGATTAATCGATAGATAAAGTGCTAGATTAATCGATTACAAAAAGAATCGATAGCTGCAGCCCTACTTCCGAGCAACTTGATTGAGGATGCAGGTAATCCTAGAGCGGCTGCTGACGTTGCAGCGCCGATGCGAAAGGAATGGCCAGTATATTGGGAGGTTGAGAGCCCGCAGAGCTACCAACCGCTGTCGACTAGTGGATTCTGAACCATTGTTTAGACATAGATAACCCAGTGGGTAGAAGAAAGAGAGGTGCATTAGGAGAAGTGTGTGGGCGAAGTTTAAGATAGTTGATCATAGAAGTATAGGGACAGAAGAGTTATTTACTTTAGAATCTCTGATAATGACAAAGACCTGAGGTGTCCATTTTAGAATGTTTCAGAATTACACTATAGAAGTGGGAGAAGAGGATGGCTGAGCAAGCCAGATCCTGAGAGGTTAAAAACCTGGCTGTCAGAACAAAATTCCCCAGAGCGCATGAACCCATAGAAAGCCATGAGGAACACATTCAAGGAGTGAATTGATAGGGAGTGAAAAGAGAGCCAGGGTTAACTAACCAGCAGCAGACCTAAGGACAGGGATTCGAGGACATATGGATATTCGATAGTGAGTTGCAAAATCTAATGATTTAACAATGCAAGTTCACTAATGCTGCTGCTCCTACTGTAGTGAGATAAAGACATGAAGGGTTAGCGTATAGCTTAGATGAGGAGGTAAATAAAGTTGACATCACATGATCTGGATGAAGTAAGATTAAATATGAACCAAAGCACTGTCCCTCGATGAACGTTTTGGCTATAGGCCTACGTGAACCAGCCCCGCATCCCTGCATGAAGTAGATAGTTACGGTGAGGGTCAGTACTCCACTGCCGACAGATGCATACCCTTAAATTAAAGAGAGAGAATTTACATTAAACAAAGAGGAGCTGCTCCTGAAATTGAAAGATTATTAAGATGTTAAGTAATGAAAAAATGGGAAGGAATGCCATCCCTGTGCTTGCGGCTGCCGTGACGTAATGGGAGATTACGAATGACGACAAGCAAAGTGCATTGTGCTTGGAAAAAGTATAAGGGTGAGTGCAGTATTGGCCTGAAGGAGAGTTTGTGCCTGCTAGAGGTGTTGCTCTTTTTGGCAGAGAAGAGTTTGAGGAAAGATCTTGTTCTAGTCCCTACAGCCTGAAGACCTGCAAGGAGGAATGGAGTGGTTAGAGAGGGGACATAGCATTTTCAAAAGGACCTAGCACGCAGGCAAAATAAACAGCCATGATACATTACGTTGCCATTAGTTAAATCAACGAACACAATGTATGGGGCCTACATATTATGTAGACACATAACCAATGACAGTAACAGACAATAATGATCAGCCAGACATGAGCTAATGAAAATAAGATTAATATGGCCTTCAGGTGCATCGGAAATATTATGGGTTAATGACATTAGTAGCCTACCGCCCTGTAGACAATACCAACAGCATCTCTGCGACTAACACTGCAGCCAAGAAGGAAGAGTACTTTTGTCCCTGTTGGCCTTCCATACACAACAGCCTGACCAGCGAGACAATTTGCCTAGGATGTGGATCTAGCAAAGCTGTATCATGGCAACTTTTTTAAGGAAACCATCGCAAGTGTCGATAACTGGAGGAGCCTAACTGAGTTTTTTTAAAAGGTTCCGTACATGTATGTTAACAGCGTAGCCTGATAAGTCTGACGAAAAGTTTAGCAACCATATTTGCGTTGTTAGCGATACGACGTTAACCTCATTAAGAAACTAGGATCTAACACGAGACTGGGGTGAAGGAGAACCTTCAAGCCGCGGAACTTGTCTCTTTCCGTTGATACGACCGGGCGGACAACCCGAACAGTGACACAATTTGGCCTACCTGAGGGCCAATCTCAATTCTCTGTTTTACCCCTTCCCCTTCCCCTATCCCTTCATCTTACCCCTAGCCCTTGTCCCTCGAAACCGAGTGGCAAGACATAGGGGTGAAGAATATTCCCCTTGGAAATGAGATACCACTAGCCAACCATAAGGGAGAGCTGGATGATTGAAACACTTGAATTAACGTAATTTACAGAGATCGTACCACACTGAAAGCTAATATTTTGTCACTAGCAACCTGTCGTCTGTCAAATAGGCTATAATTGCATTTTCAGCTCGGAATAAAACCGTTCAGGAATTATTTCAACAACAGCTGAACGTGCCTATGTTCGTTCGCAGCCTACCTTGGTCCGGGTGAATGAAACAGGGATGGGGGACAAAATAAACATGCAGTTTGCTATGTAAACATCCCACAACTCCTTTGATATTTTACAATAATATCCAAATGGTCGTTACTTGACATCAGAAGCAATCGCTACCTGCCTATGCGAGGAGTCGGCAGCAGTAGGCCTATGCAGCATTCATATCAGACGAGCGGTAAAAAAGTTCAGCGAATTTAGCTGCTGTTGGACTTTACATTTCTGACATGGTATGCTGCCAATTTGCGGGGTAGACATGGAAATATGTAAAATGCGAGACATTCGCGCAAATAATGATGTGCTGTTAACATTCACAAAACAGCGATTTTTTGAAAACTTCCTCGTGAAGAACAGGACCTTCAATATATGGTCACAAGATTGAATGCAACATAAAACAATTACCATTTTAATTTTATAATCCTTATTAATGCCAACACTCATGTCAATGAATCTCTCGGTGTGCTTATTTTTCCGGTGTGAGCGGTGTATGTTGGGTATTTCTCTTACCCCTCGGTTTCAAGTAAGCTCCCGATCTTACTTGGTTTTAAGGGGTATCTACCCCTTGCCCTTATCCCTACCCCTCGATCGAAATGAGAATTGAGATAGCCCTTCGTCTCACGTGCACGCGCAAAACTAAGGGGAAGGGGAAAGGGGAAAATAGAGAATTGAGATTGGCCCTTACTCTCCGACGTTTACAAGCTACTACATTAATGGAACCCCCGAGACTTTGGTGAGATGCGTCCAACTCAGTTGAAGCGAACGTAAGGTAGGCTAAGCTACTGGTCTGTGACTCCATCACGTTAAAGTTGTGGCGAAGTGAATGACTAGCTACCCGTGCATGGATACGGAACATCGAAAATCGGCAACTGAAAGCAACAAGCAGGTGCAAAGTAAAGTGATTATAAAGGCTGATGCAGACTGGTGATTGGTCGGAAGTAATGAATGAATGAGTGACTCATGCATTGAGTCTTCCTGACAGAATTTAACGCTAAAGCTTCCATTTCCACCTTGTAAAAGCAGTTGTTACTCAAAATTGCAGTTAAATGCGTCAATAAGAGAAACTTTCAAAGACAATAGAATCGCTATTCAGAGCACCAGTTTTGCATCTTTGTACTATATCAAAAGCAACCTTTTCCTTTCAACGTTGTCATCAGTTAACTTAATTACAAAAAGGTGTAGTTTGTATGAAGTGAGGCATGCTAGTGTGGAAAACATGGGGAACACTTGATCTCTTTGAGAGATGTAGGAGAACACACAAGAGAAATCTTCAGTATCCACGCTGTGTCAACCCTCAAAATGTGGAGAGGGAGTTAAGGGGAATTATCAAGTCAAAACCAGACCCCAAGGACACTCTTTATCTTTACAAGACTCTGCTCACAAATCTTGGGGATTATTATCTATGTCTTACTTTTGCCCCCAAAAAAAAAAAAAAGTTTGAACTTTGAAGACCTGAAGAGAATGAATGCAGCTTTATGTATAGTTCTTTGCACCTGATTCAAGGCCTTCAGATTGTATACTTTATGTGAATCAGTGGTTAATTGCAGTGATAAAAAATCATCACATCATCACATAGGGCCTACATGACAACAAACCTACATTCCTATTCAACAAGCACACAGTTTATTTTCAGTTTTGCTTTTAGAAGCCATAGATAAATCACTAATGAATTAGCTATTCACTGCACAGCCTCCACTGTGCCAGTTGGAAAACAAGTCTGCTCCTCAGCATGGATGAAAAGGGCAAATTGCGTCAGATGCCAGGCTGTTTCAAAAACCGGGGTGTGTTGGGGTGGGGGTCCTTCCCTGAATGGTGGGGTGTTTGCGGGACTCCCAAATTGGCATTCATTTAGCACACTCTGCGGTAAGCAGCAGTGCCTCATCAGCACAGCGCTGTCACTCGGGCTAATTAGCAGGCCTCCTTCCTTCAGAGCCACTCCGGGGTCTCCACGTGACTTGACTGTGTGTGTGTGTGTGTGTGTGCGCATGCATGTGTGTGTGTGTGTGTGTGTGTATAGAGCAGAGTTTTCCAAGCTCTGTGAAATTATGATGGATGTCTTTTGAAGCGTCAGGCAGAAATTACCCGTGTCCCAGTTTCAGGCCATCCGCCATACTTTTTGAAGTCTTTCTTCCAGCTGGGATCCATTGTTGAGCTATTTTTCCCATAGTGTACATATGTTTTTTTAACATTTCAATTTGTTGAGATATGCTGGAATTTGGGCTTGGCCTCTGTGCACAGTTAAGGCACAATGTGGGGCAGTGGTAGCGTAGTGACTGAGGAGCTGGGCGTATAAAAGCGTCAGTCAAGTGACCAAGTATAAGTACATAAGAGAACACACACCCAGGTGGACTCTGAGGCTGAAACACACCTCTTGTTTAACCAGCCCATCGCCAGGGTTTTTTCCGCAAGCCAAGCATGAGGGTTAAAGTGGGAAAATGTGCTCTTAAAAGCATAAAATCAATGGCATGAATCTCCTAAATGGCAAATCATGGAACATCACTTACTGATGAGAGAATAAAACACACTAAAAGCTTATTGTTTTATTGGAAATGACATGATACTCCGTTCTTTTAAGTGCTAGAGACTGCATTTCTAATAGGGTATTTTTTTTCTAAGAAAGAAGAAAAAAGCCAAGGCACTCACATGATTGAAAAAGCCTTTATTCCAATGCACTACATTTTTGCATCTAAAGCATTTCTTTAGAATGCACCTGTGCGAGGCATACTGGATTTATTCTCTGCAAAGCACACCTGAACTTGGCATTAATGAAAAAATGTATATAATGTTTGTAGATCTGTGTGTGTGTATGTGTATTCATGAGGTTAGTAAAACTTAAAATGAAGAACATTTTCCACATAAAAAAAAATTATTTTGCTACTTGTACATGTATAGGTGAGTTGACAACTTATTTTAAGGAGTTTGTCATACTGAAAAAGAAAGAAAGCTGTCTCAACCTATTATGGATTTTCAACAAACAGTCTTTCACCTAACAATAGATAAGTATTAAGTTAGTGAAACTTGTAAATCTTGTGACCAAACTTATAAAGCTGATAACAGGACTGAACGTTTAGAACCTTCCAGACCACACCTGAGAAGTAACAAATGATGGAACAGGATCCTGTATATCGAACATCAAAGGTAGGCTACGTGCAAAGTAGTCTACTATTTTTGTGTTTGTTTTACAAGCAACAGCTATCAAACAATGGCACAAAGTGCATCAAAATCATTGTCACGTGACACTACATATGAAATTAACGTTACAGCTTGCCCTTTTGCTAATTTGATTTTAGCTAGCTATCTAGAGACAGTAGGCTAGATATCGTGTCTTCCAAGTTAGCTGCTGCTTGCCCGGTAATTAAACCATTTGAAAAGATGACTTTGTTAGTTGGCGTCTTCCAAGTTACCTGCAGCCTACCCTTTGATAATATGGAGTTAGTAAAGGTAACTTTTAGCTGTCTGGTGTCTTCAAACTTCTGTTAGGCTACGTTTTGTTTCACCGTGGTGGCTGTATTCAGCACTTAAAGGAACACGCCACCCAATGTCAGTAGTAATATATGTTCTTACCTTAACTTTCACGAGTTGAGTCATACCTCTCCCGTGTCGGTATGTGCACTCAAACACTCCGGTGCGCGGCGCGAATGTGTTAGCATGTTGCTTTGCTAGCGGGCTCAGACGTAGCCATAGAGGGAGGAAGATAGCAGTAATCAAAAACATCCACGTTTTCCCTACTTAAATACAGTTGCACGAGTAGTTGATAAAAATGTGTACGGTCACATAACATGAAATGTGACGATTTTCCAAGCGAATAAACAGGAGAACTACAATGTGTGGCGCAATAGCACTTGGGAGTACTTCGACCTAGCGGAGTAATATTAATTAACACCTAATTGTAGATCCTATCCTAAAATAGTTTAGATCTGGGACGAGAGAATTTAATCTAATTCAACATAATTACAGAAAACTTAATCAAGATTGAAAGAAATGTTTCTGTGTAGTGGTGTTGCGTTAATACCACATATGTCATTTGACTGTCCTTTTCCACTCATATTACTATAAAATCCCATAAAACCGGCAAAAATCAAGGCTTCCAATACATTTCTATGGCGCCGTAAGGTGAAGTTGGCGGGCTATGTCTGCCTGCATGGAGCTACTGGACTGCCATTGGCTCATCTGCGTTTGATGGGCAGGGTTTTGCGAACGGTCAATTAATCTAAATGTGATTTAAGTGCATCCTTAGTTATTGGTTACACATTAGAAGATGTTCTAAAAGAAAGAAAGAAGTTAATGAGGTCTCATGTTGAAGAATAGAAATAGAACAGAATTCTTATTATTCTACACTTTGTGTAGATTGGTTTTTTTGAACGACCATATCAGATTTGGATCCCAGATGGCGAGCCCAGCCCAGTGAGACTGAGAACGATCGTGGATGCGGTGTGGCCAACCGTACGATTTGTCTCAGAGAAACCCAAGATTTGTTCATTCGTTCATCGATAAGATAAGATTAGATTTAGATAAGATTTTCCACACTGTTGACTCAACACAGTAGTCATATTCGCACACATTTAAGGAACTGAACTTTGGGAATCAATATACACACTTTTCATACAGGAACTGATATACACTTTTAATACAGGAACTGAACTTTGGGAATCAATATGTATACACTTTTCATACAGGAAATGAACTCTTTGAATCAGTACATACAGGGATAAAGGGGCTTGAATCTAAGTTTCCTTTGATTTTCATATTTTATTTGTTTGAAGAGCTCTTCCTTACCATTTCATTTATATTTTACCCATTTAATGTTGTGTACCCACACTGCTGTTTTGGAGGCCATAAAACTGTCAATTGTTCAACTTATTAATTCCTCTTGTGAGTTAGTTCATTTAAGCATACCCCTCTCCCAAGCCTAGGTTGATGTTTAGTGCTTTAATTACTGGTCCAGGTCTACGAGCGCTACATATGTATGTATATGTATGTATGTATGTATAATGTGTGTATGTATGTATATATGTATGTATGTTTGTATGTATGTATGTATGTATGTATTCGTGCATATTTCTTTCTGTGTATCTTCTGCATAGTATTTAAGCCAGGAGTGGTGTGTGAAATGTCAGCTGATCGGGATATCACACCTGATTCATAGCCACGAACTCTCCTCATGATGCCTTTACCTGGTTGCACCTTTAGTATTGTGCGTGGCAGACAGAGAAAGCACACTGATGAATTGAAATGGAAACTGAAATGTGTTGTTTTAAAGAGATGTTGTAGCAAATTGGAATAAAGGCTTTTAAATCTGTCATTTGAGTCCATTTTTCTATTTGTTTGACCTCCTCTGTCAATATTTTTTTAGTTCTAATAACCAAAAAATATCATGTGTCCAATTTACAGTACATCTCAAATCTGAAACGATCAATTCTAGTGAAGGAAATAAAGTCAATGTTTTTAAGGCTTTGGCAGATAAAGTGAACAGATATGCTGTATAATGTTGGGGGTACGAGGCCAATGGAGTGTCTCCTCAGTATGTGCTCACCATTATGTATTCCAGCTGAGTATGGTGAGAAGTCAGGCTTAAATTAGATATTGCAGAACATCATTACATTCCATGTATGGTCCTTTTTAATAACTTCATTTAGCTTGACAAAAGTGCCTGAGACACCGTTAATGACTAGGGGAGGAATGGCTCATTAAATCCCAATAGATTACTCACTTGTGGATTTCATCCAGCCAGTGTGTGGAGAAACATTTATCTCTGATTACAGTTGAGAAGTTTGGCTGAAATTAATCTAAAATCAATTGCATAGTTTATGTTGGGGAATCGTAGTCCTCTTCCTGGAGGTCCTCTGTATCAGATATTTTAAATTTTTTCCTGCTCAGGGCATACCTGTTTCTGGTAAATATGATACATTTCATTAGCCAATTCTGGTTTTCCCATCTTGCATAATTAGTGCTGGTGGGTTAAGTGAGCTGTGGTAGACTGCTGGTTGATGGAATATGAATAGATTTAAAAACAGAAAATAAGCACATTTTTTGCTGAAAAAGATCATGTATTTAAATGTCTTATGTGGTCTGATATTGCTAGATGTAAATGCATTTGATTGCACTTATTTAATGAAGTACAGTTTAGTTAAAAATTTTGCACCCTGCCACCTGTTTACAATATAAATAGTCTAGGTCCTAGGTAAGATTTGTATGCACTTCATTTAGCGGAGAATATCTCAACTGTTGTAGACTAATATGACCCCATTGAACAACATGGGATGTGTGCCCGGGATGATAGTTACCCGGGATGATAGTTCTGAAAATGACCACAACAGATGACACTATTATCACACTACAGGTGAATGGAACTTTTCTTTGCCTTTATGGATATCCCCATACATTTCTACCAGATTAATTTTCATATTATTAATTAATATTAATTTTCGGTTGTTTTTTTTTGCAATATCTTGGTCATTTTAAATTGTTATTCTTCCATGTATTCCTCAAATAGGTTGTCTTTGACATGAGGCCATTTGGATTTGTATCTAATTGGTATATTTTTTAAGTAATTGCATTTTTTGTATCAGTACCACACTTTTCCATCCGTGGGCATTTTCTATGGAATTTCAAAATTTAACCCTAGGAACCTTTTATTTTTATCAACTGTGACTATCAGGTATACATTTATATATACCGGTGTATTATCAACAACTTTCCATAACATATCAATGTAGGTGTCATAGGAAATTACAAAAAACTGCAACATTGAACCATAACGGATTTGCATACTGTATGGCCATACCAAATATTCTAAGTAGGGAAGCACCTGTATGTGAAGTGCATGAGTGTGCTTCATGAAGTTTTATAGAATGCCATCACTATGGTCGCGTATGTGCCCTGACTATCATACCAACATCCATGGCTTTTTGATGTTGTGGTGAAGCTGCAGACTTGCTACCCTGTAGCCCCAAGTTTGAGGCCTGGCTGATCTATTCGCTATAGGGAAAGATTCTTAAAAGATTGTAGTCTTTTGAGTAAAGCTTGAATGGGGGGCATTAGTTAAAAGACTACAATCTTTCAAGAATCTTTCCCAAATCTTGTCAAAGTTGTTTGGTGTAAGGAGGCCATAACTTGCGTGAGTGTGCATCAGTATGCATACAGTGGGTCCCAGTTAAAAATTGACACTTCATTCACGATCAAGGTGATTCACGCAGCTGGGTGAAATGTAAGTACAACTGCAGCTGCTTGGGGGAAGCATAGTCCGCTGTGGCGTTCTGCGGTCGAACCGGACAGCAAGAGGCTGTGATTGGCCGAGCAAGGGCTGTGATTGGCCGAGTTTTCAGTTTGTTTCTCTGTGTTTTTAGCAGCCTCTGCAACATGCTAGTCCACTGTAGCCTATAAGCTTTGTACATAATGTTAAACATAGCTTTGGATTCAGTGGCAAGATTTCTTGATTGTACAGTGCCTGTCTCTCAGTAATGTTTTAAAATGAGAGCTTCGTCAGCTGGCAGTAGACTTTGTCGGCAGTCATGAGAAGTTCGCTTGCTAACAGAACATGCTGCCCAGAAACCTCGTGAATAGTTCTGTTTTTTTTTACTACACTAACGAGGTTGAAATAGCCTTTGCCTACAGCATCTCCTTAACAGTAATGTTAACAAAATGACAGCATTCATATGACAAAGGAAAACGAATTCAGGCTACAGTCCTACCCAATAGGCCTACTCGAAGCAGATAGCGTTGTCTGACGGTCGACTTGTTGCCGTTTTGGGACATAAAGCTACGTTAAGCTTTTTCACGTCAGGGTGGTATGTGTTGTTAGGCCTACAGCTTCAGAAACACCGCTTCAGAAAGCTGCAGGGGAGCGCGGGGCACAAAGTAACTCGGGGTTAAATGTAACATGGACTTTTTTCCTAGTTGCAGATGGTTGATCGGGACATCGGGACGGGTTGGTCAGTTAACCACATTACTATGAGACGGTGTTCCACAAATTTTCAGTCCGTATGGACGTGTTTTCACGTAGATCTACAGCAAAACGTCTTTTGAAGGCATCAAAGTAAATAGGTGGTAGGCAACTTGTCTTTCGATTACTGAGTTGTGGGTGCAGCTCACTGACTAATCGTCTTGTAGGCTAAAAATGAACACCGTTTTGAAACATGTAGTCAACACATAGGAGCTATCTTAAAAGAAACCTGACCCAACGGAGTTAGTTGTAACGCGCTGTTACAACTGTAGGCTGCAATGATTGCAATACAAAAACATGCGCATGTTAGTTTAGTTAGTTTTGTGATGTTTTGCACTTTTGCCTCATGTGTTTTCAGGTTTGAGGGCTTTTTTTGCCAAGATTGACCTTGGTTAGACTCTGCATATGTTATTTCTCCGTATGGAAAATAAAGTCAATTTTCGACGTCTGTTATCTAGTTCAATAACAAGTGTTGCTTGTTAAAACATGTGACTAGTGAAACTCAAATGATTTTAGAAATATTTAGCCAAAGCCAAAAAGTGTTTAACGTTCTACATACTCGACGCACCCGACCGGTAGCGCAACAATGTGACGTCACAGAAGCGCCGTAACCATTTATACTCGCGCGTCGTGGTCACGACACTAGTTGCAATATTCTCCTGAACAGAGGTGTCGCTGTTGTGAAAAGATTAACGCTAACTACGTTACACAGCAGAAGAAGCTGCATTAAGAAACACTAGTAGCAGAGAATGTAAACGGGCTCTGCTATTATGTTCAACTATTGCTGGTGTAGGCCTACAGGCTATTAATCAATTAGGGACTGTTCATTATTTATTTAAGGGGCTACCGGAGGAGTTTTGGGAGCGTTAGTCAAAAAAGACGTGACCCTCCCTCGCCAGCATTTTTTTTTCTATGACCCTCCAAAGTGATTGAAAAACGCATGACCCTCCTCATTCCCAACAATTTATTGATGCCTTAGGCTACTGGGTCAATTTGGGAGCTTGCATGCTTCGACTCCCTCCTTGAAATGCTTGAAAAGGCTGTTGTTTGCACAATTTCACAAATAATCACCGGGACCGAAACAAACCTGTCAACTTTTCCCGGGTTTATCGCGTATTTTAACTTTTTTCCTCGCTGTCTTAGGAGCTGCAGGGCCGTTGCAAGGGGGTGCGAGGCCCTGTGCGAACTTGACAGATGCAAGGCCCTTTTCACTTACGTGCATGAAATCATGCGATAGCTTACTTTACACATAGCCAAGGCTACCATCGGTGTATTTTAATAGTAGCCTAGTCTAATAAGCTACATCAGCTTGTATTTAAGAGGGGAAATTCAATTGTATAGCCTATAACATTAGCTGAGTCACATATTTGGCCATATGGTGTTTATCATAGGCTACATCAATAAAACCAAATAGTGTAACAAAGGCTAACACTTTAACAGGGGGAATTAATTGGGCATGAATCATTGTGCTGAACGGTATTTGTCAATGAGTAGAAACACACACGACATTCAAACTATTGATAAGATGTAGGCTACTGGTCTGTAGGCTAACATTGGACAAATAAATGACACTGACTCGCATATCCTGACTCAGGAAAAAAAAAAACATTTTCTTGCTTTGCCGCAAACTCAGCAATGAAATCATAGGCCAGTTTGCAGGTAGCCTATAACGTCTTTTTCAATTCATAGAAGGGAGAGCCCAGTCTCTCCTGTGACATGAGGTGCGCAAATAGTTTTTAATAGCCTGTTCAATTTCGAAAAGCTTCGTTCACCCGATGCCAGTCACTGATCGCAATTTCAAAGTTCGGGAAGCTTCGTTCAATCTTTTTAAGTTTTAAGTGCAGTAGGCCCATATCTGCCCCCTTTGGAATTATATCTCGAGCCTATTATAAGGTCCAGTGCGTTATGTCCTGGGATTCGGACGTGCTCAAAAAGAAAAGAAAAAACACTTTTTTATAGATGGTTATGAGGAGCAATATGAGAGAGAAATTTGATGATCATTGATCGTTGTTTTGGGACGTTAAGCCTTTTCCATAGGCGTCAGTGAAGGAGATTGAAGAATGCCATTTTTTTTTATACGAAAATAATTCTTAACTTCAAAAACTCCGTGAATAAAACTCAGCTTCATTCAGACTCAACCCTCTTGTTGCTTTGATATCTTTTTCGTTGTCATTTGAACGTCAGCAAGCAGGCATGTTGCGGTTGCAATTTAAGTGAAATTTCTACAGTTTTTCTTCTACATGCTGTTAGGCTGGGCTACTGTCAATGTACTTGTACAGGTAAATGTTCAACAATTGCTGGTGTACAGGCTATAATCAATTAGCTAAATAATTTGTCCAGCTGTTTAAACATTTTTTGGTGCTACATTCAAACGCAAAAGGTGCTTTGATATCTTTTTCGTTTGAACGTCGGCAAGCAGGCATGCTGAGGTTGCTATCTGCGGATTTATTTTTTGCATTATTTTGAATATGACTCACTCCAGTCTCAACAGCACTTACTTTTTCCACACGCATCTAAGTTCTAACACACATATCCCCTCTCGCTTTCTCTCTCTCCATCCCTGCGCACGGTGCTTTCTTAAAGGAGCTGCACCATTTTACAACAATTGCATCTACATTTTCATATTAGAATGTTTTGTCAAGTGTAAGCTTAAACTACCGTGATCAATTTAAGTTCCCGTGCCCCCACTGCGTCATGGAAGCAGTAAGTCAAGTCGCATCAAAAAGAGTAGTGGCAGAACTCCCAAGTGACACCTTGTGGTTGTTTGTGTCAACTGCAGTTTGTGCCATTTCTGCTGAGAAAATGGGGTGCGTGATTCATGAAGGAACCCGTCCAAACTTAACTGGGACCCACTGTACATGAGTATGCATGGGTGTATGTGTGTGTATGTATGTATACTGTACCGGAGAATGTTTGGGGTGATTTATGGAGCTTTTAACTAGTACATAACAGTTGTTTGATGATTTCCTATGATAATTTGTATTATTATAACTTCATATCTGTAAAATATTGATTTTCATTCCGCAATGGTACAATGTTGCCTGGGGGCAAAAACTAAGTTTATATTCAACCTTGCTATTATCATTGGAACGTTAAAGTGAAAAATACAAAACAACAGGTTTTTTCCCTGTGTTGCAAGGTAAACCTTTCACAACAGAGTCCAGGTATGGGGATGATGATGAGACCTTGTTTCTACATTGACTTATTTGTGGCGGCCCACCACAATATCAACATTGACCACCACACAATGATTTTCCAGGTTGTACTAAATTGTGCTTAAATCTGGTTAGCATCATAACCACACTGCGCTAATTTGTTAAAAACTGTTGCATTCAAGTTATTTCTGCAAACCTACCACCACAAATATAATTTAATTCTGTGGGTAACACTGTGAGACCTCATTCAGTGATAGGATTTTTACATTTGCAGTACTTGCAACAACGGATACCAGCTACCCGACAGGGACACCCATTAATTGTGTGCACACTTGCCACATGAGCAGGGATCTGGTAAACCTTCAGGTTTTGAGATTACACAATCTCAGGGACTAATAAACTGCCCTTTCTTACAAAACCATAAGCATCTGCATTTAAGATCAAGGTGGTGTCTATAAATGGTGTTTGGACCCAAGCTGCTGTTGAATTGGCTCTTTGTATATGTTTTCTTGCATTAGTTGAGGTGCATGCAGCCCTCTCAAAGTCCATCTTAAGGGCATTACTATCGAACGCAGCAATGCGCAGGTCGTCAAATGTCTCCATGTCCGTTGATGGTTTGACACATTAAACCAAGAATGTTTCTGCTATTTGTGTTGCACTCTGTTAGCTTTGGACAGTAAGACATTGAGAACCAGAAAAGAGTTGTCTGGTTTGTGGACAGTGTTCAGAGCTGCAAGTTTGGTTGATATTTTGCTGGTTGTACCGCACCCAGTCAGCACATGTAGTGCTGGGAGACACTGTGTGAGCTCGTCTCCCAGCGCTATGCAGATATCATAAAGTGGTAATATTGATCTTTTCACTCCTGAGTTGCGGATGAGCCAGAACAATTGTTATGTGGTATAATAGGCACACAAAGACATCTGTGTCACCTGATGACAGTGTCAGTGATGTAGATCCATACGTTTTTTTTTCACTTTCTCCAGATCTTTTGGAATTTAGTAAAATAAGGTTTCAAATATGAGTAATTGATATGTACCAACTTATCTGTTCTTTGTGAGGAATAACTTCATGACATGAAGACATTGTAACTTCATCAACTTGTCTGAGACAATCTGGTGATGATATTTTCCCCATTTTGCAAAAAAACAAAACAAAAATACTAGCAGCTAGCTAGCTAGATACAATACACACCAAATTAAATATAAAACTGATACAAATTCATTATAATTATTTAAATACACAAAACTACAACTCATGATAATGACACGCAAGAAGACACATGCCAACACAAAGAATAAAGAGTAGATTTCCTTACTTTTCTTGATCTCACAACTAATCTTGCTTTATAGCCATGTGCTCTGCTATGACCTTAAGACACTATGGCTGCCAAGTAATCTTTTTTTGGAGAAAAAAAAGTTGGAAGTGCTGGCGTGATGACAGCTAATATTTAGAACAGATTTGCTGGAACAGTTTGTTATGTTTTTACGGGCAAGGTTTGCCCAAGTTGTTTTGTGGCTGCTTTTGGAGCCTGAGTTGTCCACAGAGATTGCATTTTTTTACAGTGTATTCAGGACACAGGCAGTGAGGTGAGGTTAATGTTTGCTGTAAGTGACTAAAAATGTTTTAGCCTAAAAAATGTATGACATCGCTTAGAGCACCTTTTAATGCCAATCTTAAAAACGGTTTTATCCCAGGGTGCACACTGTCTCTATTAGGTCACCCCATCAGGCATATCTGACCCTGTGTAGGTCAGTCTAACCCAGGTAATTGGAGCAGAGCTGAGAGGCAAAATCTCCATCTGGACCAAGCAAACCAGAACACCCTCTCAGAATAATTAAATAAACATTTAGCATGGACATGCATACTATCCACACGGTGGGTGGGTGGGTGGGGGGACATTTGTGATGTGGAATTAATAGACATTTGTTTGGATTTTTGGTGTTGTACTGTGGTTGATTGCTTTCTCTTACGAGAACATAATTAAATAAAAGTAAACTAGTAGTAATATATCATTGACTTTGTCAAAATAAGCCCCCCCCCCAACGTCATAAACCACGTCATAACCACGCCCACGTTTTATGCAAATAAATTGTTTGTTATTTTTTGGTTAGTCACGTGAGTGACGTCAAACAAGGCCCCGTCTCCTTGGCAGCCATATTGGATGTTGAGTCATGTGACCGTCATGTGACTGGTGTCAAACAATGCCACGCCCCTTGTCAGCCATTTTGTATGTAGAGTCATGTGACAGTGTCATGTGACAGTCATGTGACTGGTGTCAAACCCCATGGCAGCCATTTTGGCCTCCAAACCCACATGTGTGTTTTGTTGTTATTAGCCTATTATGTGTTATGTGATAAACTTTGTATGAAATGTATAGGAGTGTTAATACCTGAAAATAAACATATAGTATGCTACTACCACAATGACAACCACGTGGCTAATTTGCATAACAAGTGGGCGTGGTTATGATGTGATTTATGATGTTTCAGGGGGCGGGGCTTATTTTACAGAAAGTCAATGATATATTACTACTTATACTGTTTGATCTGCAAGCAATTGTCCCTGGAACAGGTGAAGAGTTTCAAAATCAGGGGATAGAAGAGCATGAACATTATTATAAATGACTATTTTTCTGAATGTCAAATAAAATCCCATGCTGGGGGTTGAAGTGGTAAACTCTGCCACAAGCATGAAGCATCTCGGAACTGATAGATGTTATACATCAATATCTGTTTTCAAGGTGTTAGTGGTTACTTCTTATGGATGTTTTTTTTTTCCAAAGCAAGGTATTATGTGCTTGTAAATAATGATATAAAGCTGAAGTGGTATTACAGTGATTTGAACAAAATATAAAATGCCACTTTCACATCTATGTTGTTGTCAGCATTATTAATTAAAAGCTTGAATGTCATAAATGCTAAAAGTCACACTGTTGTCAAAATGTCAACCCAGTGCAAAAATAATATAAAGATCTAGGGATTTATGGATGGACTGATTTATCAGTGTTGAAATGCTGACTGTAGATATTGGCAGAGTTTATGTGGTTCCTTGCTGTATGGCACATATGCATAACCCCCTAATGTTGATGGATCCCTTGGCCTGACAGTGAATGTAATCCATTTTCCTGACATCTGTCCATCACAGGAAAATCACGCTAATCAATTTCACTGTTCTGGCCTCTTCTGATGAGAAGCAGGCACTGCCCCATGGGGGAAAGTGTTTCAGGAGATTCAGCCCCTTTTTTGATGCCAATCAGCAAGGGAAGCCATCTCAGACCAGGCGGTGGAAAAAGAGGCCACTGCATTTTGTTTTATCTAGATTACTGGAAATATCTCTGGCACAGAGCCTAGATATTGAAATGAAGATTGATTTATGTGAAAAGTGCATCCAATCTGGCTCCAGAGTCAACTACTCACACACAATTGACATAGCCCAACTCAACTGTTGCTGAACCATCGAGACCTGGACAGATTACTACAGATTATTGGTCACCCTGCCTCATAATAAATGTAAACCCCAATATATATATATTTATTCATTATTGGTCACCCTGCCTCATAATAAATGTAAACCCCAATATATATATATTTATTCATATTATGCTGTATATTCATGTCATTGTTATCCTATGTAGGCTAATATACTTTTATTAGGCTACCATCAAGGACATGAATGAATTTATACAGGAAATGAACATTTGCCAGGAACATGTTTATGCAAAGACAGAGCTTTATTAAAACAAACACAACTATGTACAAAGCGAGGATCTGCCCACACATGGGTAAAGGATGATCCAAAAGCTACAACTCAGTGAACTGTCCGTTTGCCTCCTCGGGGTTGTAGGTAACTGGCGGCATTCTTTCTGAGACAGGTCCGTTGTGCAGACGCCTATTGTGCGTGGCTCTGTACTTCAGAGTCGCCTGGACTGCAGTGTCGCACGGAGTTCAGAAAGCTCGGGCTACGAAATGACGGCGACTGTACAATCCATCCAGAGACCCCGCCAACAACACCATCTTCTTCGTCAGACATGAGGTCTACGGCGGCGGACTTCCAGAGTTCCATCTTGTCTTCTGCTAGCACACTCGGCGTATGGACACAACACATCTATCAATGCACCTGAAAAATAGTCACCAAATAAAGTCTTACCCTCTTTCTTCTCACTCGACTCCGAGCTGAACTCTTTGCAGCTTCCGCCCGCAATGAGTTTTCTGGCTGGGTAGCTTCTATACCTAAAGCTCCTGAGTACCGTCTCGTAGTACGTCTTACAGGCGGCTGGAAAACAATTAAATGAGAGTGGTATGAATAACAAACAAAAACGCAAGTCACAGTAACATTAAACAAGGAAGGAGAAACAGTAAAAAAAGTCACTTACACACAATGTCATCTTTATCAACATCGATAAAGGCTACTAGGCTACTCTTAGCTTTGGTTTTAGGCTAGGCTACTTTTAGCTTAGCTAGCGTCATCGAACATATTCTTACCGCAAGCTTGGGATTGTGCACCTGTCTTCTCTTCTTGGAGTTAGTCTCTCCTGCACAGTTGTTCGACTCCAGAGCAGCCAACTCCTCTATGGACAGCAACCTGGAGTTTACAGAATTCTGCAGTTGAGTGAACCGCTCATTAATATCGGCAGTATGTCGATTAAGCTGACGAGACAGTCCACTGATAGCAAGCAGTTTCTTCTCGTCAGTCTGCAGACTGGCTGAAAGTTGTTGATCGCGTTCAAGAGGAGTTGAAGGCGAGTTGAACGCGAGACATCGTCCAGCCATTGATCACGAAGCACCAAAAACCAAACACAGGAGCTGGAGATAAAATTCTGAGTACAGTAACACAAACATGTCTGTATACATGCTCGTCTTGCAAGTACTGCTGTATGGGTCATGCCCATGACCTTACACGTGATTGGAGTTGAAGGCTTGTCAGGCTCCTCCAATCACATGCGAGGTCATTGTTATACGGAAGGACTCGCGAGACCAGCTCACGTCTATGAAACAAGAACGATGTGCCCGCCTATGAAGCTGTCAGTTTCCTAAGACTGAAGAAAAGACCTCGGCGCTTCTGTGAACATTGCAACACTGAACTCTCTCATACACAGTATTATGACCACAGAAAGCGCTATTTCAAAAATGGAGTTTGGGAGAAAAAACCTAAAAGGACTAGGTCAGATAACATACAGAGCCTGTTGCTATCCAGTCATGACCCAACCAGCGGGAGTTATGTTCAACTGTGATCTCTGCAGACCCCTCAATCTGATACTAATGTTGTTTGCATGGAATGCACATTTTATAGGGATGCACGATATATCGGCGGCCGATATATTATTATGTGCTGGTGTGTTTGCACTTTACTGCGCTGGTCGGGGAAACAAATAAACAAACTAGTGGGACGAGTACATAAGTAGGCCTAGTTCTAAGTTGTGTTTTAGTATTATATTTGCATGACTTTAGCTTGGGTTTTGTATTATTACCTAGATATATGCTAACCATTCGTGCTTCAGTTCCAGACAGGTCATCATAATAAGTTATTAAAACCTTCGGGGCTAACTCCTTTCATTTCTGCTGCAGCAGGTTGTGCGCAACAGAGTAGACGGACATAAGATACAGTCTGAGTTGCAGCTTTATTCAGTTGCCCGCAGTTGAAACTAAACCTAAGTTTCCCTCACAAACTCTGATTTAGTCGCTATACTGTAGCTTATTCCAAGCTGAGCCGTTTATGAGCGTTTAGTCCTAAATGAAAACGATTCAAACTCTCTAGCCACTCACTCGCAATTCACTGATGTCAGGTTCACTTAAAGGAGCCACACATACTGTAGGGCTAGGCTACTGTTATGTTGTTGACTGCCGTACTATTGAGGACTAGCCTATTATGAGTTCTGTCCATCATTTGGTGGTAGGTAAAATTACTGCAATAAAATTATGCTTATTAAATGCTTTCCCCAAATCACTTTTCACATTTTTTTTTCAAGAGTAATATTATCGGTTATCGTATCGGTATCGGCCACAACTGTAGATTACATATTGCTTGTGTCTGTTGACCCCTGACACCCTTAACAGGGACAACAAGGACGCGACCCCCCCACATAGACATAATGCCTTCTACTGCCTTCATTGTATTCTTACTGTTCTGTTTTCATTCTTTTTACTCCTTTATGTTTTCATTTTTTATCCTTATATGTTGTACTTGCGAGCAAAGATTAACCGGAGTCAAATTACTTGTTTGTGTACGCAAACCTGGCCAATAAAGATGATTCTGATTAAAACTAATTTTTGAAATAAATCATTTTGTGTATCTTTTTTACATAACATTTGCCATTGCTAATGGCATACACAGTAATTAGCATAATTTCATTAAATAAATCAATTCAAGCTAAAATGTAAGAGTCTATAATTAGGCTATACTGAGCCTGATCTATTTGTACATTTACATGTTAAAGCCTCCCCTAGAATTAGGTGGAGGGGGGTCATGGGTCAATTGTCAATTTCTGACAATTCATGGCAGTTTTCGGCGTTGCCTGCAAATTGCCGTGAACAGCCGTTAACCTGAACTTCCGCGACAATCTACAGTGCCGCATACTGACGAAAATCACACTTTTCATGCAGTGCCACTTGTTGCACAGAAGTCCAATCAGAAGAAATTTGACTCAGTGTTTCAGAACAATTCTTAAAAGAAACACTTTAATGACTCGCAATACCCATGGTTAAAGTCTTACTTGTTTGTGATTAATATTCTACAAAGTGATGAACTACTTATATGGTCTTTGTGATTCCCAAAGACCTTCAAGTCATCCAAATTACACTAAGGCTTAAAGTAGAGTAGACTGGCCTCCTGCATGTGTCCATTCTAACTGGCGTTTTGTAGATATTTGCATAATTGTTGTGACTGGATTATCGCATAGGCTACAGAGGCAACAGCCGATATGTCGCATGTGATGTAGTAATTCCTCTGCACAATCTGTTACTTACAGACTGCGTTGCTGCTGTTTATCTGACTGCTAAACAAAGCCTAATAACAAAAGTGGTCTTGGGTGGATTACCTCATCCCTTTTCAGTGCCTTTATTCTTCATGGCGGCCTATTCGAAATTAATTATAAAAAAAGAAAAAGTCCGAGAGTTAGGTTCAACTGATATCTGTCTGTAGTCAATAGCAGTGATGCAAAAGTCATAGATATTGTCTACAAAGACATTGGTGTTAGCTTGAAAGATCTTTTAGTGTCATACAAAATATGAGAGAGAGAGAGAGAGAATCTCTTTCCCATTATCCCTGTGCAGAGAAGAGAAATAGAAACAGCAAAGAAAGAGAAATATTTGTGCACTGTGGATTTCTTTGCTCTGAGTGAGGGACATAGAATCTCAAGGTAAAATCCCAAAGCAGGCAAATGAGTCAGTCAACACTTGGCGTCGTGTCGGACTGATTCTTGGCCCCATGCCTTCCTAATGTCGTTGTTAGCCCTGAGCACAGCACCAGCAGATGCACTGAGATGCAGAGGGTGTAATTCATAAATTATGTACTTCCATTTGAGAGGGAGGCAATTATAACATACTCTCCCTGATATGTTGCCTCAGATGCTTTTATTTTCCTTCCAACAGGGGTGCATCTGAAATCCTGACCTGTACCGAAAGCAATTAAACAGGGGACTGGCACTGCATCGCGTCACAAAATTAACAGCTGTTTTGCATGTTAATTGAAATGAATCCCAGTTGACCAAGAGGCAGCCAATTAACTTTTTCCTTTTTGCCTGTGAATGGCTGGTGCTGGGGGAGTCATTTCCCTTCCTTCCCTTGACAAACTAACACTCATGTGCATATAATCACTTCTTCTTCAGGAGCCTTTGATTTATGAGTGAGTGCCACTGAGCCGGTGATGTGCTCGGATGTCACGCCTCAAACACAGGGCCTCAACGACCACTGCTGAGGAGCTGGCTGCCATTCAGTATCACAGACAGAAGAAAGGTGACTGGATAACATAGTCACGGAGATTGACTATACAGTATCACAGACAGAAGAAAGGTGACTGGATAATAAAGTTACGGAGATTGACTATACAGAATCACAGACAGAAGAAAGGTGACTGGATAATATAGTCACGGAGATTGACTATACAGAATCACAGACAGAAGAAAGGTGACTGGATAATATAGTTACGGAGATTGACTATTCAGTATCACAGACAGAGGAAAGGTGACTTGATAACATAGTTAGGTTGGATGCTGAACAGATGCTTATCATCAGATATATGTGCAACATAAACGTAATTAATTCTTCATCATGTTTCTTAATCTAACAATGGTAGACATGAATGATCGTGATCCATGGTGATTGGCAGTAACAACAATATAACTAAACTTAGGGTTGTCACAATAATAAATCCTATTTGACAAATTATCACAATAATTGCTTATGTCATGATAATTACAGATGCAATAATGAAGACTGGAAATGAATTTTATTAACGTTTCTTATATTTATAAACTATTATAAATATGTATTTTTTTCTGATTTTCCTGGTAGTAAAATATGGAGCCCGGGAGGTGACATGAAAAAAAAAAAGGTAAAAAATCTTAAATTTGTTTTGCGAGATCTCGAGTTTCTTTTGCGAGATCTTGACTTTCTTTTGCAAGATATTGAGTTTGTTTTGCGAGATCTCGAGTTTCTTTTGCGAGATATTGACTATCTTTTGCGAGATCTCGAGTTTCTTTTGCGAGATCTTGACTTTCTTTTGCGAGTCTCGCAAATCCATCAATGCATATGAGAACCACTAGAAATGTTCCGGAGAGCTTTAGCCACTGGAATTAGGTTGCAGTTCCTTATTATGACCGCCGCGCAGCGAAGCGGCGGTCATATAGGTTTAGTCAGATTTTTTTTTTTTTTTTTTTTTTTTATTTATTTTTTTTTTTTTTTTTCATGTCCAAATTTCCGTCAATGATTCCCGGGACACTGAAAGACCGGGGTAGACAAAACTTGGTGGGCATGTAACCCCACATGGATAGCATGGAACCATCGTTTTTCGTTTTGATCTGTAGCCCCCACGCTGGACTGCACCCCCCGAAAGGAGGGTAGGGCAGACACAGTTTTCTGTGAATATCTCGAAAACCGTAGGGTTTAGGAGGACCATTTTTTTTTTGTATGTTGATCTCAAGGGGCCATGTCAACCCATTCCATAACCACTCATTTCATGTATAGCGCCACCTAGTTAAACACAAAAAAGTAAAAATGAGGTGGTGTAATTGAAGGTATCTGTGACCTAACATAGTCAAAACTGCACGAAATTGGAAGTGTAGGATCATTATGACACCCTCTGTATGCACGCCAAGTTTTGTGGAATTCCGTTCATGGGGGGCCACACAATAAATTAATTTATGTTACTATACACCAACTGGCCTGTAGGTGGCCGGAGACAGTTTTCTGTGAATATCTCGAGAACCGTAGGGCCTAGGAGGTCCACCTTTTTTGTATGTTGGTCTTAAGGGGCATGTCAACCCATCCCATTACCACTTATTTCATGTATAGCGCCACCTAGTTAAAAAATTAAAAAGCAAAAAAATTAGGTGTTTTCATCTCAATATCTCTGGCTGACAAGGTCAAAACTGCACGAAATTAAAAGTGTAGGATCATTATGACACCCTCTGAATGCATGCCAAGTTTTGTGTACTTTCGTTCATGGGGGCCTTACAATAAAATAATTTATGTGTACATTTAGTGACATACACCAACAAGGATTCCCGGGACACTGAAAGACCGGGGTACAAAACTTGGTGGGCATGTACCCCCACATGGATAGCATGGAACCGTCATTTTTCGTTTTCATCTGCAGCCCCCGCTGGACTGGACCCCGAAAGGAGGGTAGGGCAGACACAGCTCTCCGGGAATCTTTTATGGTATGTTGGTCTCAAGGGCCCACATCAACCTGGCTCATAATCACACATTTGTGATTTGCCCCCGGTAAAAAAATGAAAATCAGTAGGATTAAAAAGAAAGCCAAAATAAATATTCATCATCATCATCATGGCTGCATTTTCAGTATTGGCGAGAAGTAGTCGTTTGTCCACTAGATGGCGATCGTTGCAGTGAGACGTAATTTTGTTGGAAGTTAAAAGTGGGTTGGAAAAACAATGGACGCTTCATGCAAGGACTGTAATTTACCGCAGCGAACATCTAATAAGGATAGGACGATGTTCACATGAAGTGTAATTCCCATTTCTTCTTGAAGCCGAAATAAATCTGAGGATGTTTATCGGACATGCTTGGTTTTTACTGCAGGTACGTTAATCTTGTAATATCAATAAGGACCTAGGTAATGTTACCGTTAAGCGTTGGTTGAGTGATGGAGGCATTTGATTTATTGCATTTGTAGAAAACTATAAATGCGGTTATACCAAGCAAATGTATAGCAGCACTGTTTGTATCTTTCGACTGTCATTTATTGCACGTGCTACAAAATCATTCTGTGCAATGGAAGATTTACCAAGGTTACACCGGTCTGATACAGTTTTGCCTATACATGCGTGAGACTGAGACGCCTGTTTATTTTGTTTTAAGTGCGTGCAGGGTGTGAGAGGGGAATCGATGTGCTTTGATTACAGCTTGGTAGTTGTAGTCTGTGAAATTAAAAACGCGGTGTGTGTGAAGTATCCAAACAATGACACCTTCATTTCATTATGGCTGCTTTAGCAAAACACCTTAAGTTACTGTGTAGTGGGTCCCATTTAGAAGTGGCTACTTCATTCGCGCTTTCCTTGACTCATGGAGCTGCGTGAATGTTATTACAACTTTTCGCCACGATATGACAGTTTAAGTCCGCTTGATACTGTAAGGAGTAAGCCATTGGTTTCCAAAGGAGATTTTATTTGTGTCGCCAGCATAGCCTATTGACAATTTATGTTGTCAATAGGCCTACCTTATAATCCTACCTGTAGCTTAGGGAAGCTAACAGCTTTCTATTAGGATCTAGTTTGTTAGTTACCGTTTTGTCATAACTCCCTGATGCATTTTTGCATTTAGAATAGCCAGAGTGTAGGCTATATCTCAATCGGAAAATTAAACAATATCGGTGCCTATGGACTAGGCTGGGTGAACCCAGCCTGATCTGCCGCTATTTATTTTTTTTGATTTCTTAAAAGATTGAGCTTGGTCTGATGAAAGCCAGACTAGCCATGGACCTCAGTTAAACAATGCAAGGGAACATGAATCAGCCTATATTTGCACTAACAATAACGGACAAAAGCTCTTCAACTTTGGCCCGTTAAAATGTATGAACAGTCTAGCGGCGCATTTCATCAAGGCCCATTTGGACATGTCAGTTATTTGCACCACTGGTTAGATGTAAAACAGCATTTCGTTTCAGACTAGGCTACTGTTACTTAATTTGTGCATTAACAATAACGTTTCAGACTACTGTTACTTAATTTGTGCATTGACAATAAAATTATTACATGAACTAAAGATGACTAAAATCTTATGTAGAAGAAGAAACATTCACAAAAAATCCATCCATCCAAAAATGACCTTTGTTTTGATAGCTGTTGAAAACGGCATGGAACTGACAGAGATGTTTTTGTTTAAAAATACATAAAAATAAATAAATAAATAAATAAATAACATTATGCTGATACCTTTTGCTTTTCCCAAATACAATGTAGCCTACAGGTGTAAGTGACCTTTCATCAATCCAGTTGCATTGGATGAACTGTGATGAACTGCCCTACTTGTGATTGTTTAGAGATTTTAAAGGTTTTATAACAATTCTACATCTTTGGCTATTCTACAATCTATTCACCTTTTCAGCACCAGTAGGGTACTTTCTGTGCAGCCGCACACACACACTCAGGCATGCCAAACAAGCATACACAAAAGTTTTAAGAGTGGGGGATGGAGTAAAATATGGAGACAAATTGAAGTGTGATTTATTTTCGCGGAACGGATGTACAGGACTGAGCGGCGGTCATATTTTGTACCGCTATGCGGTACATCTAGTTTTGGCATCTGCGTTGGTCTGAGGTTGTGTTCCACATTCCAGCCATTATGGCCTAGGTATACGCACGCAGCACAGGCGAGCACAGGCTACCAGGAGAAACATCAACCAATTCCGATCAATTAGTTAAAATAATATAGATGAACCATACAATTGCAAGCGACCATGCCACAGCGGGCTACTGTATTAATGTCATCATTGTCCTACCGTATCCTCGAACTCGTCTGTTGCCCGAACGTGAAGCCAAGAACCATAGGCCTACCTTCTTTGCGTTCTCTCCCTCCTTTTTTGTATTTTCTATCCTCTGTTTATGTTCTTTTTTCTGGCTACCAAATTAGTTTACAGACATTTTCCCACTAGTTTTGCCTACCAAGCATACGCGTAGCCACTGCCGGGCCTGTCTACTTGTCAGTCTTGCCCGTCCAATTAGAGGGCTTTCCTTCGTTTAAGTTCACTATCCAAAAAAGACGCGCAAGTCAACACTGCGCTGATAGTTCAAGAATCAGTAAAATCGCGTAGGCTACAGCCGGCAGCTCCATAATTGTCAGGTGTGATGAAATGCGTTCATATTCCATTTTTTATGTCATAAACGCTGCATGCATATGAAAAGGCTTTGCAGTAGGATTGTCCGATGGTCAAGCTGTTGCTTCAATTTGTGTTTTAATTTATGCAACGCACCGATGCTGGGTTCATGCAGTTTTGCGCATGTTTAAAATGTTTAGCCGACAGCATAATGTGTCATTTTTGTACAATAAGTTCCACTTTTCATTTCATGAATGTAACATGCCTATGATAAGGCTTTGACGTTGTCCAATATGGTCAATCTATTGTCTCAATTGATAGATAGATAGATACGTTATTGATCCCTAGGGGAAATTCAAGAATTGTGTTTCATGTGACGCACCGAAGCTACATTCATGCATTGTTTTGCTCCAGTTGAAAATGTTTCTGCGTAATTTGTCAGCTGTGATCAAATGCCTTCAATAAATTCCACTTTGTCATAAATATAACATGCCTATGATTAATGTTTGTATGGCCACCCATTAGAATATTTCTGGCTACGCTACCGAGAACAGAATCTCTCAATCTCACGTCTTGATAGGTCACGTCTAACGTAGCCTACTACCCCCACGGGGGAGGGGTAACTTTTGATACATTTTTAAAAACTAGATTTACCGCATAGCTGTACAAAATATGACCGCCGCTCAGTCCTGTACATACGTTCAGCGAAAATAAATCACACTTCAATTTGTCTCCATATTTTACTCCATCCCCCACTCTTGAAACTTTTGTGTATGCTTGTTTGGCATGCCTGAGTGTGTGTGTGCGGCTGCACAGAAAGTAGCCTACTGGTCACTTACACCTGTAGGCTACATTGTATTTGGGAAAAGCAAAAAGGTATCAGCATAATGTTATTTATTTATTTATTTATTTATTTATGAACAAAAAACATCTCTGTCAGTTCCATGCCATTTTCAACAGCTATCAAAAACAAAGGTCATTTTTGGATGGATGGATTTTTTGTGAATGTTTCTTCTTCTACATAAGATTTTAGTCATCTTTAGTTCATGTAATACTTTATTGTCAATGCACAAATTAAGTAACAGTAGTCTGAAACGAAATGCTGTTTTACATCTAACCAGTGGTGCAAATAACTGACATGTCCAAATGGGCCTTGATGAAATGTGTCGCTAGACTGTTCATACACATTTTAACGGGCCAAAGTTGAAGAGCTGTTGTCCGTTATTGGTCGTGCAAATAGAGGTCCAGGGCTAGTCTGGCTTTCACCAGACCAAGCTCAATCTTTTAAGAAATCAAAAAATAAATAGCGGGCAGATCAGGCTGGGTTCACCCAGCCTAGTCCATAGGCACCTGATATTGTTTAATTTTCCGATTGAGATATCGACGCTCTGGCTATTCTAAATGCAAAAAAGCATCATGGAGTTATGACAAAACTGTAACTAACAAACTAGATCCTAATAGAAAGCTGTTAGCTTCCCTAAGCTACAGGTAGGCTAAGGTAGGCCTATTTCCAACATAAATTGTCAATAGGCTATGCTGGCGACACAAATAAAATCTTGTGAGGAGGTGATCTCCCCCCTCCTCACTGCCACGCTGTGAACTCTTGATAGAGTAGCGTTTTGCGAGGATACTCGCAGCAGGTACCGTGGTTACGTTGCGCAAGCAAAGCGCAACGCGGAGTTCGTATTAACATTCATATTTACGCACACTCGCATACACTCACACACATACACGTATGAAACACACCAGGACTTTGATGAACAATGTAATGCTTATGGACAATGTTGGTATGTTTGCTGGGAACTTGGGCAACATGCCAGGACTGGGGAAAAGTTTGTGGCGCCATTGCAACAGCCTCGCATTTTGGCGTTTTCACGCACAGAGCTCCGCGACAGGAAAACGCACTCATTTATCATTTCTTCCTTTCTGCATTACAAAGTAATTTACATACCATCTTTGACACGTAGTGAGGGCCCCACTGCCATGTCTCATTTTCCATCATTCCTTCATTTCCCCATAGCCACGAACACAAGCATACCCAACTTACCTGTCTGTCGCTTCCAGCTCATCTGCCCATCGCGGCGGCTCGCTGGGGGAGGAGGGGTTTTCTCTCAGCCTCGGGCTGTGGGGAGCGTGCATTAGAACATATTGGTGGTGGATAATCGCGATTATGTATATTTTTTGATTTAGAGGATTTATTGTTTGTGTAAATGCTTTTGTGTGATATACTTACCTTGCGATGGGAAATGGGGTGAGCCACTTGGCTCTGATTGGTGTCAATTTGTAAGGGAGGGGTTTCCTTGTTAAAAGGGGAGCCTCATTTCTGTTCAAGGGAGCGTTGGGGTGAGAGCTAAATGCTGATGGGCTGTAAGTACCATGCTCTGCTGACTTGTGTTTTTTTTTGACTGGCTAAAGATATGGTTGTTTTTTTGCTTGTGCCAAACCGGGAGCTACAAGCTAATAGCTAAAGCCAGTATTTTTGTTGGACATTTATTTAATTTGCATCTTTGGTTATTTTTGGATTATTTTGCAATACTACGTTTGGCATTTCACCCCATGTGGGTATTCATGGAACTGCACCTTTTTTAAGAATAAACCACCACCTATGCTTGTACATCTTGCCTGGTGAGCCTCCTTCCACCTCCCAGAGTCCAGCCTTGCCTCACCCGCACCCAGGGTACCGCGAGCCCATTCACAAATCTCCTTTGGAAACCAATGGCTTACGCCTTACAGTATCAAGCGGACTTAAACTGCCATATCGTGGCGAAAAGTTATAATAAAATTCATGCAGCTCCATGAGTCAAGGAAAGCGCGAATGAAGTAGCCACTTCTAAATGGGACCCACTACACAGTAGCTTAAGGTGTGTTGCTAAAGCAGCCATAATGAAATGAAGGTGTCATTGTTTGGATACTTCACACACACGTGCTTATTAATTTTACACACTACAACTACCAAGCTGGAATCAAAGCACATCGATTCCCTCTCACCCCCACGCGACTTAAAACAAAATAAACAGGCGTGTCAGTCTCCGCGCAATGTATAGGCAAAACTGTATCAGACTGGTGTAACATTGGTAAATCTTCCATTGCACAGAATGATTTTTTAGTAGCCTTGCGTGCAACAAATGACAGTCGAAGATACAATTACAGTGCTGCTATCAATTTGCTTGATATAATCGCATTTATAGTTTTCTACAAATGCAATCAATCAAATTGGCCTCCATCACTCAACCAACGCTAACGGTAACATTACCTAGGTCCTAAGATTAACATACCTGCCGTAAAAACCAAGAATGTCCGATAAACATCCTCAGATTTATTTCGGCTTCAAGAAGAAATGGGAATTACATTTCATGTGAACATCATCCTATCCTTATTAGACGTTCTCTGCGGTAAACTACAGTTTGTAGGAACTTGTAGGAAGCGTCCATTGTTTTTTCAACCCACTTTTAACTTCCAACAAAATTACGTCTCACTGCAACGATGCGCCATCTAGTGGACAAACGACTACTTATCGCCAATACTGGAAATGCAGCCATGATGATGAATATTTATTTTGGCTTTCTTTTAATCCTACTGAATTTGTAATTATGTATCGGCCGTTCTAATACCGATAGTATGTGGGTGCCTGTGTGTGTGTGCATGTGTATATGTGTGCACCGCCATCTACAGGCCAATGAGTGTACAGACCCCCCCATGGATGAAATTCTACGAAACTTGGCATACCCCCAGAGAATACCAGGTCAATCAATTTGGTGCAGTTCTGAACATCTTAACTGAAAACTGAAGATAGGGGCGATTAAAGCAGAATTATATTGCATTTTCATTTAATATTCATTTTTTACCGGGGGGGTGCAAATCACAAATGAGTGATTATGGGCCAGATTGATGTGGGCCCTTGAGACCAACATACCATAAAAGATTCTTCATCCTCAGTGCCACGGTTCAGGTAGTTATTTAGGAAAAACTGCTTTTTTTGCAGTTCGGGAGGCCCAGCACGGGGGGGGAGTGGCCCCCGGGGACGAAACGAAATAGGAGACAGATGACGTGAAAAAAAACGACGAGGAGAAGTAGATGACGGAAAAAAAAAAAACTTTGACAATCCCTATATGACCGCTTCGCTAGCGGAGGTCATAATAAATCGTTATCAGCCAATAGGGAAACTGCCAGAAACAACAAGCAACAACGCTTTAAGCTGGTAAGTGAGACACATCGATGAATGCACACTTAATGCAGAATCACCACAGAAAGTGTTTATTTTATTATATATTTGCGAGATCTCGCAAAAGAAAGTCAATATCTCGCAAAACAAACTCGAGATCTCGCAAAAGAAAGTCAATATCTCTCAAAAGAAACTCGAGATCTCGCAAAACAAACTCAATATCTCGCAAAAGAAAGTCAATATCTTGCAAAAGAAACTCGAGATCTCGCAAAAGAAACTTGTGATCTCGCAAAACAAACTCAAGATCTTGCAAAAACAAACTCAAGATCTCGCAAACCTAGTCAGTGTTTGTCCCAAGTACATACCTTTTCTCAGTATTTTTTTTTTTTTTACCTTCGTTTTTTTTTTTTCATGTCACCTCACAGGCTCCGTAGTAAAACACCTGGCCATGGTGATTTTAACATTCAGACATAATGGTGGGATCAGTTATAATGTGCAATGCTGTGTGTATGAGTGTCTGTCTGTTGGAATGAGCATGTGTGTGTGTTCACATCTTAATCTCAAGTAATTCATTCATCCTTTTCGGTATGACTTTATAACAAGAGTACACTTATAAAGGGTTTATGAATGATTAATAGGTCATTAATGAAGGTGTTACAACCATTAATAAGCAACAAATCATTACACAGCTATCCAGTTGCCTTATCACTCATCTCACTCATCACAAAATAATGTGTATGGCATTTGTATAGCACTTTCACACTGGCATTACTCCAAATTCTGACACCAATTCAAAAACACCACTGTGCTGTCTGTGGTTTCAGTCTATTTCTCGGATGGTTCAAAATTAGCCCTGGACCTGATCTTCTGTCTCTCTGGTGGCACACTTTGCTTTAATGGCCAGGTATCGCTTTTCAAGTGAGGAAAGCAATGACTAACTAGTTGAATTTGTTTTCCACCACATCAGTGGATCATATTCACATTGAGCTGAGGTTTAGCTGGGAAACCATAAATCTCTAGGTCTATCCTTTCATTTAGTGTGCACCTTCCTTGTTTTTCCTGTGTTGGTCTTTTTAAATTAGCATGATGCAGAATGTCACTCAGAGTGTGAAACTTGTCTTGCCTTGTTTGCTGTGGAACACTTGTATCATCCCTACTCATAAGCATTGTTTGCTGTGGAGCACTTGTATCATCCCTACTCATAAGCATAGTTTGCTGTGGAGCACTTGTATCATCCCTACTCATAAGCATAGTTTGCTGTGGAGCACTTGTCAAAAAGGAAGACTCACTACCAAGGTCAGGGCTTGAAAGTCGGACTGCCCAGACAAAATCTGGATGAATGGCTTACCCTAGATAAGGTGGGGGGTGAGTGGCATGTAACATCTGTCTGGAGTCTGGGCCCATTTCAAAGCCATCAGACAGGAGACCAGGAATGGTAACTTTTGATACAAGGGACAGACTTGTATGACCTGCCAACAGCTTCAGTATTTTGTACTGAATATACTCCTAAAAAAACAGAGGAGACTGTATACTATGAATATTACAAAGATTGATTTTAAAATTCATATATTAAACACAACCCACTGAACCAGACGATTCTATCATACTACTGGTAATAATTTTATGATAATTGAATCTTCATTCTAATTCGAAGGGAGTCATCTCCTAGAAAATCGAATAACAAGATGTACAAAGGACGGCAAAAGTAAATGTTAAAATATGTTCACATTACTTCAACTGAGAGCTTACATTGTTCATATAGGGTTCCATTAACATTTCAGACTCAATCTCTCTCCTTCAGTAAAGTCTCATTCTCTTAGAACAACTGTCCCCTAGAAATAAAATATGATAGTGAATGGGATTAGTTGGCCTATGTTAATTCACCAAATGTAGTCACCTTCCTTTTGCAATCAATAGACAGATAAAGATCATTTCATTAATTATTGATACAACATTTCTGTACATTTTAAATTCATGCTGTACTTCACTGAGCAACTTTTAGCTTGTATTTGAGAGCTAAATATTAGAGTACTCATAACATTGTTGACATGACCAGTGAGAAAGCTGATAATATTCATATTCAAGTCAATGTGTTGTTATTTGACCCCAAATGATTGCTCTGTTTGGTGATTTTTGTTTTTGACAGTAAATAGGCTTGGTCATTGATTGGCCGCTATGGGAAATCACATACCTAACAGCACTAGGACTTTAACACCTCTCCTATGTCTGAAGCATATCTTGTAAGAGATTTCAACAATGAAAGGAATAGTAAGCGAGTGTCAATACAAATTTCACCACATGAAGCATATACAGTATATGCAAATACTGTATATATATATATATATATATACATACACACACACACACACACACACACACACACACACACACACACACATGTTACAACCCGGTGGGTCTTTGTGTGGTGGTTCCACCCCTATTGTGCTACTGCTATCTCGTCTGTCTCCTACAGGCTGCTGAGTACAGAGGTGACGCCTCCTGATGTTAATTAATCTCCTAAGTCTGAAGCATATCTTGTAAGAGATTTCAACAATGAAAGGAATAGTATCTCACAGCCTGTCTCCCCAGGCTGCTGGAGCAGAGGTGTCAATACAAATTTCACCACATGAAAGCATATACAGTATATGCATATACTGTATATATATATATATATATATATATATATATATATACATATACATACACACACACACACACACACACACACACACACACATGTTACAACCGATTGGGTCTTTGTGTGGTGGTTCCACCCCTATTGTGCTACTGCTATCTCGTTTGTCTCCTACAGGCTGCTGAGTACAGAGGTGACGCCTCCTGATGTTAATTGTCGTGGCCATAAGAGGGCCGGCTCTGGCATTATATCGCTCTCTCACTCATTTTCCCTGGTCTGCTCTGACGGGAGAGCTCGTTGGGAGCTGCCTTGACTCGCTGCCCTTCTGGGGATCTCGCCTCCTTCTGGGGATCTCGCCTCCTTCTGCGTCTCTGTCACATTATGTTTAGTCTATTCATCTACCCCTAGACACACATTACACAACACTTTACTTTTGTACCTAAACTGACATTCTCTACTTTTATGTTAATAAATATCATTTAAAACGTTACGCTAAAGTGTGGTCTCCCCTATGTTGAGTCTGCCTTGAGCCAAGCGGTCTTAACATTTGGGGTCTCCTCCGGTCCTTTTTGCCGTCGGTATCGCGAAATACTTAGAAGGCTAGGTTCCTTTTTTTTTTTAGTTCGTGATGGTGTTAAATTGGCAGCGCCTCTATTGTGCTATTGGAAGCGAATGCGGGCTGCTATTTTTGGTGAGTATCAGCTGTGATTATGCAGTTGTGCTTTGTTGGGGAAACCTCTGTAGCGTTTCGTTATTGGTTAATTTTGAATGCGATGTACGGAGTCCCACGTCATTCAGTCATTCTTCAGTTTGGGCCTGCGAGACAAACTTTTTGAGTAGCTACACGTCTGTTCGTTTGGATTATTTGGTCGTTCCTCCTGCAAACTAAGAGAAATATTAGCGAATAGGATTAATCTGGAGCAATGTGAACACCCTGCCTTAGGTGAGTCCGCTCAAAAGTTTTATTTTGTTTCCAACTTATTTGTTGTGTTTGCGTGTCGAACGGGGGAGCTTTCTGTATAGCTCAATCGCGGGGCACGTGAAGACACAGGTTGTGGGAATAGGATTTTCTTTTGGGGGGGGAGAGTAGATGCAGGGCTGCTCCTTTTTTGTCTAAAACTCGTTATTAGTCCTTCGTTTGTGTGGGGAGCTACCTTTATTTGAAGAGACGTGTAGTGACGACGCTGAAGTTAGTGTGGGTTTCTGTTGGGCATTTTGAGTGAGCTTGTTTGGTTGTTTGTTTGTTTGGCTTGATTTTGGTTGATCATTTGTTACTGGCATAACATATTATATAACGTTATCCAAACTGCTTTGAGGTTACGATAGGCCTGTGTTCTTCGCCTGGCCTGGTTTTGATATGGACGATAAAGTCATTCTGTTTTTGGCTACTCCTTCAGTTAGTAAATTGAAAGTGTTGTCTAAAGAGCAATTAGTACAAGTCGCTGTGCATTATAAGTTTGAATCAGACATTGCCAAAGGTATTAAAAAAGACGATTAGGTTAAAGGAACCGTATGTAAGAAATGTAATTCAATTAATCATAAAATGGCCCTGATTTGTCACTAGACATTAGGAAATCATGCTAATTTCAAATACTTATATCACTGACAACAGTAGTCTGGCCAGGATATCGTCATTAAAAAAAGTGAAGTTGCAGCCCTCAACTAATGTTGATGTTTACATATTTGTGTTTTAGCCTGATCCGCCACCCTCCACCTATCTAGTAATCACAAAGTCAGTAGTGTTTCGGCATCTGGGTTGCCAGCTCTGCTCTAGTTACCACATCTGCGGTGTACACCGCTCTACAGTATTTTGAAAGCGATTGTAGTACCAGTTTTGGCCAAAATCCTACATACGGTTCCTTTAAATTCTTAATGGAGCAACTGCGTGAAAGAGATGTGCTGTCTGAGAATCTTGTGTCTGGGCCAACTGCATCTTCAGTGTCTGTAGGCACAGAAGCAGAATTGCGCGTTCTTACGTCCACTTTTACATTTGAACAGCAGATAAAACTGATGGAAATGCAGTTAGAACAGGACAAATTATTGATAAGAGAAAGGGAATTGGCACGCGATAAAGAGAGGGAAGAACGCGAAAAAGAACGTCAAGAACGTGAGAAAGAAAGACAAGGATAGAGAGCTTGAGTATAAAAAAATCCAACAAGAGCAAGAGCGTTTAAGGCTGTTGGCATAGGGTAGAGCACCGAGTGGCATTGTCGGAGGCTCTGCCTCCTCCCAACAGGGTTGAATGCCTTTTGAACTTAATTTATCCAACATGATTAAGCTCCTACCTAAGTGTAATGAGCGCGATCCTGACCTCTTCTTATCCTTTGAAATTTTAGCCACTGATCATAGCTGGGGAGATTCCGAGCGCATTTTATTGTTGCAAAGCATAATTTCGGGCAAGGCTCAAGAGGCCTATATTGCTTTAAATGAGACACAACGAAAAGTTTATATACCGAGTGGTTAGTGGTGTTCGTTGATGTTCCAAAACAAGTAGCGTAGCGAAATACAGTTTCTGTCGTCTTTTATTTGCCATTTTGTAAAATCCCATTGATTTCTGTCATTGCACGTTGATATTACTGCGCCACCGTCTATGCTTCAGGTTCAAATACGAATCATACATTGCGCCGATATATTTGCTTTTAATAGTCAACGAACTCCACTAACCACTCGGTGAGTTGCACAGTTTTGAAAACGAATGTTAAGGGTTGTTTTAGGACATGTTTGAGTAGCCTACTACTTTAAAGCATAGCCTATGAATTGGTTCTGAAATTGGCGCAAGAACGAAAAACATACACACCTCGAAGTAGCACGTGAATTGACTGCAATTTACTCGCTGGAGAACATCAGAAAACGTGGACACGTTTAAAGGCTTGTGCGATCTGGTAGTTCTAGAACAATTCAAAAACTTCATACCTGAGCGCATCGCCACTTATGTCAATGAGCATAATGTTAAAACGGCTGGGGAGGCTGCTGTACTTACATTACAAACAAATACATTTTGACGCATAAACAGAGCAGTAGGCCTACTGTTCAGAGGGAGGAGTCTCGTCCTCGTCGCTTTAGTGGTCCTAATCATGATTCTAATGACAAGAAAAAGCCTGTAGATCAGGATGTATGTAAGTATTGTTTAGCAAAGGGCCTATGGAAAAATTAGTGTCCTGTTTTGCGGTCAAAACAACGTAGTAAGTTCAAAGTGAAGCCAACTGGTTGCGCTGCAGGAGGCTTTGTGTGGCCTAGGGTGCCACTGCCCCCTGTAGTTAACACAAAGTCTGTTATGCCTATGGAATCTGATCAGTGTGCTATAGAATTTCCTGAAGTGTTCACCTCCTGTGCGGTGACTCGTGCCATGAGTCAGGCCCAGGAGGGTGGACAAACATCTGAGGGGTGGGATGAGGACAGTGCTTGTCTGAATTTGCCTGCCTTACCAACTACTCTGTCCAATGAGGAGGTGGTGGCAGCGCAGAAAGCCGATGAAGAGTTGGCTGGATTTTTAACTGCTGCTTTGTCGGACGATAAAATGAGATGTACAGCTAATGGGTATGGTCTTTTGAATGTCTTGTTGGTACGCAAGTGGTCATCGTTTAACGGGGATGTTGTAGACTCTGTGGTACAGATAGTGATGCCTAAACAGTTTCGCGGTGTTGTCTTGCAGACAGCGCATGGTGATGTGGCAGGTCACTTTGGTGTCTGTAAGACTCACCAGCGGCTGTTACAACACTTTTATTGGCCAGGGATAAAAAGGACGTGGCTCGGTTTATTAAGACTTGTCATGTCTGTCAGCTGGCTGGAAAGACAACACTCAGGTGTTTAAGCCGGCGCCCCTGTGTCCTATACCGGCAGTAGGTAAGCCCTTTGAACACCTTATTATTGATTGTGTGGGCCCACTACCACCATCTAAGTCAGGGTGCACATATTTGTTGACCGTTATGTGTCAGTCGACCCGTTATCCTGCGGCCTATCCCATACGAAGTATCACTACAAGATCTGTGGTAAAAGCACTTACTCAGTTTATCTCAATATTTGGCATCCCTAAAGTGATCCAGAGTGACAAGGGGTACCAATTTCACTTCTAAAATGTTCCGTGACATATTAAAACAGTTACGGGTGAAGCAACAGTTAAGTAGCCCATATCATCCACAGAGCCAGGGGGCTCTAGAGCGTTTCCATCTCACGTTGAAGTCTCTCCTGCGGGCTTACTGCCTGGAATTAGGAAAGGATTGGGAGGAGGGTGTCCCATGGCTGCTGCTCGCAGCACGGGAGGTGGTGCAAGACAGCATAGGGTTCAGCCCTAATTTAGTTTTTGCCCATCAAGTTTGTGGTCCCTTGTCTTTATTGAAGGATGGTTTGGAGGAGACCTCCTGTCAATGTTATTGATTATGTCCTTGGGTTTCGTCGTAGGTTGACACTGGCATGGAAGATGGCCAGTGACAATTTGACCAAAGCCCAAACTAAAATGAAGAGGACTTATGATGGTTGCACTGTGGAGCGTGTGTTCAGTCCGGGTGATCAAGTTTTAGCATTATTGCCCATGCCGGGTTCCGTGTTTTGTGCCAAGTTCTCCGGGTCCTTACTCGGTTGTTCGTAGGGTGTCTGAATGTGACTATTTGTTGGCTACTCCAGGTCGGAAGCGTTCTACACAGGTGTTCCATGTAAATCTGCTTAAGCCCTATTATTCATCCAGTTCTGTTTCAGGGGATGGTGTGTCGTTGGCTGCAGTGGCTGTGGTCGGAGGTGTGTCATCTAGTCCAGCCTTTCTCAAACTTCTTTGACCTGAGGCCCGGTCATGGCAGACTTTGGGGTCATAGGGCCCACCTACACGTACCCCACATCAAATTATCATGATGATTATCATCATCACAATTATTATTATGCTATATTGTTATACATGCACTTTCACTTAAAAGCAGTCAATGTTTAAAGTGCTAACATTGTTCACAAAACGTTTGTGAAAACATGCACATCAGAGGACTGCTTTACTAATGTAAGATATAATAATTACAATAGTTAATTGCTTTTGCATGGTTGCATGATGCTTGCATGAGAAATACTTCTCAAAACAACAGCAACTATGGGTGCTATTGTTTTGGAATGTTTCCCTTATGTAAGCAATGCATCACACTGGTAGGCAAATGGAGAAAAATGTACATGCTTTTTAAAGAAATTTAATTTGATTTGAATGCCTGAATGTAAGGATTCAAGAAACTTCTCTGGTCTGGAGATCTTTAATAGGAGTAGCCTACTAATAAGGCTACAATAGGCTATCTTTTGGCCACGTTATATTCAAATTTGACTATACTCAGAGGCCTACTCAATGCTAGACAGTGTATTATACAGTCTCTGCTCTGTTTCTATGGAAATTGCAAGAATCCACGTAGTTCTATTAACCCTTTAGGCGCCAGAACGTTTTCTCGAAACGTTCGATTTTGACGTCTTCATTTCAAAAGGCTATATCTTAAAAGTGATAAGAGATAGAGACTTTCTGTAAATTAGAGAAATATTAAGGATGACCCATGTAGGGTCATTATGTAGGGATTAAATGTTTATATCTAATTTGCATATTATGACGTCATATGGTGGCGGCCATCTTGGATTATAGAATTTTCATGAAAAGTCGCATGTTTGAATGATACAATGCACCACTTCTTTCCCCCCAAAATGTCCCTCACCTTCTGTATGCTATATTACACAATATTATTCAGATGACACACAAACACAAGTAGACAAGACCTGTTTAGCTCAAAAGCTCACTTGCCACGGCAAGGCACAGATCAGGAGTGAGATGACGAGACAAGACAAGAGACAATGTTAGTATTGTCTAACACAGCAGCTGTGGCCCACTGGTTAGCACTCTGGACTTGTAACCGGAGGGTTGCCGGTTCGAGCCCCGACCAGTGGGCGGCGGTTGAAGTGCCCTTGAGCAAGGCACCTAAACCCTCACTGCTCCCCGAGCGCCGCCGTTGAAGCAGGCAGCTCACTGCGCCGGGATTAGTGTGTGCTTCACTTCACTGTGTGCTGTTTGTGTTTCACTAATTCACCGATTGGGTTAAATGCAGAGACCAAATTTCCCTCACGGGATCAAAAAAGTATACTATATTATATTTGTTTTCTTTTTGTTGTTTTTGTTGATGTTTTTTTGTTGTTGTTTTTTCTTAGCTGACAAAGACACACACATCACAAGGACATGAACACACAAAAAAGAACACATATATGTCCTAAATGTTTTTTTTATTTTTATGTAGCAGGCCTTTTGCTGTAGAGATAATGACTATCCATATCCATATCCTATCCATACAGGGCGGCATTCCCATCATCTTGTGATAGACTATGCATGGCCTAATGGCTCTCCTGCCCGTGTCACCACCTCTGCTCCTGTTGCGAGCAGCATGGCCAGATCTGCCTCAGCTCACGTCAGTGGAAGAATTTGCGCCCAGCTTCGGACTAGGCCTACTGTCATTCTCATTGCGACTCCCCACACTGCCTCTACGTTCCCCCCTAACTGTCCTATGAGGACTTCGACCTTGTCTAACATACCCAGTGGCATTAGTCAAAGGCTCCACCACGTTACTGTCGCCGCGATTGCGGAGAGGCACACGTTCAGAAGACAGAAGCTAGCGCTATGGACATTAGGCTACCTCCAGCCTCGTTCGCCACACCCTGCTAAATTCCCGATGAACACTCCGAACCCGTGAAACATTATTCCCACCAGTGACATTGGGCAAACGATTCAACGTTTGTGCTTGGTGTAAGCTAAACTATGGAGTAAACTCTCACTTTGTCCAGCTGCATCATTGCAAGGCAGGGACGCATCTGAAGCCTCACTAAATGAATCACCGTCATTTTCTGAAGGCAGATATTCCCCTTCAGAATCAGGGTCCGCGAATAGAAGACCCAACACTTCATTTCAGGTAAACTTTTTGATGCCATTAGGCGATAATCTAATGCAAATACTGCGCTGGCGTTGACAATATCGCTCTGACAAAGTGGCTCACACGCACACTAGCTCCGGTATTTCACGCACTGATTCAATGCGCTGTAGCTAGAAGGTTTTGTTTAAAGCATGCACTTTTTTCGACTCGGGGATGACGTATGACATGTCTGCCATCTAGTGGAGTGGAGGTCGAACGAAATATGACCCTATTTGGCTAAATCAGCCGTTTTATTCAGTACCGCCCGTGGCGCCTAGAGGGTTAAATGGCGTTAAATAATTAAATAGCCTTCCGACAGGTTGAAGCGGAGCTTTGCTACCAACGTTATCAGGTAGTTTCTGTTTCTGTCGCGCGCATGCATGCATTGAATGAACGCTCATACCACTACTTAATTGTACGGCTTTAATGACATCGAATTGGCAAGTATTTCCTCCTGAATGCAGAAATGTTTGTTTTCTTTTTCTGTCGGTCCGCAGTTCCTTGATCAATTGCGCAGCAAATTATCACACGAAGCACCGGGCCTAATTTCACTCCACGGCTCCGCGGACCAGCAGTCTCCACGTTCCGGACCGGTGCCGGTCCGCGGCCCATAGTTTGAGAAACGCTGATCTAGTCCACTGATGGTGGCAGCTGAGGTTGATGATGGCCCTGATGACGCAGTTCTGCAGCCTAGGCTTAAGAATTTGCAGACTTTGGCCAATCTGGATAGTGTGGTGGGTCACCTTTCAACTGAGCAAAGTAAAGAGCTGAAAGCATTAATTCTGTCATTCCAACCTTTGTTTTCAGATACACCCACTTGCACAGATGTTATCGAGCATGACGTAGACGTAGGTGATGCTCAGCCTATTCGCCAGCGCTTTTACCGTGTTGGGCCAGAGAAGCGCAAGATCATGGATGGGGAGGTCTAGTACTTGCTGGACAATGGTCTAGCTGAGCCGTCCTTTTCCAGTTGGGCGTCACCCTGTTTACTTGTGGGCAAACCGGATAACACCTTCCGTTTCTGTACCGACTACCGCAAGGTAAACAGGGTGACGGAGCCAGATTCATTCCCACTGCCCTGGGAAGATGATTGTGTAGACCAGGTGGGCGCAGCCCACTGTTAGCAAGTTTGACTTGTTAAAGGGATCCTACCAGGTCCGTCTCACACCACATGCTCAAGAAGTGTCCGCTTTTGTCACTCCATCTGGTTTATATTCTTACAGAGTTATGAGTTTTGGGTTGCGTAATGCGCCCGCAACTTTTCAACGATTAATGAATAAGGTCATCTCCGGTCTTGATGGGTGTGCGGTATATTTAGATGATGCAGTAGTGTACAGTGATACTTGGGACGTACATTTGGTCCGTGTACGAGCTTTATTTGAGCGGTTGGTAGAAGCAAAATTAACAGTCAACTTGGCTAAGTGTGAATTTGCTCGCGCCACAGTAGTCTACCTGGGCAAAGTAGTAGGTCAGGGTCAGGTTTGTCCAGTGCAGGCAAAGGTCCTGGCCATTGACCACTTTCCTCCACCTACTACAAAGAAAGAACTTCAGCGGTTTCTGGGAATGGTAGGTTACTACAGAAGTTTCTGTAATAACGTTTCGACAGTTGTTAGTCCACTCACGGACCTCCTTAAGGGAGGGGCCAAATTTGTTTGGTCTGCGGCATGCCAGCGTGCTTTTGAGAATGTAACGCTACTGCTTAGTACAGCGCCTGTTCTGGCTGCCCCTCGGCTTGATAAGCCATTTCAACTTCAGGTTGATGTCAGTCAGGTGGGTGCTGGTGCAGTTTTGTTGCAGGCCGACAAGGAGGGTATGGAACGTCCAGTTTGTTACTTCTCTAAGAAGTTTAACAAGCATCAAGTGAATTATTCCACCATTGAAAAAGAGGCCTTGGCCCTTGTGTGGGTGGTTGTGGTTATGTGGTTGCAGATGCATTGTCCCGCTCCTGTGACGATGTTTAACTGTGCTGTCCTGTCTCATGTCCTCTGTTCCTCTTGTTCCTTCTTTCTGTTCCGTTCCTTAAATTGCTTTCCAGGGAGGGGATGTTACGACCCGGTGGGTCTTTGTGTGGTGGCTCCGCCCCTATTGTGCTACTGCTATCTTGTCTGTCTCTTACAGGCTGCTGAGTACAGAGGTGACTCCTCATGATGTTAATTGTCGTGGCCATAAGAGGGCCGGCTCTGGCATGATGTCGCTCTCTCACTCATTTTCCCTGGTCTGCTCTGACTGGAGAGCTCGTTGGGAGCTGCCTTGACTCGCTGCCCTTCTGGGGATCTTGCCTCCTTCTGCGTCTCCCATCACATTATGTTTAGTTTATTAATCTACCCCTAGACACACATTGCACAACACTTTACTTTTGTACCTAAACTGACATTCTCTACTTTTATGTTAATAAATATAATTTAAAACATTACGCTAAAGTGTGGTCTCCCCTATGTTGAGTCTGCCTTGAGCCAAGCGGTCTTCACATACAGTTAAGAACAAAATTATTCATACCCCTGGCAAATATTGGTTTAATGTTGATTTTCTCTTGACAAATATGTTTGTTCTGACTGAAAATGACACTGTCACATGCCAAAAGGTTGCAAGGCAATGTGGGAGAAACATGGAATCAAAAAAATAAGAAAAATGGCATGTCCAAAATTATTCACTATTTTTAAATAATCAATAGAAACATTTGCATTCACAGCTCTCAAAATGATTCATATATTACCTACCAAGCCTCTAATTAAGCCTCTGGATTCTGGAGGAAAAGATCAGGCAGGCTGCCGAGAGACCTGCCACAATAGGTGGCGTTTGACCATTAAACCACACAATATTCCTAAACATACAGCCAAAAAAGGCAAGAAATGGTTAACAGAGAACAATATCAACATTTTAGAGTGGCCCAGCCAAAGTCCAGACCTCAATCCATCAAAAAAGTGAGCACGAGGCCAGAGTGATGGCAAATAATCATTCCTGCCTCATTGCTGCTAAAAAGGTGCGGTCTAGAATCATTGTGGAGACATGGAGAGGCTTTGTAGGTATTATATGAACAATTTTGAGAGCTGTGAATGCAGATAAAGATGTTTCCAGTGATTGTTAAAAAAGTATGAATAATTTTGGACACACCATTTTTCATAAAAATGTTAAAGACAAAAACACTTTTTCTTCTGCTTCTACTACATTGCCTTACAATCTTTTGTCATGTGGCAGTGTAATTTTCAGTCAGAACAAACATATTGGTCAAGAGAAAATCAACTTTAAATCAGTATTTGCCAGAGGTATGAAAATTTTAGTTCAAAAGTGTATATATATAACTTTAAGGTTCAGCTAAAAGTAACATTAACAAAGAATTTTTAAGGGATAAGGAAGTTTACTTTTCATGATGAATACAACGTTTAAATGTGTGTGGTGAGGAGGAACATCACCTAATGAGTATGGAGCATTATGGAGTTAATATGGTGAGTGAGGTCAAAACCTCCCAGCTGGTACCACACAATCTTGGGATAATAGGAGACCCTTTTAGTGTCTTGATAACTATTTGTTTCACCACAATGCGGGTCTCCAAATGGTCCTTATACCATGGTAGCAGAGGAAGCAGCTTGGAAAACAGATGGCACTTGCGCAAATGTGTCCAGGTTCGGTGGCTTGTGAAATTGTTGCTGCTTCAGTGCAACACCTATCAGGATCAATTTAACAACAATCCTCCAATCCATGAATGACCTTCTACAAAGCGTTGAAGTTGTCAATTTGTAAATATTTCAGAATGGATAATTCACTAATGAAAGGCCTGTAATTAATGGGGATGTCATCTGGCAGCTTAACCCCCTCACATGTAAGTCTTTATTTATTTATTCGTGTATTTATTTATTTTTAATTTGATATGGCCTGATACATACCTCAATCACATCATGCACATCATCTTCTGAAAATAGTATCTTTGTGTGCTGTCTATTCTACTGTAGGCTTTTGAGCGTTTTAATGGACTTTGGTCTCAAGAGTTCATGAGTTCAAGTCCATATGACTGCCCTCTTGAGTGGAAATGCTCTTAAAGGAGAATTCCGGTGTGATATTGACCTAAAGTGTGTTGAAACATGATACCAAGTGTGAACGTATGTCTCATAGCCCATCTTGGCTCAAATAAAATATTTTTATATCCGGCACGGATCATTTCCTGATCCCACCCCATCCCTCTCGCCCACTCTCTTCCTGTCACTGTCCTGTCACTGTCCTGTCCTGTCACATTAAAGCAACACCAAAGAACTTTTCCTCTGTCGCACGCACGCTATTTGTTTATCCAGCACTGGCTTTGCAAATAACAATGTCAGACAAGGTAGAATATGCTGCATGATTTTATGAAAGTACGATGTATTGCGAAATCAGATGCAAGTCAAATTTGTAGTTTCTTATGTCTCATTCCACGGAACTACAGATCCGCTACCCGATCTGGCAAACTTACATAGTGCGGTTATAGCCGATAGAGGGCCGCGAATGCAGAAGTGCCGTTATTATTTTAAGGTACAAAAAACTCTTTGGTGTTGCTTTAATGCCATAAAAATATATATTAAAAAATATATATTAAAAACAACATGCCATCTATCCATTCTGTTTTTTGGCCTGAAATGACAATGACCAACCTCCATTTATTCAGGGCAACAAAGTGTTACTCAACAGGATGACAATGGGCCTTAAGGAGAACTATTAAAGACCATAGTCTTGAAATTATATTTGACCTTTCTTCTGGTGCTTTCAGGCCCTTGTACTGTAATTGGTTCATCAAACATTTTTGATGATGACTTGCTGTTAATTGTGACTTATTTTATAACGCTGTCGGCCTGCCATCTTAAATTAACCACAAATGAGATTTTCAGCCTGCTGCCATTTTAGCATGTAACCTTAAAGGGTTTGTGATTGTGTATTTAGCATGTAACCTTAAAGGGTTTGTGATTGTGTAAATCAAGCTACATAATCTCCATGCACTTTCATAAAAGAGCAGTTCACACTTCTGTATTACAGGTTTGGGATTATACTATATGAGTTGCTGTATCTATCACAGATACTTAAATGTAATTCACAGATTTGATATCAGATACTTTGTGACCTGTCGGCACTCATCCTTTACACATCAGCTGTGATTTGCACACACACACACACACACAACACATACATGGGCCATTGCTATGTGGCTAGTACTTTTAAAGGAACATTCCGGTATTTAGCACTTTGAGTCCCTTTTCTGGTTTGTTTTGGATGAACTAGAGTGGTGGACACCACAATTTTGACGATTGGTCCTGTCTCGACCTTTCTGACTCGTTTTGAATCGCCTTTGACTACTCAAAGTGGCTGCCAACAGGCATACTGTAGGCTACTCAAACATGTCCTAAAACAACCCTTAACGTTCGTTTTCAAAACTGTGCAACTCACCAAGTGGTTATATTAGTGGTGTTCGTTGATGTTCCAAAACAAGTAGCATAGCGAAATACAGTTTCTGTCGTGTTTTATTTGGCATTTTGCAAAATCCCATTGATTTCTGTTGAAGACTCATTGCACGTTGATATTACTATCTATGCTTCAGGTTCAAATATTGAGCGGAAGTTTATACGCGGTTGTGAGGTGTCTGAATAAATAGTTCCACAATAGCAAATAAGACGGCTGGAAATCATACATTGGGCCGATATATTTGCTTTTAATAATCAACGAACACCACTAACCACTCGGTGAGTTGCACAGTTTTGAAAACAAACTAGTTTGATGTTAGTCTTGTCTGGTCTACTTGATGTGTACTGTGAGTACTATGACTCTGTTACAACTATGCTACATTTTGATTAGAGGCTAAAGCAGATTTTTCATACTGGTTCAATATCGCAATTTTGGAAGATTATTATTTTTAACCTTTTCCTCTGTACATTTTTCTATGGACTCATCTGCTTGGTCGTTCGATCCAAGCCGAATAATACATTTCTGTCCATCTTCAACTACTGCCTCTGCTTCTTTGGCCACACCCACATTGGTTAATGGTATCTTCCACTCGGTTCCATTACAACCAACCCATTTTGCTCTGTCTACTATGAACCAGTTGGTGTTATTGTGTAAACATTTCATTCACTACCTGATAACAAGAATTCATCACTCTATTTAAAATGGGTTTTTGGGTAACAGTTTACAGTAAGGGTACATGCGTTATCATGAATTCTTGCATGAATTCATTTATGATTTATGCAGTGCTTCATTCCTTACATCTCATGAATCATCAGGTATTGACATGAGTTCATGGACTTATCATTTTGTGACTTCATGCATAAACAACGCATCAGATTAACATTAGGTACGGTGGGTACATCATTATGAATTGTGATTTCGTGTATCTCTCGCCAAAATGCATCCTAGGGTGTTTTTTTGAATGTACCCGAGTCAACGCCACTTTTAAGCTTGTCTGCATTGACGATTTCGGGTGAAATGGCCTTTTGATTGGGAATCCTATGGCACTATTATTTTGATACATGATCGCGTCAAAATTCAAAATCACTATTTTTAAAACACTAACACAACATGAAACTTTAACCGAAGTGTCATCAGTGTCTCTGCGCATGAACTCGAGCATTGAGAACATTGTTTGTGTACACATAGTTTACTAAAAAGAAAAAAACAGAAAGATTTTTTTTATAAAATATCTGGTTATGCCAGACGTATTCCACTAATTTTTGAAACAATGCATTTACCTGTTTCACAGCCACCAGGGTGTGAAACGCAAACTCCGCGTATGACTAAGCATTATAGCTTTTAATGAGTAATAATGGTGAATAGGTCCTTCTTTAACACTGATGAAGGATGGCAACCCTAACCCTGACTCTGACTTGATTCCATGAGTAGTGATGACAACATCAGGAAAAAAAATCATCATGGTCATGCTTAGTAAATCATAATTTATAATGATGTACCCACCATACCTAATGCTTTAGTCAATGTGTTGTTCGTGAGGTCATGGATGATAAGACTATTAACTCATGTCAATTGCTGATGATTCATGAAATATTAAGGAATGAAGTAATATATAAATAATGAATTAATTCATTCATGAATTTATGACAATTCATGTACCCTCACCGTAAAGTGTTAGCAATGTTTTTTCTTTGCCATTGTTGCCTTTTTGCTCTTTGCTTCCTTGGATTCTATGGTTAGGGTTATGGTTATGGGATTTGGCAGACGCCTTTGTTGTTTATTTGTATTTGTGTGTCGCTTTGGACAATGTCATAAAATAAACAATGAAAATGAGGGAAAACGCAATAATAAACAATAATGTCCATTCAATCAGTAATATAAAAACAATGGCATGGTAAGACTACACTAAGGAGAATATCAATAATAAACAATAATGTCAAATTAATCAACAGCCTAATGGAAATAAAACAATATTATACAAACCATAACGCATAAGAAGCACTTAAAGAACTAAGTGCATGTTGAACAGGAATGTACCTTGAAACAATGTAATACTGTACATCAACTATATAAAGTTGAAGCAAATTGAAAAATTGGAAAAATATTTCTCTGGTATTTCTTGCATTGCTCATAAATATGATTATCAGATATTTCACAACTTTAAACATGCTTAATGTCATGAAACATAAATGATATTGTCTTATCTTGTTGTTTTATTGTTTGTTTTGTGATTTGTTAGTTGTGTAAGAGCAATTGTATGGTCGTTTATACAGACTCGTTGAGAGGAGCTATAGGCATATCCACTGGCTAAAGTAAATGATTCAACTCATTAAATTGAGGCTTTGATAATCCAAGCCATGATTAAATGTGCATGACACACTGGGCTTCTGGGAACTGACCTTCCTTTGCAAGCCAACCTCTTGCCACTTTGCGTGACTTAATTAAGTTTTCCTCAAATGGCACAATTTTTAATAGCAATACTTCCCAAAGGTCAAAGTGGACTTCTCTCTCTCTGAATGTGATTCTAGGTTTTTTTTTAAAGATGCAGCTCACATATAGGAAAATGCAATCTGCACTGAGAATTATAATGGCAATCTCTCCCATTTTGCCATGGGGATAAGGGCCTACTTTGCAGTTCATACATCTATACTAAAGTATTTTTCCTTATCTTAACCTTTTTCAACAAATCACAATGTTTGTGTGATCTGAGACTGACATGTTGCAATCTGAGGCATTGTTATTAGTGAATTATAGTACCTCATGTATTTCCCATCTCCCATTAATGTTGGCACAAAAGGATCACAGGGACACGGATGCACACTAGCACTAGGGCCAGTAACTTTCAGAGAGCTTTTGTAAAAGGTGAAATATGAGAGCATTAAAACATCAGCGTTAACCTGTCTACACGAATTAGCTCCATTAATCATAATTAATTTGGTACATTATATTTCCCCACTTAATTACACATGCTACACAGGAAATTGCCCAGAAAAAAAGGTAGATCGTGATCCATCATTTTGCCTAAGTGGTTTGCACTATCTGTGGTAATTGCCAAAGGTATATGCACACCAGGGTAATACAAGGGAAATGTTAAATTACAGATTATATTTTTTTAGAGTGGAAGAGGTGCCATGACTGGCTCCCTGCAGAATATACATAAGCATGCTGTTAATACGTGTCTTTATCATTCTGTGCACATTCACTCAGTGATGTTGAATGAGCCTATTGTAGAAAGGTACACAGGAGGTAGAATCATTCCCAGCATTGTATATTCCATGAAAGGTTGAAATACTTAAAGACAGCAAGACATACAATTGTAATGCTTGTAAGACAAAAGAGTATCATTCTCACTGTATGTTTAGTTAATGAACAATATATATTGCTTATTTGTTGGTGGAAAAAAGGCCACATTTTTCATATCCAAATGCAATTACTTTCCTAAATTAAAAAAACACTAGAAGAGATATCCATACTTGTGTCCGTCATTTGTTCTGTTACACTCTGCATTTTAGATTGACATTTAAAAAGCTGCAAAGTATTTGCTGATAAGAGTGAGAAGTGTTTTTGATAAAGACAGGCTGAGGAGTCTTAGGTAATGACTTTGCCTGCCCGTTTCCTTACATCTCATTCATTTGATCATGTCGACATGGCAATTTTGGCCCTGGATCGGCCTGCCAGTGGAGTCATCAATCTCACTACTGCTTAATTAGCCATCAGTGTAGGCTCCACTTGATTCTGAATGAAGGGACAATGTCAGAGTACACTTACATGACTACATTTTTAACCTCCAACTGCAAATGATAAATCAATTAATGACTGCTCTGATAATTGGCCTTGATTAACCTTCGAAAATGTGATTAATATTCCCATCAATAGCATTAAGAATGTCCTTCCATAGCTATGGGTAAGCCCAATACTTGAGGTTAAAAACATGATGTGTATGTGTGAATAGCCGTGAACATGTTCACTCAGCATGACCTACAGTGTGAAGTGTGCCAGTGTCTTCACAGTTGGATCTGCTTCATTTCATCATTGTTTATAACCCTTGAGTAGACAATTGACAGCATATGAAGAGTTGGATTACAGGTCAACTGATCTGTAAAGGTTAACCTAAACAGCTGTACATTGGAAAAATCTGGGAAGCAGTAGTCCCAGAGGAGAGGGATACTATGTGAGAGAACTGTGTGTGTGTGTGTGTGTGTGTGTGTGTGTGTGTGTGTGTGTGTGTGTTTAAACTTTTTCCTCCAGCAACTTGCACAAAGTACATGTGTGAGTTTGGACAACGTTGCTCCACTGTGAGTCCGATGACTCACGGTGGATTAGACACTGTTTTAAATCACGCTGGACAAATGATCTTGATCTTGGCACTGGCCCTTGAAGGTTCTTTCTTACGCCTTTACGAAATAAACATTTAACACAGAGCTCGGTAAGCATGTTTAAAAAATTGTATGATAGCTTCATCCTTTGCTCTTTTTCTTCTAATAACCTTAGTCTAGCCAATAACCTAATGCTTTGATGAGGCATAGCGCGGGGTGCAATTAGGTTTTGCTGAGGCGGCGCCATTTTATAACTGAGGTGCGGCCTGCAGTTCTGGTGCCCTCAACTACCACCCATCAATCACCGCTATGAAATTTTTGGAGATGGCGGTGTAACTCTCACAGACAGTTAAGTGAGGGGCAAGGTGACTCTCTCTGTGTCTATCTCTATTTCTGTTTAATTGCCTATCACTGATTGTGATGTTAACGGCTAAGTCTGATCTTTTTTGTTAAATACAGAAAAAAAATCCACCACTATTTAATACTAACATCACAGTGAGCTAGGTGCTTTACTCGTAAGGTATATGTACTTAATAAGGCAGACTGCCTCAATTTGTGCTATACTTTTTTGAAGCCACCCTTGTCTGTTCTCCATTTCTCCATGATTGCTAAGTGTTGCACAGAAAAGCTATTTATCAGCCACTATATCGTGATTGCTTTTGAGTCCTGTCTGTTACTCACCCTAAATAAGAGGATAGAATTCAAATTACTCCTTTACATTTGTGTAAATTATAGGGTAGATATTGCAGATGAATAAGCAACGTCTCCTTGGCCATTTCTCATTCTAAATGTTTCACACAATACAAAGGTTGTTATTATAATATTTTACAAAGATGGATTCTTAGACCAAGGAACATTCAGTGAGACGGCAGTAATACGCATTTTGTCAGTTATGGTCATTTTTCTCGTATCAGTGACAGCAGCTGCGGCTTTGCATGGCAATTGGGCAACTTGTTGGTCTTGATCTAAGGTCACTGGTATATGGTTCAAAACAGAGTTTATAGACTGTCTGAATATGTGACATCTAGTGACAGAATGGTTATTTTAAGACTATGATCCATTATATATATATATATATATATATATATATATATATATATTGTCACGCCCGGCTTTGCCGTGCTGGGTGTGCTCACTCCACCTTTTGAGATAATATGTTTGGCGGTCTCTCTCCCCCCAGTCTGAAGGGGGAGCTGTCTGTTCAGGCCATCAAGTCTAGACAGCAGTTGATTAGCGGGACTGTTTAAAAACCGTCTCCTGCCAGTAGTTCAGTCTCTGCCATGCTCTCTGCCATGCTCTGCCATGCACAGCTCTGTTTGACTGGGGACTGGGCTTAGCTCTGGCCTCCATGCTGGCGGCAGCCTCATCCTTTTTGCCTTTTTGCATTACACATAGTCTACACTTTACTGATCTGCATTACACTTTTTGATTAGCTTTCTCCTGCTTCTCATTTACTGACTTGATACATTTATTTATGTAAATTATGTTTTCATGATATAAGTTAATGTTTTAATAAATTACTTTGGGTTTAACTTAACAAACGGTGTGGTCTCCCCTATGTCATTGCAACTGTGAGCCAGGTGGCCATGACAATATATATATATATATATACATATATATATATCTAATAGATGTGTATTACACTTCATACAGGGAGGCATTCTGGGAGGATTATCTCTGGAATAGACAGTGAGATGATTTGTGTCTGACCGTCTGGATTTCCATATCCATTCACATGTGTCATGTTCTACAGTACATTATGAAGTGTCCTGTTAAGGATAACCTTGTGACCTCCTCTGTATGTACTGTAGTGCTTACATACTGTACATGGCAAGAGATTTGAATCACTCATTTGTTAATACAGTACCTCTGACACATTTAATTTACCCTTTATAAATACATATTTAAATAGGTCTAAATTGGATTTAGTAAACTTGCTGATTGCCAGAGGGTTTTATCTCCAGCAAAGCCTCACACCTACTGTACCCCCTTCCCCCACATCCCCTCCACCATCTCTCTGCACCCTAATATCAGTAGCCTACAAGGTGCTAAGTATCCTGACCGTTTCGGGGGGGGCCTGGCTTTGCAGAGGATTTCCCATAATTGGAATCATGTCTGGCTGGTGAAATGGATGAGGCATTTGAGCGTATTAAGCTAACCTAAGCCTACAGAAATTACAGATGGATGCTTAAGTTGAGGGCAAATTATTTTAAAGTGTGATAAATGGTCTCTGTCTGTCAAGAGGGTGAGATCAATATCTTTGCATTCAGGAAATGCTTCTCTGGGGGGAACTGCAGCCTCCTAATGATGATGCCACAGAAGTGTGTCAAAAGTCTATAGCACTGGCAAGGAAATTCGGATAAATGTGTGTGTGTCTTGGTCTCCCTCGATAACCATTTTCCTACCATATTAAAATGCCTAATGACACCTCCACACAGACACAGATGCACACAGTGCATCCCCCAGCACAGGGCAACTGCTTAGATCATTCTGACAAAACCAAAGTATCAGCAGCAGCACTCTGTCAGGTTTCATATGGGCTGTTCTTCAGTCACTGATGATATGTGGAACTTTTGATGCTCAACTAATAACCACCCTCACACACACACACACACTCACACACACACACACACACACACACACACAATACTGGTTGGTTTCCCTGTCCAGTGTTACTACATTTGAAGTCCCTCTGTCATTACCGCCACAATCTAGGCAGCTAGTACACAGTAGCCAAGGGGGGAAAAGTTTGAGCTGACAAAAAAAGGTAGACTGAGTGAGAAGAATTTCATTGGCAGATGCTTTTACCGAGAGGATGTCTGATGGTTTGATGAAGTAGGGTACACAGTGTGCTGCCGCATGGCCTGAAAAATGAGAATCCGCCCGTTCCCCCGTGAGCCCTCAGACACCATCCTTCCCCAGCGTCCAGTGCACAATTAATGGATGTGTGATGCATTACGCTCCCTTCCCTGCTCACCAGCACTGTCTTCCATAACCCGCAGGTGCCTGACCCGAGAGAGGATCCATTTATTTATTTATTTTTGGCTTTGGCAGATGAATTCTCCTGTTTTGCCATCGCTAAGATTCATTCTGGTCTTCTGTGAAATAACTCAGGGCCGCCATGGTATGCCCCCCGCCCCCTTTCCTCCTTAAAGAAACGAGAGCAAACCTGTGACAATGTAAAAGCTCTCTGATGTATTGGATTGCTGGAGGTAAAGTGCCTTGAATGTGACATTTGAGAAATTGGTTTCTTGTAAGAATGCCTTTAACATTTGGGCTTTTGTGAAGTATTTAAGGTGACTCTCTGCATTGCTTTATATCAATACCTCACTGACCTACGATGTCACTTCTGTCAGAAGGACAAATGTGATTGGAAAATTATTTTCACAGTTTAAAATATAAAAGTGTTTTGTGAATATACACCCACAGAAAATGTAAAAGGGAAAAAATAGTATCATCATTGGGATAGTTTCACAATCAGATACCATTTTGAAATAAAATGTATTTCTTTACCTCTAATAAAGTGACAAATGCAGTCATTTTGTGCATTGTTAAAATAAAAGCTATATTTCTACATTTATGTTTGACCTATATTTCAATAGGCCTAGCCTTCATTTCTATGAAAAACATGATGATTTTGTGCTTTTTTTTATTTTTGCAATGTGTTGAAGTGATGTAGTTTTAGAATGAAATGTTAATTTGAGCATGAAAGTGTGTTTTGTGCCAACAAATGGTATTATTGCTAACATAATCACATATTTTGAGTTATAGACATTCATAAAGATAATGTCAAATGCCAACCCTGATTGTGAAACTACCCGATTGAATACCCATGTTCCATCAAAGTCGGGCATTGTTCTTTGGTGTAAAGCAACACAGCACATTTTATTGACATTTACTTTGCAATGATGCTACAATGACTGAAAGGGGAACTCTTGTATTCATTCTTGTATCCGTTTCAGAATAGATCTGGCTGGCTGACATGCAACATCAATAGGACTTCAGCATGAGGCAGCATGAGGCACTGTTGTGGCTGTGATTAGAAACACTTTGTCAGGGATCTGGACGTTTAGGGGAGTGAGGTAGTTAGCATAGTCAATGGCAATCAGGACTAGAGCTCGGGTTTCTCTGGCACCGAGCGGCATGCCTGGCGTGCTCTGTATAGTGCCAGGTTTGTCAAATGAATCAATAGTGGATGATTTAGCACTTGCTGTGTTTAGTGTCCTGTGGCATTTCGATGAACAGCATCAACATTCAGATTCAGTCTAAGGCACTGTGTGCATTCAGGTACAAATATAGCCAAGGCCTTGGCAGGGTGTCCACTTCCACATGCTAATTATTTAGCTGAAGCTTTCATGTCATGGTGAATGTTGAATGGGCTTTTGGGGATGTGGGTCTTAGGTTAGGGTTAGTGTTTAGTTATCGGAAACCTACCCTGAAAGTCCACCCTGAGTATAACCCTGAAAAACTCATGGGTAACCTTGTATAACAATGTTTGTTAACATGTGTATAGTCAGATATGGCTATGTTGTTGCTATGTTTGCATGTTTGTTTTGACATGAAAGATTTAGTTGAAATAGCTCACAAACATCAAATTAACCAAGGCTTTGTAGTTGTCCCTTAGAAACACAATTAGTCTTCATTTTCAAATGAATATCTTGTGATGCATTTCCTTTCAAGTGCAAAAACATGTGTGTACTCTGGGAAAACAAGAGTTTTCTGGGCCTCTCTCTCAGTGTTAAAATTGTTAGCATTTTCTGGTTTTTTTTTTCTTCTTCCTTTTTTTTTGCATTTATTTAACAGCATCGCTGAACCCCAGATAATCAAAGCTTTCTGTTTGACTGTGAAATGTGGCTTTATAATACTACAGCGTGAGGTGCCAAAATGGCAGAGCTGAGACTGATCAGTGTAGGCTTATAGGGGGTGGCGAGTGAAATAATGATTATGCCTCTGCACATACAATGACAACTTTTCCATCAAGACTTCAAAGCACCGTGAACCACTTCCATTTCTTAGCCTGAAATGACTGCTCTTTATACTTGACATGTGGCACCCTCAATTTATATCAGGGGCTGGAATTGTTTTCAAAAACTTGAAACTCTGAAATAAAGGGGCATTTTGTGGTTGTTATACATGTATCCCAGTGTCCATATTATAAATGCGTTGCATTTTAATGGAAAGACGTGGCTGTTTGTGGACCAACCTAGCATAAGTTGAGTGTTTAAATGGGCAGTCAGAGATTGTTCAGGAAGTCGTGTTTGTTTATGTGTTTGTTTATATTTAAATGTATTAGCAGACGCTTTTGTGCAAAACAACATACATTATATTTAAACCAAGGACCAAACGAAACACACCAAAGAGGTAGCTCACTCTTCCTTTACAGTGAACTCACGGAATGGGCAGCTAGCAGAGCAAGGAGATTATCACTGAATGTGATAAAAAGTGTATGGGCATGAAATCACGTTTGATCGCTGACTGCACCTTTAAGGGCGAGAGTTTAGTATGATTATTAAACGTATCCTGGGTGAACCCAGGCAAATCTGTCTGGTCATCATTTCCGAAATCACTAAAAATCACCACAGACTGAAAAATGACCATGTCAGAAAGAGAAGCCTTAATAAACATATCCAATGGCTGTGCTAATGGCATCAGAATGAAGCTGAAGGATGTGAAGATGAAGGATGTGTTACTTGTTTGGAATTGAAAGAAGGATGTGTTTGATGTTCTTCCGAAAATATGTGGTAAAAGTTTAATACCTATTTAAGTTTATGTTCACTGCTGATTACACCCCTTGGACGTTAGAAGTGAACAAACGATTCACCGACCAATGCTGCTGAGAATCTGTCTATTGTCAGGCTATAAAACTGGTGTAATAAAAAAAACATATTCTAGATACACCACCCTCCACAGAAGATACACTGTCATACTCTGCAGACACCCAGTTACAAAACTGCACAGATCATATAGCAACTTGGGCTAGTTGTAGTTAAAAGATAAGGGTTTGGTGCATTCATGGCCAGGATTACAAGCCAGTATCCATTGAGAGAACAGCACAACGTGCTGAATACATTTGGATGTACTGCCTTTCCTGTATTGCTATTGCTTTACCCCCTTTGGCCTTTGCTTAGCACGTTTAAGTAAACATAAATAAGAATACTGTGTCATCTACACATTTAAATGATGCACGTTTATAGAAATGGTTCATTCAAAAAACTCATTCATTTATGAGGTCAGCCTAAATAAGTAAATGAATTTGATGACCTAGGAAATTACATAAAAGATGATTCACTGATGAAAGGTAAATGAGGGGTAGCTCATTACAAGTCTCTGTGATATGCAGAAGTCCGCATGGAACTGTATCTCATCAACCATAGTTGAAACTGAAGTACTACTACTAACCACTCCAGGACCACACAGAGCATATCATTTTGACTTTACATCCAAATGGTTGTTTATGCTCATTCTATTGTTATTTCTTGGTTAATACAACAATAAATTCCATCTTCCTTCCAAAAATATAGCACCTATGGTTAAACAAAATCCTGAAATATGTAGCAAACATAAACAAGGGGTTTCAGTTTGGGTAGCAGGCTTGTATTGGTTTACTCAAGTTTGTTTTGCTGACCAAAAGCTGTATTGACAATATAATCGGTGTTGGCTAATACTTGAATGAATATTTTTTTAATAATTCACAACGCATCCATAAAGCATTAATATATTTCAGGCATAACATGTTGTCACTTAACCTGTCTGATAATGTGACTAAGCTTAAAGGATAATTCCGGTATTTAGCACTTTGAGTCCTTTTTCTGGTTTGTTTGGATGAACTAGAGTGGTGGACACCGAAATTTTGACGATGGGTCCTGTCTCGACTTTTCTGACTCGTTTTGAATCGCCTTTGACTACTTCAGAGCATACCTGTCAACACTCACGTTTTTCCCGGGTTTCTCCTGTATTTCAAGGTCATCTCCCAGCACCATCCCATTTTGTTATTTCTCCCGGAAAACTCCCGTAATTTGCATGTCCATCAAACTTCATTTTAAAATCATTGATCCATTCAGGTTGTCAGATTGTGTATAAAATACACCCTACACATACACGATCACTTAGTTTCAATTTCAACCGTTTTGTCATAGGCTAAAACCTGGCAACCCAAAACCCAAATAAGGAAGCGGGTGCCGACTGCGCAGCCTGAGTCTCGTCATAAGCAATCGGGCTAGTTGAATGGCCTACTCCAGAACTAGCTGTTGCTGCTGCGAACACCACTAACCACTCGGTGAGTTGCACAGTTTTGAAAACGAACGTTAAGGGTTCTTTTAAGGACATGTTTGTGCATGCCTGTAGGCAGCCACTCTGAAGCAATAAAGGCGATTCAAAACGAGTCAGAAAAGTCGAGACAGGACCAATCGTCAATATTTCGGTGTCCACCACTCTAGTTCATCCAAAACAAACCAGAAAAGGGACTCAAAGTGCTAAATACCGGAATTATCCTTTAAATGTATAAGGATGTACTAGTTGTGATGAGTCCTAATTTGGTCAAGCTCCTTACAATTAGATGTATTCAAAATGTCATCATTATGATCATATCTGTCATTCATCTAATCAACAAATGCTTCAGGTTTGCTGTAAACAAATCCGAGCCTCATTATGCTGTGAATAACTCTTTATTTGCATTGCATTTGTTGTCTTACACAGGATAATTGCTAAAGTCCATTGATCTGAAGATGTCCTACATATACAGGCTGACCTCGTGGCATCCCACTGCCCCATGGTAAGAATAAAGGGATAACTATACAAATTATCTAACTTTTACATTTCATCAAAAGGTCTCTTAATTCACCCTCTAATGAGAGGAAGTGCAAAGCAATGAGAGTATTTGATTATGAGTCCATTCTTTTTGTTGAGTTATGATAAAAAACAAAGCCATAACCTTGAAAATTACTTTTTGGGAGAGCGAGAGAGGAAAGGGACATTGGTCATAGTTGAAACGTTAAATGTTTTATGATGAAAATATTCATTTGGGAGAGTGACTGTTCTCATGCCCTTGAAAGAAAAATAGCATGCTTAATTATACTAAATTATGTCAAGATTTATTTGAAGTGTGCTTTGATATTAATGGCTCAAACGCATAGATTCAAAATTACATAAATTCTACTTAATGCTAACCACACAGTTTATGATCTCATTCATTTTCTTTGATGAAACTATATTAAAAGTGCAAATATAGAGATTAGTGTGTTTTCTGCTGTAGGTGTAAAATAAATCTCTGGCTATCCTCGAAAATCAGAAGGACGATGTAAGTTAACATTCAAAACCAAGGCTATCACCATTGATCTTCGAAATGAATTCACCGCCTTATAGAAAGATTTTAGATAAGTGAATGCATGCGTACGTACATAAACAAATGCACAACAGTTGCTGTTTTCTATAACTATTGCACAAAGACTTGGAATCAAATCCCATCTGCCTTCCTTTGATTTCATACTCCAAGTGTGTGTGTGTGTGTGCGTGTGTGTGTGTGTATGTGTGTGTGTGTAAGTACTTGCTTGGCTGGATCTCTGACAGAGCCCAGCTGGGAGCAGTGGTGCTTCCTCAGGGTTCGTCCGGGTTCTTCCTGCCACTCCTTAGCTTCCTGCTGCCAACCAGCTTGCATCATGCATCATGTATGGACTGTTCCTTTGTGTGCCGAGTGGAGCCAGTGCGGGGCTAATGGTGTTTGTTTATTCATAAAGTCATTCAATTGCCTTAGGTAATCAATAGAACCTCCCTGCGCTGTCTGTGACTTCAGAAGGACAGAAAAAAACAGATGTGTTTGTGATGATGGAATTCTGCATGTACAGTTCAGAATGAGCTGGAGCAAAAGCTGGGAGTGGGAGTTAGTTTTGTGACCATTCTATTATGCTGTGTGCATGCTGATCGGGTGGGACTTGGGAGCACTGGGGAGAACCGCAGTTCCCCTGTTTCCCACAGCAACTCTCTCTCTAGTCAACATCATTCACTTCTGTCAATTATGCTGTGACTGTTATTTTGGAGGAGATATAAGCCATCAATTTCGGCACCTCAACATCCTCTCTTTCTTTCTGTAAAACGTCACGGCTGTTTTCACATCTGTGTGCAGCCCTGGTGGTTACCACAAAGATGTCACTGCTGATGCAGGGCTTATAGTGCTGTGGGCCACACCATCACAAATCAAAACACTCTTGCAGATGTCGCACACAGCAGTGGCTATTTGGTCATCTGTTCCTCAACAATACTCTATACAGCTTTTCAATCTGCATTGCACAAATGCCTCTTTGAGGTGCATTTTAATTCTTCATTATGATCACTCTGTGACAGGCCCTCTACACTGATGGCCTAACATAACTGTAGCACACAAACAGCCTGCAGACAAAGCCTACATAATGTAAGTGTGGTTGTTTGATCTGTTTGAAGGCTGCTATGGAATCTGATCCCTACGGCTTCTCTGAGGAGGCCCTCTGAAGCATTCCCTATGGGAAATATTCACTGTCACTATGGGATCAAAAACCTACAACCCCAGCAGCCTTGCAACTGGTAGCAAACATGTAGTTGGTTATGCACCTCACCTTCCTTTTTGCTAAACCAGAATTAAAGAGTCAATATTTCATGTAGGGTTTGACTGGTTCGCTTGAATTTGATGTGGTATTGGTATTCTTCTGCCTACTTTTCTGTCAGACGAACCCCGCTGCTTCGTCCATGTACCTTCTCCAAGCCTGACACTTGCCATGACCATCACCAGATCACAGAGCATGGCAAATGAATGGTTGATGTAATGAGAGGCCTCTCGGACGAAACCACACCCATGTAATTCATCATCTTAATGCAACACGTGACGCTTCAGCTGTGACATGCTAGATCAGGTTAAACGATGACACATACCGCCTGTATGGCCATTCATCACACTCGGTATTTTGTGAGTAAGCTCTGGGATATCGAGCAGGAGAGCAGGGGCAGCGGCGAGTGAGAATGCAGAGGATCAATGGGCGGGAGTGGGCAGCGGTTATCTAGCCTCGTAATAGATTTCTAATCCCTCTTGTTCTGCGGCTCTTCAGTGTTTCTATATCTATCCCTTCCTTTTTTTTTAGCCGTGGACACCTTTAAGGTTGTCATAATGACAAGCCCTTAATTAACAGCAAACGGGATGACTAAGCAGTACTGTATTTTTTTTAATTTTTTTTTGCACTGTGCAAAGCTTATTAGACCCAAGTACTGAAATGGTATGACTACTCACTGGATGCAATTACCTGAATGAATCATAAACCTAAATCATGGCACAAACACTCCATTTCCTCTAGAACACTGCTCATTTTATAATCAGCTTTGCTTCTGCAATACCCTCCCAAGACAAGGGTTAGGTTTTATGCCAATATTTATCTGACATATTCACAGAAGACATAGAGCTAACAATTTAACCCATTTTGTTATAACTCTGAGTAGATATTGCTATTTTCACAGATTGTGTGTTTGTTTTAATTTGCTGGTATACTGCATGTAAAAAAAACAAAACTTAATTATTCCTTATTTCTCAAAACAAGAAGTAAGTTACATTAACAAATGAAGCATATCTCACATCATACCTTATGATGTGGGATTTACGGCAGTTCTGTGGGGTGTGAAGTGTTAAGCTGTCCAAGTGTTAAACGTATTGTTAATCATGGAGACTTTATGTACTGTGCCTTTTGCTAAATAATGGATTTTACACAGACACACAAATTACATTTGGGATTCAGGCCGGCGTGTGCTTGTCAGAGTATGACTGTGGATCATTCTTTTATCGGGAGAAGGCCTTTACTCTGTTAAGATAAGTGTGGCTTTCCAAGTTATCTGTTCATAAATAAATATTGATTGGTGAGGAATGTGTGAAGAAGCAAAAGCTAGCCAAGTGTAAAAAACAAAAAAAAGTACTGCCAGCACAGATTTTTTATTTTTTTTTTACCAGTGAGCCATCATTATCCTCTCATAGAATCACACAAATGCAATGTTATTCATGTACAAACAGCCCTTTTTATGAGTAATTTCATTCTTTGTTCATTCAAAATGTATTTCTAGTACACTTTTCCAGATTCTCATTTTGCACATTCTACTGTGACTAAAGCTGTAGAAGGAATGTATGTCTGAAATATACAGTTTGAAAGTGCACTCTTGTTTGTTGATGTATGTCGATCGTTTAATGAGGAGACAATGACAAGGCAACTGATTTACACTATTACTATTTGAGCAGTATTGGTCAAATCTGAGTGAAGTGTGTTTGCCGATGGATGTGGAACACATTTATCTCTGAATGGCTCCTATTGTCATCTACAGCATTTTACATAAGCAATTTACTTCTATATAAAACTCAAAACTTCAACAATGGATCCATGTTTCATCCAAACATTGAGGCAAGGTTCTGAATCCAATCATGTGTGCGTCGTTCGTCGTGGTAATGGCTGTGATGGCTCCTGACAGCCTCAGTGTAGACAGTCTTTCCTCACCCCAACTAAACCCCAGCCAGCGTGGGGATGGGGGGCATGTTTGCATACCATCAGATATCATCACATTGTGCTAAGCCCCGGGATCATTTGAAGGGCCCTCTCCACTGTCAGTATGCCGCCTCACGCTGCAATGCCAAAAATGCTCGCTCCATATTCCCCCAAGGTGATGGCTAATAAGTCGAGCCGAGGTCAAGTGAATCGCAGCGATGATGAGAGCAGGAGATGAAAATCAATATCTGCCATGTTTGTTTTGCCAATCACAGTTAAACTGGCGATTTAATGGGTTCAAGCTGTGAAGTGTGATTACTGGCGGCCGCATTTAACGTTTAACTGCTGAAGTATGTAGTCATGGTAATCCAGTCTGCTGTGACCACCATGAAAGCACAGCAGGGCCTCTCTGTATTTCCATACCACAAGGTTTGAGGGCATTACTCTTGGGTTGTTGAGTTTGACTTCCTGAAGAGTGCATTCAATATGGTAGATCTAATACCCTACAAAATAGCGGCTGGTTTATGAATTCCTGTGGAACTCCACATCAGTTGCCTGATCCTATTTTGCTGCCAATAGTTGCTGTGCTGAGAGTAGACAGTAGACCAGAGATCAATAAGTGACCGGGAAGATGTGTCAATAGCACACCAAGCACTCTATAAGCAGTTTAAAACAGTAGGAATATGAGGCCATGAAGTCAGGACAACTGCAGGCTGCAATCTGTAGTCTACTGTCAGTGCCATTGCATTGTGTTTATGTGCAAGTGCTTAGTAGCCCTCAGAGACCCCTGTGTTTCACAACTGTCCATATCCACACAGGCCACATTTTGTACAGCAAAGTTCTTCTGCCTTCAGCATAAGGTGAGTGAAATTCACCATGAAACAGTCAAGCCCCTTTCGGCAAATTGCCTCATTGCACTATACACATGACTATTTATACACTTTATTCACAGAACATTCAACATGTAAACTCACCCGAGTGGATGAAATCTATTCCCCCTTGTTGTGTAGAGAAATGAGTGTCCTTCTCTCTGCCCACCAGAATTGACCAGAGGCTCTCTCTGACCTGATAAGAATGACAGGGTGGACAGAAGACAAAGGAGGATGGAGGTCTGGGTTTTTTGTGTAATTCTTTCTCTCCACAATATGTCAAGAGACAAGAGATCAAAGCTGCTCATCTTGACTAGTGGAACAGAGCTTGGGCAACACTTTGAACCAAGGTATGCTCCACACTGATTGGCAACCTCTACTTGGTGTGCATGAACAAAATCAGTCATAATTTTTCATTATCTGGGGGTTATGGGGGTTATGGGTAGGGTTTGGGTTTTATTAAGGTGATGTTCAGTGATTATTCAACAACAATTTTACAATGAATCTTAGATGATCTATTAAATCTCTGTGGGCGGACTATCCAAATAAAGTGTTATCTTCGTAATGCTCAACATTATGTCATTTATTGATGCATACCTGTCAACATTTAGCTTTCCAAAAACGGGAGATTTTTTTTTTTGGGTGTTTATACTGGATCTGTGTTTAGTTTACATATTTAATACGTTTCATACGTTCAATTCGTTGCTTTTACCTTACCATTACCTTACGCATGCCAGTTATGTAGCCTATCCACCAGCTGCCTGCCTGCAGCCTACTTCCAAAACTCCAAAGCTGCTTGCTGTCAGATTTGGTTCCGAGGGCAGTGTATCAACAACACTCAATAACAGTTTATGTGATGTTTATGTGATGTGTTAATCAATTAAATTCCCAACAATATCACAACAGCTAGTTCTGGAGTAGGCCATTCAACTAGCCCGCTTGCTTACGACGAGACTCAGGCTGCGCAGTCGGCACCCGCTTCCTTATTTGGGTTTTGGGTTGCCAGGTTTTAGCCAATGACAAAACGGTTGAAATTAAAACTAAGTGATTGTGTATGTGTAGGGTGTATTTCATACACAATCTGTGGAGAAGAGGAATGAAGGGATGAGGATATCGACAGAGAGATAGATAGATAGATATTGTAGACATCCCAAACATGAAATGAAGTGTTTGCACTTTCTGTGTATATTTTGTGGGATGTATTCATGTCGAAAATGTTAATAAAATGATCAAATGCTTTCAATGACACTCATCTCATAAACTCATAATTCTCTTATTTTCACCGGAAAGAAATTGGCTAGTAGAAATTCTGATTGGCTACTAACTTTAGAAAGTTACCAGCCACATTGGCTGGTGATCAAAAAAGTTAATTCAGAACCCTGCTGGCAACCTGGGAGATGTCAGACTAATAGAAAAAATAAATGGATCAATGATTTTAAAATGAAGTTTAATGGCCATGCAAATTACGGGAGTTTTCCGGGAGAAATAGCAAAACGGGAGGGAGTGTTGACAGGTATGGCACCATGTCACAGTGTTAACTTAAGTTGTTTATGTATTTCATCCCGTCTGTTGCCAGGCACTGAGACATCGAAGAAACATCTACTGTCATCTTACATGAAAACAAAAAATAGTGTTTCTTCTTTTCATACACAAGTGGAGGGGGTTGCGGACAGTGCACAGAAGCAGCTTGCAAAGGGAGTGCATGGCATTCACATGAGAAGTTTATATCAAAAAGCCAGAGCTCAGACATATTAAATGTGCTTTTAATGCTACAGCATGAATAAAATCACATGTAACCATATGTGGCAAGCCTCTCCTCTCTCGCTCCTCTCCCCTCCCCTCTGTAAAAGAGGCAGTGAACATCAAAGAGCTGCACGGCCATCAGAAGAGACTCTGCCTCAACTGTGATAAGGGCTAAGTTCCATTTAGTCACTCCATCATAGACCTAACGTATTTCACTCCACCCCTGTTCCTCCCTCTTAGTCTTTGCATGAGCATTCTTGCAAGGCTTCTCTTGTTCATCTACCTCTTCTTTTTTATCTTCTTTTCTTGTCTTTTTTTATCTTATTTGCCTTGTCTTTCTGTCATCTCCTCTGTCTGCATGTGTGTGTGTGTGTGTGTGTGCACGCTCTTGGACTTGATTGCCTTGCTACTTGCATAGTGGTGCTCTTCATGCTGTTGTGTGCGACATTTTACTTTCATCTTGGCCTTCATTCCCACTCCCCTGTTGATATGTTTCTTCATTATGGTGATCTGTTAAAACCCCTCTCCTTTCTACAAACCCTTCCTCATGCAAAAGCCAAGTCAATTCAAGTCAAGTCGGCTTTATTGTCAATTTCTTTACATGCACTGGTCATACAAAGAATTGAAATTTCTTTTCTTACTTTCCCATGCAGACATAGACATACTTTAAATACAGACATAGACATACTTTAGACATAGACATTGCCATAGACAATAAAAAATAAAAATATACACACATACCACATACAGACATTAAAGTGCGAGACTGAAATATAGAACATATATTGAAATATAGAAATATAGAACATATATCAAAAAGACAGAGATAATAACAAGAACACAGTGAATCAAGCTAGGAGGTCAGTCTATGTGTTATTATTGAGACAGTATCGGGTTGTACAGTCTTTCAAGGCTGTGATTCTCCTGTATGCTCTTTCTGCTTACAATTCAGTTGGTCTCTGTCCAAGTGTAAAACGAACCAAAGTTTGTTGTTAAACTGGCCCCTTTGCAATAAAACGCAATCCCCCATATTCACCTCAGTATTATATCTGTAGTAATCAGTGTGATCTGATGCTGTATCCGTGCTGACCGAGATACCATTGAGCTCCTGGGAGAGCCGAACGGCTTGGTAAATAAAGGAGCTTTAGCAATGCACTGCACAGCCACTTGGCCCTGACCGTCTAAGCCTTGATTGGATTGATCTGCTTCTTCCATGCCTTTCTATCAGAGCCAGCAGGCTCTGTGTCTCTGACACCATGCCGAGCAAGCGGTCCTCCCCTCTGTCCCCATACCCAGCAACCGCTGTTAATTTTCCACTTGGTTTCAACTTAAAGACCCAGGCAACGGCGCTGAAAAATTAAATGCACAACGGCTCGTTTGTCTGCTACCTTGGACTGTTTGTGTAATAGGTCATCTGTTGTGTGAGTGTGTGTGTGTGTGTCTCTGTGTGTATGTGTGTGTGTGTGTGTGTGTGTATGCGTGTGCGTTTGCGTGTGTGTGCGCATGTGTTAGAGGTGGTGTGGAAAGGTGGGAGGGTGGTAAGCCATCGGAAGAGCACATAATACACGCTGTGACAGATCAAATGGAAAGTGACAGTGGGGAAGTTATGTATCGCTCCAGGATGCCATTTCGCATTGTGAAATACAGCCTCCATCTATCTGGCTGAAGGGTATAAATGGCTTTTAATACACACCTCTAACATCATTAGATGCCTGTGTTGCTCACCGTCTGCTATGAATGAGGCCGGTGCTCATTATGGCTAGCTTCGCATAAGGGAGCTATCAATTTCTGCCTGCCGCAGGGACACAGTCTGTTTTTAGCAGTTCTCTCTTCTGGGTTCACAGGGTTGTGATGGCAGTTCAACTTTCATTTTTTAATATATCAGCTTTACTTTTCATTTACACTTTGGCTATAAGTTATTTACAGTTTGCATGTGTGAATGATGGAACAAAAAAATACCCTGCGGTTATTGTTTTAACAAGGTACACTGACTGTGTTTTTAAATATACATGTATAACCCTCATCAGTTTCTGATGTTTTGCCTTACTGAATGAAACTTTTTTGTGTTTTGTCTAAATATATAAAAAATAAATAGCAGACTAGCTATCTTACCTCAATGGTGGTATTTGCTAGAAAAGTCTCATAGCAATCCGCTAGTTTGCTTGTTCGCTTTGGACAAAATATTCTCATTGCCTCTTTAACACATACATCAAAGGCTTCTTGAATGTATCCCTAATGACTAATATTTAGTGTAAAATGTTTGGTTTATACAAACACGTGAAAGATATGGTGCATCACATAAACATTTTGAGTTAGCTTTTAAAAAAATAATAATACAAATAATAAAAAAATGCAGCGCTATTTGTCTGCTTTTTAATTTTAGGTATGCAACTATTCCCTTTTCCATCCAAAGTAATTGTTGGGATGAAGTACATGAAAGCTTGATTTAAAAAACAGATATGTTTAGGTAATATACAAACATGCACTGATGCCAATATAATACACTGTTTACAGTGGGTACCATTTGGAATTGTCCAGTTTCACGCGTGAAGTGAGTATATATACTCTTTTGATCCCGTGAGGGAAATTTGGTCTCTGCATTTATCCCAATCTGTGAATTAGTGAACACACTTAGCACACAGTGAACACACAGTGAGGTGAAGCACACACTAATCCCGACGCAGTGAGCTGCCTGCAACAGCGGCACTAGGGGAGCAGTGAGGGGTTAGGTGCCCTGCTCAAGGGCACTTCAGCTGTGCCTACTGGTGGGGGTTTGAACTGGCAACCCTCCGGTTACAGGTCCGAAGCAATAACCAGTAGGCCACAGCTGCCCTAAATCACCTGTTAATTAACAAGACAACAGGTTTCATAAGTCAAATATGTATTCACTTATGCCGTTTTGGCTAGCTAACGTTGCTAGTAAAAAACAGACTAACAATAGGTTTCTGTTACCCCCTATTGTTCCTGCTAACAGGCTACTAGGCGAACATTCATTATTTTATTATTATTATTAGGCCAAAATTCTGTAAAAATTCATACTGCAGCCTAAACCGTAACTCCAAAACTCTTCAAATTTTCAGGTATGGTTACCAGTACCCCCTCTGCCCATAACCCAAAATTTGGGGTACTGCACCCAAAGGTGGCGCTGTTGGAAAAAAAAAGTGAATTATGCTAATTTCTCCTTACCAGATTGACCTAGACTCAAAATTCTTTCATAATATTAATCTCTAAACTCAGATGCATCTTTTTGGCCCTGGTCTTATGGTCTAAAAATGTTTACTTTTGACACAATTTCATGGAAAAGCCAAACATTATAAAAAGTTTCACACTCTTCAAAAATAATCAAATCTTCACCAAAATTCTCACAGACAATGTTTAGACCAAGCCTCGCAAAAGTTATTGATCAGAATTTTGATATTTTGTTCCATTTCAGAGATATAGGCCAATAAAGTTAGACCACTTAGGCCATTTTTCCTAGATCACCTATATTCCTATAAACCGTAAGTCCTAGAAACTGCACATTTTCAAGTATTGTTACCAGTACCCCCCACTACCCATAACCCAAAATTTGGGGTACTGCACCCAAAGGTGGCGCTCTTGTCAAAAATGCTTATTTCTCCTTACCAGATTGACCTAGACTCAAAATTCTTTCATCATATTAATCTCTACATTCAGATGCATCTTTTTCACCCTGGTCTTATGCTCTAAAAATGTTTACTTTTGCCACAATTTCAGAGAAAAGCCAAACATCATAAAAAGTTTCACATGCTTCAAAAATTATCAAATCTTCACCAAAATTCTCACAGACAATGTTTAGACAAAGCCTCACAAAAGTTATCAAAAGAATTTGGATATGTTTTTCCATTTCAGAGATATAGACCAATAAAGTTCGACCACTCATTCTCCTATATCACCTATATTCCTATATGAGTATTTTTTTTCCTTGGAGAACAACCATACAACCATCATTATGTGGATACCATTAACAGTGCACATTTTCAGATCTGTACTCTTTTTTATAAAGCCCTTAATTCTATTGTCAAATGTATGCTAGGAATTTTCTTGATGTTGTGTGTTTGCCAACACACATTTTCACCATGTGAATGTGACTGCCAAATATGTAGGATTGTCAGTGGCTCAGTGGGATAATGCCTAGTGCTGATGTTTGTTCGGTTGAGAGTTCGAATCCCTGGTAGTGCATTAGGCTCTAGCTCAAATACTATTGGTTATTGAAGATTCACACCATTGAACAGCACCTGAATGACATCAGGCAATCAACATACACAGTCATTAGTTGCCAAGAATCAGAATGCCGAGACACTCTGACATTTAGGGGAACTTCTTTGTTCACTATTTTTCCTTCGTCATTAAGTCTATCATATTTATATTTCATCCATTAGTGTTCTTCTCTACAAATGTCTAATTGCCCAAGAATTTCAAAAAGATTTCAGGTGTACTGTTTTAGGAAAGCCCTTCATTTTATTGTCAAATGTATGCTTGGAGTTTTTCTTGTGTTTACCAACACACATTTTCACATGTGAATGTGACTGCCCAATGTGTATGATTGTTAGTGGCTCAGTGGGATAATGCCTTGTACTGGTGTTTCTTAGGTTGAGTGTTCGAATCCCCATTAGAACTTCAGGATCAAACTGCACATGCTATTGGTTATTGAAGATTCACACCATTGAACAGCACCTGAATGACATCAGGCAATCAACATACACAGTCATTAGTTGCCAAGAATCAGAACACAAGACACTCTGACATTTAGGGGAACTTCTTTGTTCATTATTTTTCCTTCATCATTAAGTCTATCATATTTATATTTCATCCATTAGTGTTCTTCTCTACAAATGTCTAATTGCCCCAGAATTTCAAAAAGATTTCAGGTGTACTCTTTTAGGAAAGCCCTTCATTTTATTGTCAAATGTATGCTTGGAGTTTTTCTTGTGTGTTTACCAACACACATTTTCACCATTTGAATGTGACTGCCCAATGTGTATGATTGTTAGTGGCTCAGTGGGATAATGCCTTGTACTGGTGTTTCTTAGGTTGAGTGTTCGAATCCCCATTAGAACTTCAGGATCAAGCTGCACATGCTATTGGTTATTGAAGATTCACACCATTGAACAGCACCTGAATGACATCAGCCAATCAACATTCACACTCATCAGTTGCCAAGAATCAGAATGCCGACATTCTATGACATTTAGGGAACTTCTTTGTTTACTATTTTTCCTTCATCATTAAGTCTATCATATTTATATTTCATCCATTAGTGTTCTTCTCTACAAATGTCTAATTGCCCCAGAATTTCAAAAAAGATTTTCAGGTGTACTTCTTTTAGGAAAGCCCTTCATTTTATTGTCAAATGTATGCTTAGAGTTTTTCTTGTTGTGTGTTTACCAATACACATTTTCACCATGTGAATGTGACTGGCCAACATGTAGGATTGACAGTGGCTCAGTGGGATAATGCCTTGTACTGATGATCCTTAGGTTGAGAGTTCAAATCCCACTTGAAGCATTAGTGTTAGAATACTGTTGGGTTGTGGATGTTAGCATACTACAAAAGAATGCTGTTGGGTTGTGGAGGTTAACACACTATTACATTACAGCTACTTGTCAATATGGACTTGTAGTGTAACTGTATAATTCTAGGCTGTTTTTCTTATTGACTCCGACACAGCTGTAGCCTATAATTATTTGTTATTCTTATAATATTTGTCATTTCTTATACATAATTAGTTGGCTCTTCCACGTGGCAGAACAACTCTATATCGGTTAGGGATGTCACGCATGAAACAATGCTGCAGAAACACGAAAATACGACTTTGAGTTTAGTAGGCTATCATTTCAGTTCCTGTTTATCTATTGCACGATGGGTAATAATTTAAAGGAATCGTGTTGCAGTCTTGTAAATAGTGACCCTGCAAGATCCCTAGTCATTGCAAAATCATAGTCTGTGACTTAAAACTCTACTACTTGTCTTTAGATGTGAGAGGGTCTGAGACTGTAGTCTTTCAAAAATCTTTTCCAAATCTTTGCAAATCTTTCCAAAGTCTGTCAGTGTAAGGAGGGCTTGTGGTGAAAGTGCTGTGGAGAAATTGCAGGATTGTTTGGCTCTGCCACCTAACCACACCCAGTTTACCTGCTGGGAAACCCTGTAGCTCCGGAGCAGGGGCTCAGACCAGGATAAATTGTTTGCTCGCCCCTCAGTTCACTCTTTTTTGTTCATCTCAACCCAGCACTCCAGTGTGTCCTGCTTTGTGTGCGTCTTTGAGTTAACGTAAGTCATCACTTTAATGACCCTCACTATGACTTTTGTGATGTTTATCAGTTTGTAGAGTAGCTCTGCCATCATGTGTAAAGTTAAGGTCTTTGTTTGTTGGTTTGGTGTGTTGGAGTCCCATGTGAGAGATGATTAGGTGATGTTGGTTGACTTGGGATGTCAAGTATTGTTTAGTTGTACCTTATATAGCCATATGATTTCAGTTTATTGTTCAAATGTCAATTGGTTTGTTTGTGAGTTGGGATCTGTACTGATTTACCCCATTTCACTGATTACTCCATTTTCTGTTTGTTTCCTCTTTGATGCAGCACACATACAAGTAAAGAACAAAAGAACAGATGAATTGAAACTCAAATAAAGTTCACTTGTGTTGCACCGAAACCTGCCATCTCTGTGTCATCACTTCATACCATTGAGCCTCTGCCTGCTCGCCACACACACCCACTCTACCTCTACCCACATCACCCCTTACAGTTCCTTCAGCTGGGTTGTGGAGGTTAGCATACTAGAATAGAAAACTGTTAAGAATACTGTTGGGTTGTGAAGGTTAGCACACTATAACGTTACAGCTACTTGTCAGGACTTGTCGTGCAAGGCAAGTATAACTGCATAATTATAGGCTGTTCATCTTATTGACTCCAACACAGAACCCACCCCCCTTCACCTACCACCACAAATACAATTCCATTCTGTGGGAAACACTGCCTTCCATTAACAGACGCTTCATCTTATCCATGACAAATGCATAGTCCTGTAGAATAGAGTATTGTTAGAATACTATTGAGTTGTGGAGATTAGCGCACTAGAATACTACTGTTAGAATACTGTTGTGTTGTGGAGGTTAGCACACTAGAATAGGGTATTGTTAGAATACTATTAGGTTGTGGAGGTTAGCACACTATAATGTTACAGCACAGGGTAATCCTAATTTTATGCATCAAATTTATTCCAATCCAACTCAAAAGTTTTGAACAACACAAAGTGAAGGTTTTATCCAGATCAAAACCAAGAATAGATTGTGATCTAATCCATTTTCAGGATCCTTGTTTCCCTTTGAACAAGCCATTTTCAAGATTTGATCCAATCTGATAGCCGAAATCCGGTAACTGAAATCCGATAACCGAAATCCAATCACGTTTCTTTTGAACAATTGGGCCCAAACAATCAAAGCATATGTAAACTAAAAAGCTATGCTACCTCATGTTCGTTTTGCTCGGACCCCGTAAATCACCGCTTGCGGTTATATTTATTATTATTATTATTATTATTGATGTTTATTTGATATGGACATTGCAATTACATTGGACAAACCAGATGCATTATTTGAGTGTTTTAGTACAGGTGCTAATTCACAACACTTGTCCATAGGCGGCTTTTGAAAAGATAGAGCAATTAAAATATCAAGAAAGGAAAGAGGAAAAACCAGATGAAAGGAAAAAGAAATTAATAATGAATGTAAGCAATTTTCAATGTAAGGAACATAAATAGGATGCAGAGCAAAGGCAATATGAGCAAGCAATCAACTGGTTAAGGACTATTCGTGTGAGCACTGTTGTTTAGACTTTAGCCATTGTTTGAGTCCTTTGTTAAAAGCTTTACTGTTTTACTGTTGGTTTCTAGTTTTAGCTCAGTGGGTAGAGAGTTCCAAAGTTTGGCCCCATTTACAGAGAGAGCAGACTGGCAGAAATAAGTCTTGCATCTTGGGACGAGACAATCACCACAGGTGGAAGCTCATCTAGGCCAGTGGTTCTTAAACTGGGGGTCGCCAAAAATATGGAGGGGTCGCAAAATGATTTGAAGACAATTTCTGCCTCTACAACATTTTCCAAAATAAAAACCCAAAGTTTAAGAACCACTGATCTAGGCTACACTAGGAATTTTGTTGAGTCGTCGGCCAACTGATTGAGTCTGAGACTGTCCGATTCAGTAGCAGCTACTTTGGAGCTTTTTCGTTGTTTTCTCTCCAAACTAGTTTTGTCAAGACATGTCAAGATGAAATGTTGACATTAAAGTCGATATGATATGCCAACTTTATTCTCGAAATGTTGAGTTTAATGTTGACATGTCAACATTAAATTCGACATGATATTTCAACTTTATTCTCGAAATTTAGAGTTTAATGTCGACTTTAAAGTCAACATGTCGACTTTAATCTCGTCATGGCGAAAATAACGTGGCCCTAATACATCATAATTACTATACCGTACCAGGACCAAATAATCTTGGTACCCCAATGTAGGGGTACTAAAAAGTTGTTTTGGCATGGTTCACAAATTTTGACAATGAGACAGAAATACTTTTGTGCCGTACTGTACTGAACTGAGCCGTGCTGTTGTTGGAAGTGCCCCATAAGAGAACAAAGATTATTTATGTCATCCCAAAGGCTGTTTGAATTAACTGAAGTAGCTTGTGAGGTGCTGTTGGGTAGCTTGTAGACACGCCACAGGAGGTGAATTACTTTTCAGTAACTTTTCATTACACTTCACCCAACACACAGAGAATCACATCAGTGATGTATTATATCGGTGTGATTTAGAATTTAGCATTGAGATCGATGTTAAAATACCAGTAGGAGGCCTTGAGACAAAACCCTCTGCCTCATTCCCTTGACCAACATCACTCATCCCATTCCCCCAGTCACTGTACAGCCCTCGAGTCATGCATGATGAAAAGCATTTGCCATTTATAACACAATTTTCTGATTGCAGTGAGTCAGTGCTAACATGGCACGATTGGTATGGGTATCATCTTTCTACGAAGCAATGTGAAGTGATGAGACAAATAAGAACTAGATGAGGCTGTATGTTTTTCTACTCTGAGAGATAGAGAGAGCCTTTCTTTGTTTACTGTACATCAGTGTTAGAAAAGCAAAGGTGAGACACTGTGAAGTAGAAGGAGACAGAATATGAGTCATGTCTACCCCTTCTCCCACACCAATATTGACCTTCATCCTCTCAGTGTTGTGTCTGCAGAGGTGAGAAGGATGAGGTCCGGCCAAGTTCAGTCACACACGAGTAGTGCCTATTTACACAGAGATTTACTTATACTTAAACTTATACTCTTGTACTCTTATACTATTACATAGTTTAGTCATTTAATATTTAATATATTTAATCATAGATCTTTAATAATAATTTATCCTAAAAACCTATCTATGACCTACAGGTGTTTGAGGAAAATGTTGACTTAACACATTTGAAACAGGTTTCAAGACCTCTCCCTGTAATAGCCTCATTGACCAAAAGCAGCTGCAGTTGTTTAGGGAAGCAGGTTGTCTTGAGGGGGGAAAGCGCAGATACTATTGGCCATTAATCTAAACATGCTTTTGATCACCTTTTAGATAGTCAATCAATTCCCATAGATAGAGTTAACATACCTTGCATGACTACACGCTTCTCCGAGTGCCTTCACACACATATTGACACAACTGAAACTCTCACCGTCTCCGTCTCTGGACAAGCACTGTCATAACTTGTTAGTTAGGGTGATCAAAATCTGTCTACATTTGTGCCAGAGAGGCACTGGGAGCTGAGGCGACATGAATTGCAATCAAAATGGTATTGAAAGAAGAGCATATAGATGTTTTCTCTACTCCCACACTTCTATTTGAAGGAATCCAAGCTCAGATGAATCAGTACACACACCAAAGAGTTTGGCAACTCCTAAGATAATGATAAATTGAGCATGACATATGGGTTGTACTCGAGAAGAATGATAATGTTTTTTTCTCAACCCCTCCCTCTTTCTCTCTCTCTCTGTCTCTCTCTCTGCTGCTGCATTATTATGATGACAAAACACAGTCACATATGATATTGTTTATCATACTAAGAGGCAAAAAATGTTTTTGTTTCTCATTTATTTTATCCTTAGGGCTCACACAGATAAGCATGCACTAATACTAAAACACAGACAGACACACACATACAAAGACATACAGGAAACACACAAAACCTACTCATTAAATACCCTTATGTAAAAACCTATGTTACCTGGGCCAGGACCTTGGCTAGCTCTCTGCCAAGCAGGAACATCTGCAGCCATTCCCCAGCCAGCCAGCGCTGGAGTGGTGTGACTGCCGATCGCTTTATTGAAATCAGACGGTGCGTCGGGACGGCTTGCGCTGCTGTGCTTTATCTCATCTCCCAGCTGCTGGGTGCGACGTGCAGGCTCTTTGATATCTCTCTGCCTGGATCAGTGCCACAGCAGCCCCACTGCCTCACCGCTTGGAGGAGACTCAGCCGGCACCCACAAACCCATGAAAACCCAACTACACCGCCTATGGCTGCCTCAGAGGCTGCCTGCATGGTTGATGTGTTCAGTGAGGAATATGTAATAGGAATGTTTGTGAGACCATTCACAAAGAAGAATAAATAGATAAATAAATTAATAAATACATAGATAGATAAATGAAATACAAATAGAACCTTAGAACAAATATATAAACAAAACACATATATAAACAAACTGTAAACAAACCACTATACATATTGGGAGGGTAAGAGATTGAGAGACCACGGTAGTTAGCAAGGCAGCATATGCATAACTGTAACTAGTAAGGAGCGTAAACAGATGTTCTTGACATTTAATCATTTGTTTACCTATTACTGGAATGCACATTGAATGAACACACCTTTCAGGCCATCTTCATCAGTGGAGGTATCCTTAGGAAGAGCCTGAGGGCTGAGAAATTTAAGCAAAGCACCTTGAGGGATCATTTGTTTACCTATTACTGGAATGCACATTGAATGAACACATCCCAATAAAAACAGATATAAATCTAAATCTGATATATTATGGCAAACCCTCAACAGTGTTCAGTTGATATCTAGGGGAAAAAAGAATATATTACAGATACATTAGTATTGTTCTCTCTCTCTCTCTCTCTCTCTCTCTCTCTCAACAAATAATAATGTGCTTTTTAAAAAAGAAAAAAATATTGGCCTTGATCTAGACATGAGAACTCTCATTTTCAATGTAATATTTTCCCTTGATTGAATCAATTGTGCATGATAATTGCATCTGTGAGTTCACATTAAGGCTGTTATTTCCAATAAGATGGCAATAGTGAATGGGCACGGGCCAAATGTGTGAACTGGAGTGTGGCTGTATTTGACTTGCGGAATTATACAGATGGATGCAGTGATGCCAGCAAGCATTCACCTAGTTCACTCAGATGGGGCCACACACATACACATAGACACATGCATACTCACCTGTGTCTTTAGCAGTGTGTAGGCAGTCTGACAGTGCATGTGACAAGCTCATCACTGTAGGGTGATCTCAAAATGACTAATTACTGTCACACATGCCACACTCCCGCACTCACAACTTCCCTAGTAGGGACTTATCAGACATCAAAAGAGCATGATCCAATGTCAAGGTCAATTGTCTGTGTGTTGAGTGAGAGAGAGCAAATGTGTGAGTGTGGTTTGGGATGAGTACAGTCACTGACTGTTTAGCTGTAGATTTGGCTGAGCACATCATAACTAAAATATTCAGGTGTGATCATTTAATTAGACATTGATGTGAAAATAGCAAAAGAGAAAATGAGAATACCTCTCACTATAAATTTTCCACCTTCTAAGTGCACAAGTTCAAATCACATCAATAAAATGGTTCTTTGAGGCGCGGAATTCACTTTGAGTTAGTGGGTGTTGAGATTTCAAAGTGAAAGTCATTATCGAGTCAAACCATAAATATCCCGTTCTCTTTGTTCTCTGATGCCCTTGTGAGAAACTGAAGAACTCTCCTGAGATTCAAGTCTGGGTAAAGGGTAAAGGACTTAAAAACATGAGAATCACAGATCATCTTATCTGTTACCTCAAGCATTATACTGTGTAGTCCTGCTTTTACAAGTTCATTATTCACACATACGCGACAGGTCCTTGGCACGGCTTTGCCTTCAGAATAAAACTTTGATTTACATTCAAATTTGCATTTAGGCCTGCTAGTACTGACACCTCCTCAATAAAAGGGAAACAATGAAAAGCAAAATGTTTGTTTGTCCTTGTGTAATGTGGGCTGTCTCAAGTAGACACACTTGCAAGCAATGACATTTCTCCCATGAAGATGTACTTTGAATAGGACCCTGGCAAGAGAGCCAATAAAATCCATTTTTATTTTCCTCTAACATTCCATCTATTCATGTTTTAGTCTTCTCTTTAGAATGTTAGAAAAACAGGCTGTAGATAAGAACTAACACTGTTTCCCCTTTCAAAACTAGTATCGTACAAAGGCTGAGTCGTATGTATCAGGCACCAGTGCACCAAGCATATGTATACTTCAAAAGCCTCGTTCTGTAGGTATGTGCTCAGGCTTGGACGTATAGAGACATCACACGGTAATGGCCCCTGGGGTTGCCTCACAGCACCTCGTTGGAACTCCCTCTCCAACAAGCCTCCCCCGTCACGCTGTAACTTTCAAACACTGGAAAGTCAAACACTGAAAATGAAAATAGTTGCTGATCAATGGCTGGGCCCTGGGAGATCGTATCGGTGTAGATCCAGGGATGTTAATCTGGTGCTGCGGAGGGCGCTGAATGTCACCGGCAGCTTTCCTGCGGCTCAGGGAGGCGTGTGTAATGACACGCTAGGGGACGAGGGATCTGCGAAAAAGCCTACGATCACATGGCCCGGAGCCAGCAAGCTGATCCCCAGTCAGCCCACACAGCGAGAGAGAGAGAGAGAGAGAGAAAGATAGAGGGCGAGAGAGAGACAGAAAGGGAGAGAGACAGAGAGAGAGAAATAGACAAAGGGAGGGAAAGAGAGAGAGCGAGAGAGGGGGAAAGAGATGGAAGAGTGGCACCATGAGAACCCTGTGGGAGGATGGAGCAGTACAGCACGATGGCTGCTGCAGTCTGATCAGTGGGATTGTACGTGCCAACATCTCCCTCAGAGCATAAGCTAATTAACCACAAGACTGCAAAACATGCTCCAATCATGGGACATGGCACAGTTTATGAAAACATACTGTATATGTCGTGCACTGAATTGCAATGTTGACGGTAATATTTGTAAATGTTTGTAAAAATGAACAGGAGATTTTCTGTTGATTGCTGTTTCTTTGGTCCCAAAAGTGTGATTAGTATAATGCTAGTCACTGCCTCTGTCTCGGTTCAGCATATACAGTACTGTATGAGCAGCAGTGTGGAAACCCAGAAACTCACACCACACCATCTCAGTCTTAGATTGCTAGATTGATTACCTATTGATTTTTTACAGCCTCTCCATTATAGCTATAGCTGTAACAAATATGGCGCTTTCTTTTTTTTGTAATTTTTTGCTCCTGGCAGTTTACTAAGCCTTTGAAGCCTGCTGTTTGCTAAACAGGGACCATATGATTGCTCACAGAAGCCTTAAAAGAGCATTAACTGTCAGGTAACATTTTGTGCATTATCAACAGTGATATACTGTAAGCACAAAGGATGGTTACTTCTGTAACCAACAACTCTTTGATAACTTATAAGGGTAAAGAAAGAGATATGCTCTCTGCAAAAAAAGGTCTTGTGGCACAACTTGCCCCATAAGAGGGGTAAGATGAGCCTAGGTGTGATGTAAGTTGGGCCAACACAAAGATTTAAGGTAAAACGTTTGTATTTTATTCAAACAATAATTTAATTTCCACAAACAGTAACAAACACATAGCCTGGTCCTACCAGACTCTTATACATTTCATAATGTACAGAGAGTCTGGCCACTTTCCACTGCCAAGCGTTAACTTCCTTGAAGGTACTCTGTTGAAGTTTAAAACTATTGGATCTGCCCAGAGCCACTCTGGAACTGCCATAACTAATCGCTAACATTTGGTTGTGACGCATGTCATGCTCAAACTAGCGCACAACCTCAATGTCATCATTCTCAGCCATCCCCTCTGTTCGCTGATTGGACAGGTAAATATACCGAAATCCCAGACGACGTACTGAAGGAAAATGAAAATTGAGCGGAAGTACGTAGGAGGGCGGAGCCAGGCTAACAAACACCAACATTTAACTGTGAATTTGCCAAATAGATTCAACTGAAAATTTGCCAAGACATGTTTAGGCCTATACCATTTTTTGTCGCTGTTAACCTTTGAATTCCCCAATTTAATTCACTTAAATAAGTCTGATTAATTTGCTGCCTAGCCTCTTTAGCTCTTAGTAACACTAAGGAACCATATAGAATGAGGTCACAAAATCAAGGCAAACTTAAAAATCTTACAGATGCAATTACCCCACAACCATCATTTTGAAATAAAATGCTTCTCATAACAAGCTAAGGTAACATTCATGATTTTGTTTAGCCCTCACATCATTTTCTCTAAATCACCCTAACTCTGGACATGAATGGAATCCACTTGGAGAGCAAGAAAAATCATATTTTTACACATATATTTTTTTTTATCACATTTGCCATGTGCTGTACCTTTCCACATATTTTAAAGAATGAGTCCCTCTTCCTTAAAATGCTGTCATATGACAGAATTTGTTTACGGTTTCCTAGAAAAAAGGGGTGGCTCATCTTACGCCTATGCTCAACTTACCCCATTCTCCCCTATGTCTGCTGATAACATGCTGTTCCTTCTAAAGTCAGGGGTGGCGTCACTTGTCTGAAAGTAGTATTGCCACATTTTTTAACATAGTTACACTGACAAGATTCAGCAGTAAAAGAAGCAATACGCAACAGGCGGGGATACATGATTTTCCAAACAGTACCATTGTAGCTTTTATGTTACTGTAGCTGTAGCTTTTGAACGGATATCCTTTTTCACTACATTTGGATTAGCTGCCTGATAGGTGAAGAGAACAAGAAACATCAACACGATGCCTTGGTAACGTTATTAGGCTGGCATTTTGTAGTTAGGCTACTGCAAATTTAACACCCTTGTTTCTATTAAACTGGAAACAAGTGAACCAGGAGACTTTGTCACAAGACAAAACAGAACAGATGTCTCAAAGCCCATTAGATAACATTACTGTGGTTTAGCTTTGTATGGCAGTAACGTTATAGCCAAATATTTGTTTATGGTTAGAATAGGCTAACGTTACACTGTCACAACCTAACTTAACGCTCTGAATTTGCGGTCAATATGAAATCCATAACTTTTTGATCACCAAGTTGAAATTTCCAGGTCAACCACAAATAATTCCGCTACTTTTTAATATCATCCGATAACTAATCAATGTTGATTTATTGCTTAGCCATGGCTACTTACCACTTCAACACCATTGACTGTACCATAAACTTCAACGAAGATGAGTTGCCATTGCTGCTGCTGTGCTGAAGAGATGTGGATGGCACGGCAGGGCACGCCCAATGAAAATAAATTAACACAACGCAACACAACACAGACCCCACTTCTCTTGTGTCAGTCAGGTGCGCAGAACCCAACACAAAATGCAACACAGAGCTTCTATCGCGTCAGTCACTAACAGTAGAAAAAATGCATTGGGAAAAACACTTCGATGATAAGCGCAGCGCAGCAGCAGTTTGTGACGTTGTTTATTAGTGTAACCTTATGTATGAAAACTAGTTATGCCAGGCAATACTACTTTGAAAACTAGTGGCCATGTCTAAAGTACATTGTGTAGGGTAACCAGTAGTTGGAACCGATATTGGGCAGAAATATTATTGAGTGTTGCTGGAAAGACTGTTTAAAGATCCAGATGTTCCACTGTCTTTTCTGTCTACACTAGAGAAGCAGAACGTTCTGGGAAGGTGCCATCCAGATGCGTGATCGCCTGGTCGTAACCCAGAAGGAAATGACAGGATTTGCCAGCTTGGGTTCTCGGCCTCCAGTCGTTGTGCCCCCGTGGTCTCAGTTTCGGGTGATGGCAATGGTTCCAGCGGTGTGTGTGGTTACTTACCACCCATCCAACAGCAAGGTGCCCCCTTATGCTCAGGAGCAGGAGCTGCAGGACCAATAGTGGGGATGGGACCCACAGAGATGGATTTGTATGCAGGGTCAGGACTCCAACCTGGTTTGGACAAAACAGCTCTTAACTGCAGGTTGTCAAGATAAGCCTGTAAGAAGGAGCCTGCTGAAGTCTGTGAGTTATTGCAACAGTGGCAACGGTTGGGTTTGCATGAGGGGGTCCTTGTTCACAGGATACAGGATTATAATACCCAAGAGATTCATCACCAGATTGTGCTTCCTCTGCATTGGACACCATGGGACTGAGAGAACTTTGTCTGGTCTCGGAGGAGGTTCTATTGGCCCGGAATGGCAAGATGAAGTCAAGAGTGGGTGGCGTCATGCGAACGCTGCTCACTGAGGAAGGCTCGTACTGAGGGAAAGGCTCCGCTGGTCCCCATTATTACCCCATTATTTGCATTGCATTATCCAGCCTTTTAGCTGTCCATAGAGATTTCTGTCAGACCAGGGTGCAAGAGCAGATTGATTAAGGAGTTTTGCCAATATTACAGTTGCATGAAGAGTAGGACGAGTTCATATCATCCACAAGGAAATGTCACTTGCGAGCAATTTAAAACCTTATACCTTATAACCTTAAACCTTAAAACAAACCTTATTAATTCTACTGGGCACCTTGAAGAAGGACACGCAGGGTAATTGGGAGTCACTTCCAGAGTTAGTGAAGGCCTATAACACCACTCTACATGCCTCAACAGGGTTGACTCCTTACTATGTGATGTTCGGGAGGCATAGCGGTTGCCTGTTGATTTAATACAAAGGGACATGGGTTAATGAGGATCAAGTGAGTGTTGAGGAATGGGCACGGCACCATCAGATTGTGCCGTCAGACCATCAGATTAGTAGGGGCTTACCAAAAAGTGTCTAAGCATGGTGCTCAAGTGGCCGCACGGCTAAGGAAGTATCAGAAAGGGGTGCCCTTTTGCCCTTTGGTCCCTGGGGAATGGATTTTGATAAGGACCTTTAGGCGAGGGGATGGGGACAAATTAGCAGGCCGTTGGGAATCATTACCACACATTGTAGTGCAGCAGTTGCCCTCAGGAATTCCGGTCTACAAAGTACAACCAGAAGGGAGGGAAGGGCCCATCCGAATGATCCATCGGAACCGTCTGAGACCATGTCTGTTTCAACCAAAGACATCCCCTGCAGCTGCAACCTCCCCAGTACAGGTACCCAGTCCAGAGGAGCAATGGCCACTTTGGGCCATTGGAACAACACAGCCATCCGGAGTGGGTCAGCCTTCTAATCTAGATGGGCACAAGGGACATTATGAAGGAGATCAGGAGGGTGGCTCTGGGGGGCAAGGCGCAGGGAGTGAGAAGGGAGTGCGTAGGTCACAGAGAGCTAACCGTTGGGAGCCTCCAGTAAGGTATAGGTAGAGGGTTGGGGTTGTGGTCACAGGGACGTGACCATAATTTAGCTGGGAAGGGTAATGTATTGTGGTAGAGACTAGGAACTATAGGTGGGGAAATAGTTGGGTGACAGACTAGCCGGTGCTCATGTAAACAAACCAGCTATAGCTTATTTACTGATTGTGCTGGGTTATTGGATCACACTTGATTGGTAGGATGGCACGAGAGGTACGTTGATACTGTAACCTAACCTTGTCTCTGGCCTGCAGCATTGTGGTGGTGGATCACTAATGATCCCGCAGATTAGAGGGAGAGCAGCTTCACAGAAGATAACTTCTGACGGCAAATTTGAGGAAAAGTTGGTAAACCACCCTTCTTACCTAATTTGAGGGTGCTGATTCTGAATATTTTGTTTACCAAGCTCAATTCTGAGTTCTAAGCCGCATAATCAGCATTCTAACATAAAATAGCAATTATTTTTGCTTATTTTTCCCTAAATTGGGTTGATTTCAAAAGTAATCACTAAAACCAAATAAAAGTGTTCTCTAAATACATGTTTGAGCAATAAAGAAGCCATTCTATAGTTTATTAACGTATTTAATGGGAACATGATTACAGTTAACATGTAATAAACTCGGAAATTCTAATCAAAACACAACCATATTTTTATTGCTAACATAGTGAGTCACTCATCATCACGATAACAAATTGCACAGATAACCTTCAACTCAGAATATATCCTACAGTACATATGAACTTAGATAGCGGGAATAAGCCTAATGCAGAACTGCATCTACCGTCAGCAACAACCGACAAGTAAAAAACATTTTACTTCGAGTAACACTGGATTTGGTATGTGTGCTTGCCTCCATACTAGAGCTTGATAATGTGCTCTTCTAATATGCCATTGAGCAGCATCACTTGTTGGTGTTAGAGCCTCCAATCCTCGACATCTAGAAAACAGAGTGGCTCTGTCATAGTGTCACGATGCCAAAATTATGACTTCGATACAATACCTGCCATAAATATCTTGATACTCGATACTAAAACGATATCCAAATCCTAAAATATCTGGAAAAGAAAAGACGCAGGCCTCCTCCAAGTCATTTGTGTTGTCCAAGTCAATTTGAGTCATTTGTGTTGAATTTGGTGCACTTTTGGTCAATTCTGGGTTTTAAACTTCTAAACTTCCTACATAATTATTATTTTTGTAGTCAGTAAAATAGTAGTCCTTTATTGTTTGTTATAGCTCATTTATATAGTGTGATGTTTTGGCAATAAACTACCTTTAACCCTTTAAAGTCATCATGTTGCCAGCGACATGAAAACGCACCGTCCGAATCAACGCGAATATCTCGCGATCGTGTGTGCTAGAAACGAACCAACAGTAGCAATGGAAAGAGCAGGGATGACACTTTCAAATGATACCATGGTTGGGTGTGTAACTTGTCGGGATCGCGAAATAAACAGTTTCTTAAAAATACAGAAAATGAATGTGTATTTTTGGAATTTTTATTTAACATTCCATTGTAATCGATCAGGTTTTTATCACAAATATCTCCGCGATCGTGTGTGCTACAAATATCACAATATCACTGGAAAGAGCAGGAAAAGCGCTTTCAAATGATACCATGATTGCGTATATACACTGTAACCTACCGGGATCGGTGAAAAATAGGCTACTGTAAAAATGTATTTGTGTTTATGGAACATTACATTGTAATCGATCGCGTTTTTATCATGATGTCTAACATAAACTCAACTAACATAAGTAAAACATTGCCATGAATCTACTAGGCTACCCACAAAATACCACAACACTTTGCTTACAAGGCAGTAATCTTGACCAGTCAGAGCATGTAAACAACCAGGTCAAGACGGAAGTTCCACTCGGCAGCGCTCAGGTTCATCCGCGGGGGGAAAAAAAACGATCGTGAAGATGTCTTTTCTGGTATTTGAGATGTTTTCTTTGTTTATTTTAGTTTGGTATGCATGTGAATGAATAATATAATGATCAGAAAAAAGTTCATTGACAATATATTGTTGCTCTACTTCAAGATTGAACTTTTAAAAAAAAAAAAAAAAAAAAAACGCTTTTTGTATTTTTGGGGTGGTTTTAGATAGGGTATGTCTACACATTATATATTTTTTTAAGATATAATTACATATTAAGAAAGCAGAGATTCTGCTGAATAAAATTATACCAAACACCTAGGGCAGAAATATGTATGGCAGTGATAAAAATGACTAAAACCGAGGGTATGCTAAAATGGTCAAAATGGGCTGCGACTCCCAAGGGTTAAATAGCCAAAGTAGGCTAGATCAGTGTTTCTCAAACTTTTTCAGACCAAGGACCACTTAACTAATAAAACAAAAATCACGGACCACCTACCTAAACAAACAACAAAAAAACAGCAGTAGCCTATCTTACACAATAGGTCTACTGAACCACCTTGCTTATTGTCTTTGCACCTTGCTTATTGTGTCAGAGGACTCATAAGATTTAAAGTGTTGTAGCTTACATAGACAGTGTTGCAGAACTGTTTGGATCTACATACAAATTGGTTCAATATTGCAAACAACTCATCTGTATTATATTTTACCATGTCTGCTCGCGGACCACTTTGGATAGCTTGCGGACCACCAGTGGTCCCCGGACCACACTTTGAGAAACACTGGGCTAGATCAAGGTCAGTGTTCAAATTACTGCATGCAAACCACTTAATGCTATGCAGAAGAGCCTAATCTTTAGGCCATCTGATGTAGGATACCCTAGGCCTTCCTGTGTTTATGGGATTTCTTTGACAGTTGCAAAGGGAAAAAAGTGAAGATAGTCTTCTTTGCTCCCAGTGTTATTTAATAAGTACGTTTCAACCAGGGCTCCGAACCGGTTCAAGGAACGAAAACGAAAACCGAAAACGAACGGAATTTTACGGAATTTTCCGAGGAGCGGAAACGGAAACGAAAACAAAATGGTCTTCAACTGTTCCGGAACAGAAACGTTATTCTGAAATCCACAAAACCGGTTAATAACGTTCTTTTTTCGTTCTCTATATATTTTATAAAATTTCGCAAAAGCATATCCTATGTCAGGGAGACTATTTCCGGTTGTGCAAAAAACAAGCCCGCATCTACACTGTTAATGTGAGATAACAAGCCGCTATGTAGCCAACTACTGTAGGCGAACAGCCTAATAATTTGATTTCTGCAGTTTGAAAAAAAAAAAAAATAAATGGACCTTTGGTCCAAATGTGTATATTTTGTCTTGCTGTTGTAATGTAACCTATCCGTCTGCCACTTCGGATCTTAGGCCAGCTCGTAGCGTAGGCTACTGAAACTGATTTGGAAATTGTTTGTAGCCTATGCGTAATAGCCTATTTTGCCTGTCCACGCCTTGTCGTTTTAAAGTCGGGATTTGAAATGTTTGCGCAATTATAGCCTATTCTATGTAGAAGAGTTAAATTTGGGAAATTTGAGATAGGCCTTGTCAGCAACAGACAGGTTTGTTTATAAACAGGGTTGGAATTATAGCGCAAGCCTTTGAAGATCTCCATATGGATAAAACTTAGGCTACAACCAGGTAAGGAGTTTAGCACGTATCCAGAAATATTTTTGATAAGAAATTATTTATAGGCATAGGTTAGGCCTATAGTAAGTCTGTAGGCTATGGGATGGATAGCCCATCTGAATGTTTTGGATGCAGCCTGTGATTTATTATTTTTTTGGGCAGAGCTACGGTATAGGCTAAATCAAGAGGAAATAATGAGTATGTCTATTCTAAGGTAAAGTCCACAAAAATAGACTTGATAGGCCCGCCAAACACTGCTGGAACTTTAAGAACGAACGATATTTTGCGTTCCGAACCGGTTCAGGACCGATATGTTGGTGGCGGAACGCATGCAAGAACGAAAACGTTAAACATAGGCCTACCTGAACCGTTCGGAACGGAACGTTTGAAAAATAATTTTGTTTTCAAGCCCTGGTTTCAACCACTCTTTAGGTCTTAATCAGATAGGCCTTCACCATTATTACATTACATTACATTACATTACATTTGGCTGACACTTTTTTAACCAAAGCGACTAACAACATGGTAACAGTTAAGTTTTAAAGCAATTCTCTCAACAATTTTAGGACAATTTAAAAACGGTAGAATACAGTAAGAATAAGTGCATCAGTTTGTGCTGTTTTTAAACAGTTGAGTGTCAGTTCAAGATAGGTGGTAAGTGCTAGGATCAGCAAGACTTGTTGTAAGTGGTGCTATGAAAGAAGATGTACTCTAAAGAGCTGGGTCTTAAGGAGTTTTTTTGAAAATGGAGAGGGATGACCCTGCCCTTGTAGGAACTGGCAGTGTGTTCCACCAACGAAGAACAACAGATGAGAAAAGTTTGGATTGGCCTGAGCGTATCTGTTGCAATATCTGTGTGCATTCCTACATTAGGTCTATTTTTTTGATATTCAACATCATTTGCTACCACATAACAAATACCAAATAACAATACAAAAGTTTCTTACAAACTTTCCTGCATACTTCTTAAATGTGCTGCAGTCAGATGGGTGTCCTAAAGACATAACTAGATCTTGAGCATCTATTACCAGTGTTGAATGAGCAGTTTTTGCAGTGATCACTACTGGACATTCCACATTGCTAGACAGCACTTGAGTGAGGATAGACTTATTTCCACTTCACAAATAACCATTGCTATCTGCAATAGCTACAGTACAGGGACATTAATCAGTTCATAGCTGAGGATTTGTCCTAGGTCCACTTCCCTTTCAGCATCATATGCAGTAATGATGCACTGGAGAATGTTTCTTTTTGTTGCACTATAAAAGATATCTTGTCTAAATGTTTTGCAAATAATGCAATCTCCATAGCACTCTTCAGCAACCCTCAAACATGCCCACTCTTCTATTTTGCATAGCTGGAATTTGAATGATAGGAAAGAGCACCAGTGAGATGTTTTAACTAGGCAAGCACAGTTGCCTTAACAGTAAAAAAAAATACAGTGTAAAACCTCTGTAAAGACTGACAACTGTTCATAATAGTTAGTGACAAAGTACTTTCTACAGAAAAATGAGCAGTCACCTACTATTCTATCAATTTATTATCAAGGAATCTATTTTGCTTCTAAACGTCATACTGAATTTTAGCTATTATTTCAATTTATATTTTAATTTTAGCTTATTTTCATTTGCTACTTGAGGGTCATTGGGGTAATTCCTGTCCTATCCTACAACATATCTGATACATAAAGAGTATATTAATACCTTATTTTTTGCAATTCCTATGATATCTGATGGCAAAACCAAAAAGTATGTGAATTATGCTAATTAGCAAGCTTAAAACTCAAAATTGAGCTTGGTAAACAAAATATTTGAATTCAGCACCCTCAAATTGTGTAAAATAGCCCCTTTACCGACTTTTCCTCAAATTTGCCAACAGGACTTTTTCTGAACGTTTGTTAGCTATCTGCTCTCCCTCTAGATGAGCTATTTTGCCGGCTAGAGAAGCACCTGTCCGCGGACCGGCATCTGGTTGAGTCCTGAAAAGGAGAACAGACATGATCTGGGGACGCCACCAGTTGTGACGACACTGGGTAGGATATGTACGGTGGTCTGGAAGGGCAAAAAAAAATTACAATGGTAAATGACTTATTTACAAGATTAAAAACAAATGTACAAGTTTTTAAACAGATTTACAAGTTTTTTAACAAATGTACAATGTTTTAAGCAAATTTACAATGAGTGAACACATTTACAAGTTTTTAAACCAATTGACAATGAGTGAACAAATGTACAAGTTTTTAAACAAATGTACGTTTTTTACGGAAAGGGTAGGTACAATAGACGGAAATGTGGTCTATCAAACACTTCACACTTCCTAGCCTTCTTGTTAGCTAAAATGTATTGCGAATCCGCTATTCGTCAGATAATTTATTACTTTAATCGAGGCCATTCTTATAATGTCATAGTTGACATGATGGCCACCTTGCATGGGGTTAAGATTAGTCTGCGCGATTTGAAAAACAAACTAAAAGAGGCTGGACTGTCTCGTCGCAAAGGATATTCCCCAAGGAATATAGTGAGGAGAGCGATCAGGCTGGAACTTCGTGGGCCAGGGCAACTTTTTGGCTACAGAACAATGTGGCAAGTTCTGAAGCAAAAGTACCAGCTGACAGTTAAACGGGATGATGTGATGGTACTCCTACGTGAACACAATCCTGTCGGATGTGAAAGGAGATCGCGGAGGAGGTTTGTCCGAAGAACATACCACTCCATGGGCCCAAATTATCTCTGGCATGTAGACGGTTATGACAAGTTAAAACCGTTTGGCTTGGCCATCTCAGGGTGTATAGACGGGTTCTCCCGGAAGGTGCTGTGGCTGGTATTTTGTCCAACAAACAACAACCCATCTGTCATCGCCGCTAATTACCTGTCATGTGTGCGATCTCTTGGGCTGGTCCCAATGAGACTGCGGACTGATTGCAGAACAGAGAACGGCACCATGGCAACAATTCAGTCCACCCTACGTCACCAGCACACTGACCACTTCTCTGGTGCATCCAGCTATATGTATGGCACATCCACTAGCAATCAACGAATTGAGTCATGGTGGTCCATATATAGAAGGTCAAGGTATGTGATGTTAAATTCAATCCCACTTCCCTCAATGTTTTTCCTAACACAAAAATACTCCAGTTACGAAAATATGTCTAGAACTATAGACTAATTCTTATTGGCTACATTTGCAAATGTAGGTTAATCCAGAGTAGCCAATGTCTAGGTTAACATATAGCCTAGCCTACTTTTAGGTGAAATAACCGATTGCATGAAATAAGCCTTTGTGACATTTGACTTTTTAAAAAAAAATGGGTCTGTACACCAGTGAAAAAAAAATGACGTCCCAAATTAACAAACATACCTAAGTGAACAAGACCGAAAATTATGTGCCTTTTCCTCTGCATGCCTATAGCCTACATTCAATAACATTGCTGACCAGTTGAATGTATTCCTTTACAGATCTTAATTCTGGATGGAATTATTTGCAGACCTGAGAGACTCAGACGAAGACCAATGTGTCCTCAGGTTTTGCTTTAATGAAGTTATTCAGAGGGACCTTGACGAATGTGTGGAACTATGGAACACTCACAGGATTCGCCCCTCTCGAACTGCTTCTTGTCCTGGAGGAGTGCCCAATGAGTTGTTTCACTTACCACACAGGTAATGTGGGTGGTGGCTTACTTCCCTATAACTATATATTTAATTTCTGTCAAATGTACATGGATTTTAAAGATACACATCTCAATTTAGATTTGGCTCCAGAGACTGTGGCTTTGGGGTTGACCTGGAAAAACTGGATGCATTTCCAGAAGCAAATCCATCTCTGCCTCCATGTGGTGATGCAAACATTCAAGAGTACTTGGAATATGTAATGGAGCACTTCCAATTACAGCGGCCAGGGAACTGGGAGTCTGCATCAGAACTATATCTACGGCTCAAAGAAATTAGACAGCTGTAATTGCACTATTGACTGTATACACAGTAAAAATCAATTAAACATAAATGTTTACAAAACCATTTATTAGATTATTTCCCATGTTATTCTTACAAATACAACAACGGTCACGTTGCCCACCATTTGTTTGGCACTGGACACTGAAATCAATTCTCAAACACTGCAGGCACCCTCACCCTCTCTCTTTCTCCCTCTTACTTTAACATACTCCCTCCCCTTTGTCTCTGAAATTCAAAGACAAGATTAGATGAGATATTTGCCGTAGTATAGAAGCTATCTTAGAGAGGGATGAAGATATTCAACTATCTCTAAACACACTCATTGTACATACTCATATTAAACATATATTTCATATTACATATACATTACAACACATTTCATTTGAAGACATTCACATAAACTCCATTTTAACATTACAGTAAAAAAGAACATTGTTTACTGTTCCTGAACAGGTAAATGGGTGTACAGCTAATACAAACCTAATTCGGTTTAGAAGCAGCCAAAACCAGGAGCGTTCTGAATACCAAAATCCATATTGGATTTGAAGAGTTCGAAATGATCTAACTGTGGCAATTTCATTGTGTTAGCACACGTATTGGCCATTGGATATGGTGAATCTTCAATGAATTCCAGTTTTGACTGCGGGATCAGCCCAGATGGGGGGAGAGAAATTCAGTCCAGTGGCAAACATGAGCACTTCTTCCACTGATACAGCAGCCAGGCCTTCTATAAATTAATAGAATTGTTTACAAATATCCTGGTCAGTGTTAAAAAGTTGAATTGAGCAATCTTACACAAGATGGCGTTCTTGATTGTCATTATTGGTACTTGAAGCACAGGACTTAGGAACTGTACTGTCGCAAGCGCCGAGTTCCTAAGTCCTTTGCTTCGCGTAGCAATAATGACAGAGCAAGAACGCCATCCCGTGTAAGATTGTGATTCAATAACACAAACAATCTTCATTATCAACAATATTGTACAATATTTTCATACTATGGATTAATTTGCCCTCAAATTCAAGCTTTCTGCCCGAGTTGGAGGCCAGAGAGCGGACAAAAAAATGAATCAAGTTTGCGAAGTTACTGGGCGTAACAGTTGAACGTTGTTTAGAAACTAGGCTCATGACAGTTTCGGCTAGTTAGCGTAGCGATACTTTCAGACACTGTGTAATTAGGCACGTTCTTCCTGTCCGTTCTTTCATCAGGCATTTTAACACGCTCTAGAATGGGAATTGACCAATCGGAGTGCTTGCATAAACATGTGTGTTATTGAATTCCTTTTAAATTACTTTTACTAAAAATACAGTGTACTTTGCACTTTGTTTTTGCAAACCTTGACAATCGAGGAGGTAGTCAGCCCAAAATCCTAGGGTTCTTCCCTCTCTGGCCCTCCTGTGCTCCCCAATGGACTTAAGTCTGGTCTGAAGAGATTCTCCAGTACCTCAGCAGTGAGCTGCTTTTCTACGTAACACAGGACGGGGGACAGCAGTGTTGGGTACTGCTGCAGTGCAGGGGCGCCGGAAAGAGTTTCAAAGTGCAGGGGCCAGATAACGAACCCCCAAAAAAAAAAAAAAAAATAGCCTGCGCTGTATTTTGTCTTGCTTGGGCATACAAAATGTGTGCGTTCGTAATAGCCTGCGTAATTCTGCTTCATAAAGTTGAACAAACACATGCGGTCATTTTACAGATAAATAGAAATAGCCTATGCAGTTTACCCCATAAACTGCATAGGCTATTTCTATTTTACTTACACACGGGAGATTCTTTCTCTGGGCTACTCGTAGCTGAGCAGAGTTGGGTGCAACGCGTCAGTAATCACATTACAGTTCCTACAGTGTGCGAGCAAAGATATTCAGAATTCTGGGAGGGCGACAAGAATATTGACAAAAAAACAAAACTCATCGGAGAAGGCCATTACCTTACTACTGAGCGGAAAACAGTGCACAACTAACTAGCTAATGACTAGTCTGAAGTCAATCACACCACAGATTGATTCCAAAAAAATATCAGGGTGTTACAAGCTAGGACTGCCACTGTTTTCAGTGTGAAGAAGAGCATCTAAGGCTATTATTGACAGAAGGAACGCAACCTCGCAGTTTAACTTCACTCAAAGCAGTTCAATGTTTTGCAAGTTGTGTGCATGTCACCATTCAACTTTTATGAAGGAGTGTGTGCGAGCTGGGCAACAACACTTCCACAAGGCAATTCGAACTTGCACAATTTTTAAAAGCACTAGGAAGTGCCATGTTCATTAACTTTTGAAGGGAGAGTAGCTATCTGTAATAAATGCCTTGTAGGCCTACAGCACAACTTGGTTTGGCCTAGATGCTACCTAATGTTTCACAACTGTAATTAATTAAATAATAAATAAAAGGGGACGATATCTATAATGTCCATAGAAACATTTCAACGCAGTAACGCAAAAGTAGCCTAATGTAAGTTGTTAATCCTCAGAGAGAGAGTAAAGAAGTAATGCAATAAACACCGAGCCACCTGCAGGCGCCAATAGCTACAGACGCTAATCATTTCAGATACAGTATAGACCACACACACATTTTCCAGGGGTTCAGCCCCGCATGTAATTTCAAAAGTGGACAGACAAAGTCTATGCTATTTGAAGTTAAACAAAACATACCGTATTTGAGTGCGGTTCATGACGCTGCTTATCAAAGTAGACGCAGCAGGTCTCTTTCAAAATGTCCTGTTATAATTGCAGCTGCTTCCGATTATGTTGAATATTTAGAAAGTAGCTTACATGACGGCATTTGTGAGCTTCTGGTAGAAACTTGCTAATTAACTAAAGCAAGACTTGAGTGATATCACACAAGGCTCACAGAAGTGAATTAAATGAAATAGGTTAACATGCTTTATTTGAACATTGCAATACCCACCCAACAAACCCAGAGACTGCATTAAGATGTCCACACGAAATGCAGCCTCCTTTTTGTCAGAAGTTTGCATCAGCAAATGTGGTTTGGGAAACAGAAAATAAAAATAAACAGGTTAACCTGGTCTATTTGAACATTGCTGTTAATCTTAAGTGATATCATAAACCTTGCGAAAGCTTGGTAGCTTAGGCTATATGTTTCAGGTATATCACGTTGCGCATGATATGATTGAATCTCATGTCGCGCAATAGGCTAAATGTGGTTATCCAACAGATTCATAACTTCAATATTGGCTCACAATTAATATAGGCTAATGGCAACCTGGAAAATAAACGAGCAGTAGGCCTAGGCCACAGATATATTGAAAATTTGAAGCCATCCCGAGGTGACAGCTGGAGCTGTAGTGTTGGAGTCTCCGATGCACATGAGGACATTACGCTTAACTCAGGAACTTTACAATACAATCAATCATACCAGACCAGAATAAATGTTACTGGATTTGGCTACATTTCAAATTCACCCCTCCACACATGTTGCATTGATTGAGAATGAACGTCTCAGAATTCCAAGTAATTGAGCGTTGTCTGCTCCCTGGGGGTATTGCCTGGGCGCTCTGCTGGTGTTTTGCTCATCGGTTTTGACCCATGGGCAGAAAGTTTAAGGTATTTCAACAGTGACGCTGCACAAATAGTTTTAGGCTATATTAGATGTGGGCTACTACCGCTATAATGGTTCACACCTCTCCGTTTTTTGCGCGGAGGTTTTTTTTTTTTTGGATGATTTTGTTTATTAAAAGATATTTTGAGCCAAATGTGAGGGGGCCATTGGCCCCCTGGCCACTGTGCTTCCGGCACCTATGCTGCAGTGCACTGTACCATCCAAGAGCTGAGAGTCCTGCTTTAAACCTGAAGAGAACACGTGACAGACAGATTATTTTCCCAATTTACATGTCACTAATCTGCATGCAAAATTCCAACAAACAAAGAAGCAAAAAACATGTCCATACCTAAACTTAAAGTTAACAATGAATGTTTTACATAGATTAAAGAGGAACTATTCAGCAATTTTAGCTCAATTTACCTTCCTACCTTATCTAGCAGGTCAAGAGTCATTGGGATGGCGGAATTCATACATCGAATTAGTTCTAAACCATTTTTCTTATCTTTTTAAGCATGCTTTCTAGTCAGCTTCCTTTAATACCTGTCAATCACACACACGTTGCGGTCAATGATAAACCATCTCAGGAAGTCGGACCAATGGTCATCTTGTCCTCAAGGGACATCACAGATCTCAAGCATCCTGCAGTCTGCAACATGGTGTGGTGTTTAAGAGTACAGTCTTGCAGAAGTTCCATGGAAGTAGCACTCTCAATCTAGAAGACAGAAAATACCAAGAAACATGGAGTACACACACCATTTCTACAGTATCTCTTCAGTACACGATCCGTACCGCCTGCCAGATCCGTTCTGCGCATGCGCATAATTACGTAGTAGAAGACGTAACGATTCCTCTGTAATATCTGTACCACGCATGTCTTGAAACAGTTGGACGCCAAGCGCACATTTGACGAGACCAACTTCAGAGAAAATATATTTTGACTACACCCGACGAATTATGTTCACAGATTGTGCAGGTAAGAGTACAGCGTTCAGATGTTCAATGTATCTTTGTCTTTAGAAATGTTGCTATTGTTGGTTAAACGTAATGTCACTATATGGCAATTGTTAACAGTGAACGTTAGCTATCGTTAGCCGTTTGGGTAATCATTAACGTAACAGTAACGGTAATTTAAATAGGGACCACATTGAGCATTTGCTAGTATTCATTCATGCCAACACAGCAACCTATCTTAACTTATCCAACACTTAATATTTAGCTAGCTTACTAAATATTAAGTGTTGGATTAGTTAGGTTGCTGTGTTTCATCTGAAGGTTTATGGGCTAAGGTTAAGGGAAATAATGTGCATTTATTTATCAGGTTGATGGCATTAAAGACCACAATTAACTTCACCAAAGGACATGGAAATATGTGCGGTAAGTACTTTTTTTTACTGGTTAACGTTAGTTAAGAGACCTGTTATTCAGCACATGTTCTAGACAAGGTCGTAGTCTGAATTTTTAAAATACCAAGGTCGGGGGCGTCGCTAGAAATTTTGGACACCCCAAAATGCTAGGGGCTTCTGAGCCCTCTGATCATTTTGCCAACAATGACACAGAACGATAGATTTGTTAATTTTATAACATGTTTTTTTTTTTTTACTTGAACCAACACACTTTTCCACAATATTCTATTTATTTTAGATGCACTTTTATATCTCAAGAGCCTTTTCCCAAATTGGCTTTGGATATTTGCAGTGCATAAGGAAAGTATTCACAGTGCTTCACTTTTTCCACATTGTAAGTTTCAGACTCATCTTAAAATTAATTAAATTCTCTCATCTCAATCTACACACAATACTCCAACACTTCACAGAAAGTGTGGAGTGTTTTGTACATTTATAAATAATAAAAGACTGAAATATTTAATTTACATATTCAGACCCTTTGTCATGACGCTTGTAATTTAGATCTAGTGCATCCTACTTCTATCAATGGTTCTTGGTAGCCTGGGTGTTCCCATGCTGCCTTGCGTGCAATTTGATTCACGCTGCTAAGGCAGCCTGGAGACCATGGAGCAAATTTTCGCCTGAGATAGGGAACCAATCACAGAACAGGTGGGAAAGCAAGACGATGATGAGCTATGCACAGACGCATTTGATAGACATCCGTGGCACCCAATAAACGGATCTGGGCATTTTTTTCAAATACGAGAAAATGAACGTTTGGTTCCCAGACCACGTCTCATTGAGAAGTGGTGGCGCTAGCCAGGCTAGGTTCTTGGTCCTTGGTGGACTTGATTGGAGTCCACCTGTGCCGAAATTAATTCACTGGACATTATTATGACCGCCGCTAGCGAAGCTAAGGTGATTCATGGCTCAAAGTAAAGTAACTAGGACTGAAACTACATAAATTCGTCAAAGACTCAAAGTGAATAATTTGTGTCAACTCGCCACAATGTAGATTTATTAACGCACCCGCGATGATCTACATCTCCATTTAAACCAAATGTTTTAGAGCGCGCATTGAGAGATGTATCCAGGGCAGGGCTGTACCTACCTACACAAATCATTCTTTGTGATGGATGATTTAGTAGCCTACCAACGTTACACCGGTCCGATACAGTTTTGCCTATGGCTATACCGCGAGACTGAGGCTTTTTGTTTGTTCGGCGCGCGGTTTAGGGTGTGAGAGGGGAGTCGATGTGCTTTGATTCCAGCTTGGTAGTTGTAGTCTATGCGGTTAAAAAGCACGTGTGTGAAGTATCCAAACAATGATAACACTTTCATTATGGCTGCTTTAGCCACAGACCTTCAGCTACTGTACCGTGGGTCCCTTTTAGAAGTGTCCACTTCATTCGCTTTCCAGCGATTCCACGAAGGCGCGAAATGTATTACTACTAATATGCAAAACTATTAACTTTTCGCCAAGAGGTGGCAGTTTAAGTCTGCTTGATACTGTATATATGGTCTCACAGTTGATGGTGCATGTCAGAGTGAAAACCAAGCCATGAGGTTGAGAAAATTGTCTGTAGACCTGTGAGACAGGGTTGTGTGAAGATCTATAACAACATTTCTGCAGCATTGAAAGTGGCCAAGAACACAGTAGCCTCCATCGTTCTGAAATGGATAAGTTTGGAACAACCAACGGCCTTTCTAGATCTGGCTGAGTAATCCGGGACAAAGGGCCTTGGTCAGACAGGTAACCAAGGACCCAATGGTCACTATGAATTAGATCCAGAGTTCCTATGTGTCATGACTTCCTGACTCAAGGCCGCCACAACATAAAAGGGGGAGACCACACCAGAGTATATTAAACACAAAAATAGGTTTATTAAATAAACTATGTACAGAAGTCAGTAAATGTATGCCAAAGTAAAACTGTGGTGTATGTCAGCATAATGAAATGTAATGCAAAAAGGTGTGTCAGTGGGGAGCGCGCAGCCGCAAGTGTGATGTCGAGCAAGCAAGCCAGCAAGAGGTCTCTCGCAACTAGGATAGTGAAATGATTTCACTAGCTATGCATTTATTATTTTTGCAAAACTGTAAAACACAATTAAAGTTTCTTTCAGCTTATCCATGTTTTTTTTAACGTGTAAATCGCATAGAATATGTAGGCCTATATCAACCGTAGGCCTACACACTTGATCGCTATCACATAGATGAAACCACGCCACGGTTCTTACAGTAACTGACTCACGTTCACGTTGATCTCTATAACTGTTAATTTTAGTAGCCTATATTCGAACCTATCCATTGAATTAGTTATTGGATGATATTAAAAAGAAGCGGAATTATTTGTGGTTGACCTGGAAATGTCAACTTGGTGATCAAAAAGTTATGGATTTCATGTTGGCTGCGAATTCAGAGCATTAAGTTACGTTGTGTCAGTGTAACGTTAGCTAGCCTAGTCTATTTGTCTATAACGTTGCTGCCATACAAATCTAAACCGCAGTAGGCTCATGTTAATCTAATGGGCTTTGAGACATCTGTTTTGTCTTGTGACAATTTAATTTATTGTTTATAATGCTAAAGAGGAAAAATAAAAAATATGGTTTGCAGTGATCACAAACAAGGTATGTCATGAATATCTAAAAAAATCTCAAAACAATTCAACTGATCCTAAAAATAAGGTATGACCACTAGAAGCAATTGAGGGTCTCCGCGGATCCTTAAAAAGTATTAAAACGTCTTAAATAAAATATAAAAAATTTTAAGGTCTTAAAATGTATTAAATTTAGCTAATTTTCGAAGAGTGGCATTAAATTTCATCTGGGTGGAATGTAAGAAATATGTCTGGAGAGACTATTTTCCATGCTAACGTTATTTCACCAGTGCACATCCCTGGCTGTCTAACAAGACAGTGCCAGGAGTGATTTCAGTGAAGCAGAGAAAAGCTGTGAGTTGATAAAATAGGTTATATGTGCTCTGAGCACAAGCTCACTTGTAGTCGACAAACCAGTTTCCTGTTCTTTGACATGGCTGTCAACAAGCACCTGAAAATGAGTGCTTTAGTTCTACTAAAATGTAAAAATTAGAATGTACCGCCTAGAACAAGGTAGCGATGGAGTTTCTCAGACATTCGTCGTGACAGCCAGTATAAAGAAGTAGAAAGCGAGTAACTGTTGTCGGAAGAATAGGGAAGAGGAAAACGACAGACTGACCGATTGAGGAGTGTCGTAAACAGGGTAGGAATTTCCACGGGCGCCATGGTCGCCGAGCCCCCTTTGGCGCTGGGTCGTGGAAGCCCCTTTGAAAATCATAGGTTTACAGGCCACGGTGGCCTTGGTGCCCCCTTCTTTCAATATTCTGCTTTGTGTCCTACTAATAGCTATATAATTTTTATTTAGCCTGTGGCCTGTCAAAATAATCTTAGCATTCACAGCGCAAATTAATTTAGTCTTTTACGCAGTGGAGAAAGTGACAGTGCAAGAAAGAGAGTGCGTCTAAATTCACCCATTCTTCTCAGTTGAACTACTATTTGTGAAGTAGCCTATTCATCACACAGACATCACAAGTATCACATGAAAGAGCTTTTTCTCAGCTTTTAAACGATGTTAGCCGATAATTGCTGTGTTGAACGGTTAGCGAGAAAAGTAAATAATATAATTCAATTTAATCATACATTCTACTGAAGGTGATCTCCCTACCCATTCATCTCGGTGGAATACTTCACGAACCCTTCTTTTAACACATGACAAACCACATATCAGAATAAACAGCAGACCTTACCGAACAGAAAGGTGTAAAGCAGTCCCCTGTATAGTTAGCTGTTCCAGAGTAATCCAGTTTTGAATTTGCAGTAAATTTCAACATGCATGGATGTCTCCAAATTTGCACTTTAAGTTTTACAATGTGTTTAAATTGTTCCACATGATTTCATAATGGGCCAAATACAAAATAAATGTTACAAATATTGCCTAGATATTGGTAAATCAGAGGACAGCTGACTAAGTGTTTGTGAAAGTAGCCTTAATGATCACAAAATGCTAAGCATGCATCTTGGCTATTTGAGTTTCTTAAAGCTGAGCTGTGCTTAAATTTAAATTGTTCAATACATGATTTCATAGCAGGCCAAATATAAAATAAATTTTATATATAGCCTAGATATCTGTTTTTATTAGATGATCAGATGATTTACAGTTATATGTAATATGTCATGTTTCATGTTTTTGTAATGTTTCATACAGTGATGCATGCAGGTCTACTGCAGTGAATAGGCTAAATACAACTTTGATCATTTTTATAGCCTACTACTGTATAGTTAACTTTGGCATTGGTGCCCTGACATGTGGCCTTTGTGCCCCCCACCAAATATGCCCAACTGAAGGCCAAGTGGCCTTGCCCCCAGAATGGTGAAATTCCAAGTCTGGTCGTAAATCATATACTCTGAGGCTGTAGGGGGAGCTCTGTAAAGAAACCTGCGAGCAAAGAGTGAGAAAACAGCAAAGAAATGGCCAAAACGGCATAGTTTCTCTTTAATCACAGATGCATCAGAGTATTTATTGGATTATGACCTAAAGATTCTTAGCGTTTGCCCTTTTGTTTTTCTAATCCGTATTACAGTGTATGAATGATGATGATGATGATGATGATTATAATGATGATACTCTGTTTTAGTGCTGTAGTAATATTATTCTAATAAATTATTTTGTCTGTCCTATTTCTCTCTCACACTCTCATTTAACAGTTCAAACCACCAGAAGGTTCAGTGCAACCAAGTCGTGCAACCAAGTCCACCAAGCCCCCCCAGGACACACAAATCACTCAACAACATAGAATGACAAAATGCCACCCCAAATTGTCAGATGGCACAGTTCATGTCGTAAGTTCACCGTATGTTTTTTATGTTTAATGTAACCCTTAGCTGAAAAAGTTGGAAAGTCCTTATAGGGTGACATATTTCTCCTATTTTAGTCAGTGTCAAACCACTGCATAAAGACTTATAATACATCGGTGTAAATAAAGTGCATTAAAAATGGTCAACTCCAGGTGATTCTCTTTCACAGAAAAGCCCAAGGACTCAGAACATGAAGCCAAAGAAGTAGATGATGACTCGGCCCAGTGACACCAAATGGAAAAGCCCATTGCAGTAGTCAACCCTACTGGAGATGAATGCATCAATAAGTTATCTAAATCATGTTTTGACATTAGACATCTAAGTTTGGCCATGTTTTTGAGGCTTATGACTCTGCCACTGCACATGGTTTGTAGAGAGAGGCACGCACACTCTATTCTGTCAGATAAAAAATGTTTGCATGGCTCTGATTGGAAATTGCCAGAAGGGATAGGTCAAGCAGGAGCAGTGTGAAAGCCGTCCTAATTGCTTGAGTGGGAGGGGAAACATCTAATGGCCACCTTACAACAAACAAGTTTGTCAAGATTTGGGAAAAATTCTTAAAAGATTGTAGTATTTTAACTAATGCCCCCCATTCAAGCTTTACTCAAAAGACTCAAATCAAATCTTGTCAAAGTTGTTTGGTGTAAGGAGGCCATTAGTCTAATAGCCATGCACCAAACCACCAAAGTACTCATGACTGTCAGGTAGGGTGACGGTATTTTAACACTATTTCAAAAAATGTCCAGTGATGACATTAACAGCAAAAACCTTTTATAGACTATTTCTTTGTACAGTGTACTCATGCAATGGGCAGCAATTGTGAGATGTTTGCTTAATGTTATAGTTGTGAAAACATTAGAAAATGTTATGGGCTTGAAATTGCATACAATACCTGATGTATTTTTTCATGTTACATGAATTAAAATGAAGTGTTATTTACATAAGATCATACTTATGTGCCTATTAGTGTGTTTATAGTCAGAAGTTGCAGAGCATCTTCAAAAGGATGAACACCCATATGCTCTATGGCCTTGAAGGATTTGTTATTTATGCATGCAATAAAATTATATTAACGGTCATTGAGTCCATGTTCTTGTCTCAACACAGCAAGTTAGTTTACTTGTTGCCCCCCCTCCCTCTCCTCCTATAGGGCTCATTCTCTCAATCCATTTATTCATGGTTGTAATAGGCAGCATTCATTTAAATGTAGGTGACCATACTCATCTTTGCAAGTTTACACAGGCAAATACATAGGCTAGCAAGTTCACAGTAAAGGAATGAGTCATTTGATGATCATTCCATGTGTGAATTTGAATGTGTGCTCTCGTTTTGATGCAGTGTTGAAATGCTCCTGAAATGCGTATGCAGGTGTCTTGCGTGGATGCATGCAAACGTTATGGGCCACTAAATGAAAGTATCCAGTTCCCAGATCAGTTCATATTTCATTATTAAATTATAACAATGTTACATGTGAAAACAAAGACTTAACAGTTAGCGTGAGGAGACTGCATGTAGGCTAATGAGAGCTGTCAATTGTGTAACCTAGCTTAAGTGTAAACTAGAAAGCTGTTTCGTACATCTCATCCAGGGTTTTGGTCTGTAGAAGTTACAACTACAAATATTTTTCTTTTTTACGTTCTTCACGTTTTCATGCCGTTGATTCATCGTGGAATTTCGGTCGTCTGACAGAAACCGACCAATCTGGGATGCGTTTCCCAAATAGTTGCTAACCTGTTAGTTGGTTGGCAATGGGGAAATTGCATTGCAACCAGCTAAGTTGCTAACTTAGCAGCTAGGAAACGCAACGCTGACCAATCAACGTTGATTCGACCTCCTTTGCTATCTGGGTAGCCTCCATACATTTCCGTTGGTTCCTTAAAACATGTACATTTAACTATTATAACTTTATTACTGCTACAAACAATGTTAACTTGACTTATTATACATTCTCGTTCTCTGAAAAGGTAATACTGACAATCGCGCAAGCGTAGAACCGATCATGTAGTGTCGTAAACCATCGTAAAAGACGTTGAACTTCTGCGCATGCGCACAATTATGCGCATGCGCAGAACGGATCTGGCAGGCGGTACGGATCGTGTACTGACAATCTCTTCAGTCTCTTTTGATCCCATTTGTGGTCAAATCACATAATGGAAGATACAGTACATGTATACAGTACATGTGCTCATAAATAAATCATGCCCTACATATAGCTTTCAGCAGAGCCATATAGAAACAGAGTTGCGACAGTCATTGAACTCATCAGAAAATGTGGAATTATCGAAATGATTGGCTATCGGGGTCAACCTGGTTAATAGTTACAAAAAAGCCTACCTTCATTATTTTATTATTTCACAGACAGCGCAAGGATAATAAAAAGTCATAGATTAGACCAATTCTGTGATATTTTTCAATGGTAAGCAATGCAAATGATGAAAATGATATCCAACACCGAAGTGTCGCCACTCTGTTTCTATACCACTCTGGCTTTCTGGGTGTGGCAAGGTCGGAACACCTATTCTTTTCCTACCTCTCGCAAAGCTTGCCCTATGTCCTCATCGGTTATTAAATTAACAGTAGCTTTGAAAGATGGCTGGCCTGCAAGGTAAAGGACAAAGTCCTCTGACAGGAAATGAGGGCCTGGACCGCCATGTATAACAGAAACCGCAATCATCTTCCCTGCCATATAGTACTCATCCTCCCTGACAGCTGCAAATTAAAATCATTCATTCATTTTAAAAACTACGACCAGGTTTCTAATTATTCAAAGCTTAATTCAAATCGGTGAAGTACTCCTTTAAAGGACAAATACGGCGCAAAATGACCTATAGACCTGTTGTTCAAGCTCACCACATGCAGCTCATAGGAAGAAGAATGAGAACATTTCAAGTGGGCCTCGCTGCGGAACAGATGGGTGGGGTGCATATATCCCCAGGATAGGAGGAACAAAATAGGCCAAGCTATGGACAGGCAGTTTAAAGCAGACCCAATGGGGCATAGTAAACTGAAACTGAAAGTAAGGAGGGCTATGGGTCATTTTGCGCCGGATTTGTCCTTTAAGACAACTAAGCATAAATTCAAGTGGTTGGTGACCGGAGCTATTTAAAAGTAAAGGGGAATATAAATCATATAAATGTGTAAGTACAAAACCATGCATACCCTTTGCATTATAGGTAATGTAACGATGCCCTTCTGGTCCAGTGAAAATCGGGCGATCTTTCAGATGGCTCATTAGGAGAGTTAAAAACTCTCGTTTTGGACCACCTGTATCAACGGGATCTTCAAAAACACCAGAGTCATCGGTGAATCTGACTAACATGTCATTTGTTTCAGAATATGTGGTACGCTTAAACCAGGGATGTCAAACTCGGACCTCGGGCTGCTTATTTGTGGCCCGCGAGGTCATTATTCAATCTGTATTAGAAGTGGCCCGCCGCGTAGTTTATACAATGCATCCATATCTGAGCTGGCCCGACAGTATTCTCTTCAGCGCATCCGCGTTAGAGCTGGCCCAGCACGCTATTCTATTCAGCGCATGAGCGCAGCCCAGGGCAATGCAGCCCATCAAGTTGCTACTTACTGTACATCGATAACACTTCAAATCCCAAAATGCGTTCCATCGTTAATGTCGCCTTTTCTGTTCATAAACAAAACACGTATCCATACAACCAGACAAACTATCAACGAAAATGGCGAAGCGAAAGATTGATAATCGGAGCTTTCAAGATAGGTGGGAAAACGATTATACGTTCATATTATTCAAGGACAAAGTGCTTTCAAGGCAGACTACCCAAGCCAAGTTACAAGTGATGATGCTGCAAAAGCGAGTTTTACTGTTGCACAGGATATCGCGCAAACAGCACGGCCATTCTCAGAGGGAGAGTTTGTTACCTGTTAATAGTTACAATTACAATTTTGATAATTGTTAAATGTTATTTACAATTTTTATAGTTCACATGCAAAAAATAGGCCAATATATTTTTTCTATTCAGATATTCAATATATATTTTTTCTATTAGGCTATATTCAGAAATGCCTGCATTCTATTTTTTTCTTGTGTGTATATAGTTTTAATTCAATAAAAACATCGGTTATTCAATAAATGTTGCGCTTGGCCCGTGACATACTCCCAGTTCTTAATTTTGGCCCCCTGTGAATTTGAGTTTGACACCCCTGGCTTAAACCCTCGGAGTGCTCCATCCCAAATGTTTGATCGGCAAACATTGAACCGGCTGACTCTTCCATGATCAATAGTTTGTGAAAGATCATAGATGATATCCGGTACTGTAATGCCGGAGTCCTTCCTACAGTTACACAAAAGGGTCTTGCATTGGTGAAAATAGCAAGCAACATAAAATGTGACAACATTTTGTGATGTGAAAGGCTACTTTGACATGTAGGATTCCATCTTTGTCCCCTCAATATACAGACATGCTAGACTGCCTGTACACCAACATGGCTGACTTCGCATAGAAGTGGGCTTAATTGACTAAGAGCCTGTTTACACTTCATTGGAATGTGTCTTGAGCTATCCGATCACAAGTGGTCCGCCGAGATGCATAGATGTTTACACTCGTGTTCTTATATCAGATGTTTACACTCGTGTTCTTATATCAGCTGATCAATTGAGATTGGATGTGCATTCTAGAATTTAATTTATTTTACTGAATTACACAAAAGGTTTGAGCAGTCTAGATGTGCACAATCAACTGAATTATCAATAGGTTACAAGTCGCTCCGACAGACCGACACAGATTTAATTTTTTGATGGAAATGTCTTGTCTCACTCCCACTCCACCACAACTACACTAGAATTAATCAGAGCCATTTCTGTTCGAGCTGTTACGTTTCTGACTGCTTATGGACGGCTGATGAAGGATCTTGACTTTATAAACCCATGCACCAGAGCGATTACTAACGCACTACATTCTGTCTATTATTACATACTACATTGTCTATTGCGTCACCATAGAAGATGCTTCAAGACGCATTGTGTGTTTATACTACAGAACTTCTGTGGATACATGCATCTCAAGGTGGTTTACTGATCGGATTCCAATGCGTCTTGGTGATTGTTTACACTTGTATGTAGAACTACCCACTTGTGATAGGATTACCCAAGACACATTCTAGTGACAAGAGTAAACAGGCTCTAAGTGAATGGCAGATATGTAGCCTGATTTATAATGTAGCTAAAACATAAGTTGGGTTGAGTAGGACATGGCTATGAAATGTCTAATAAGGACCATGTTGCACATTCAATCTTAAAAAATCATTATAATAAAAGTTATATTTCTTTGCAGTTACCAACTTACATTGTATTGTCTGCTACATTCATAGGAACAGGCATGTCATCCTCTTCCTCCATGTGATCCTCGTTCTCCTCCTCCTCGGTTTGTGGTGCATACACACATGTGTATGTGCTGTAAAGGTTGAGCCTGACAAGAAGCTTTCTAACCTTAGTAAACACTGTACTTACAGTCAAAGCAAAAGTATATTAATCATTTGGTTTTCTGCATTAATTGGTGATATAATTCTACATTAATTGGCTACAATGCCACATAACAAGTATTATGTATGTATGCATACCTGTTGTAATTAGACATGGCCAGTTTAGGTGGATCCGGACAATCCTCAGAATCAGATATGACTATCTGAAAGGAAAGTGACAGGATATATCGTTGTCAAACACAACAAGCAGGGTTCGAACTTCCTATACACTTCCCATTTTAAAATTCCATACTTTTTCAATATTCAAATTTGGAAAACCTACTGATCATCGGCATACACTTTTGTAATTGATGTAAGCACTTAACACCACAACAAGTAAATCAAGCATTTGCCAGGCTATCCACACAACCAGCCTTCCTCACTAATACTTTCACGTCTGTTAAAAGGTTTGCGGTCACCTGCTCATTTCACCATTGGTCTTCATTACAACCATCTTCATGAAATAGCAGCCTGACATGCTTTAAAATCAAATCCCATGCATTTCCATTATTCTCAAAACTGAATAGGAACCCTGAACAATAGACAAAAAAAGAAATGTAAGGGACATGTGCTTCAATACCTGCCCAGTGTTGTTTGTAGATGCCGTTCTAAAATGGTGAAATTGAGAGGAAGAGAAAAGTACACAAGTTATGTACAAGCTCCATATTATTAGTTTTCTATGGTCATACATTTCCTGGGGCTATTCCAATTCTGTCATCTGATAACATTACCGTCTTACAGATAAATAACTGAAATTGAGAAATTAGAACTTACACTTCTTGCTTGACTTGGTGTTTGGGTGTACACAAAGCTGAAGTGGAAGAAATACAATTAAATACAACAAACTACTACATTTTTCGTAATATTGTAGTACAAACAATTATGATCATGTAAAGCACAGGTATATAAACTAAAGGAACATTGTAATGTTGATTTCTAAATCTGGCGTTGGTCAGTACTGATCTTAACTAAACCGCTTGTTTCATATCTCACCACAGTAGCAGCCTCACTGAATTCGACAGACTTCCTGGTTCTTACATTTACCTCTGAGTCCGAGTCGGAATCGGAATCCGGAGCAGCATATGCTACATTCAAAAAGGATCAAAACACATTATTATGATAATGACTGACATCTAACATTATGATTATACAAATCACAGCAATGCAAATAGGGCTGGGCGATATGGACCAAAACTCATATCCCAAAAGTGTTTAGTTTGAACTCAATGCCACAAGTAATCACCATCAACCGATTTTATTTAAACTATCAATTCAAAAGTCAATCAAAAGTTTGTTGTGATGCGTCATTGTGCGTGGGAGAAGGCTATGTTTACTTGCAAGGGGTGGGGTTGAGCAGCAGAGCTTTGTGCTCGTCTAGGCGCAAAGTGGAGCAAACCGCCCAAATAGTGGTCGTAAGGCAACATCAAAAAAGGATGAAATATCGATATGGAGGTATTGTCTCAAATACTTCACGATATCACAATATCTACATATCTCGATATATTGCCCAGCCCTAAATGCAAATGTGAAAAAAATATGTAATGTAATATTATATTACAACAATGAAGAATACATAAATATTACCAGATCCACAAACCTTCTTTAAAATGCTCATCCGGGCAGACAAAAAGTGTAATACGGCAATATGCCTTGCCAATTTCTTTTTTGTACTCGGATAAAATGAATGGCGTTTTTGTCCCAGGGACAACAACTACCTCTGACCCATCGGGAAAAAGAAGACGATAGGGTCCATCAGTCATGTCTTTGTTGAAGGTTTTTAATTTCTGTACAGCTTTTTTGAGAAGGTCAGCTGCTGCTAGCTCAGGGATGGTAAATAATGGGAGCATTTTCCCTCTCACGGGTTTAAGATCTACTCCATGACGAAGCATCAATCCAATCCAATCCCATTTATCTAAGACAATGTGAAAAATACTAATGTTAATAGGCCTGCACAAGACATTCTTCAAGCATCTTGTGTACGTGAATGTTATGTCTGTGTGTGTTTTTTTTTTTTTTTTGCATTATGTTCATATTTTAGGTCAATATGCCTTTACCTGAACTTGTTTCTTGGCCTGGGTCAAGGCTGGTCTTCTTGTGCTACCTCGTTCGGTTCTTTCTTTAAACTTCATTGCTTTGTAGCTCAGGAATTGCTTGTATGTTGGACACCTCGCTGAAATTAGCAGGGATTAACATTGGTTCTTAACGATCACGGACTTGTTCAGTGTTATCAACAGAAGACATGGCCATTAATGATCAATGCAATTGTTTTACAGCTACTACTTATAACCTAAAACAGACTTTGTTTCCCGCTAGCAAACATGCTAGTTATATTCACTCAGACTTTCCGGATGGCTCATACGGACCCAACATTCCAACGAATAAAGCGGGAAAAATAAACAAGCGAGAAGGCACTTCCCCGAACTGACGGCTTTCTACTTTTAGCTACTACCAATGCGAAAAAGGCACATCTTTCGTATCATGTATAAAATCACCTCTATCACCTGGACTGGCGAGCAAGCTAGCTGCTAGTTGTTGTTGTTAGCTAGTTTAACCAGAGACTCGGGACTTTGGTTTAACTAAGAAAGTACTTACCATTTGCTGAAGCCGTTGGTATTTCGCCGTCTTCTACCGCGGAACTTGACGCCTTATCGTCTCCATAGGGCAGAAATGTTAGGCTTTTGCCACATTTTTGGCAGAAATGGTCACGGTTGGTGGGGGTGCCCCACTACCGCTCTGGGCGGGTGATACCAGAGAATGTACGTTGGCTGTTGCACTTCCTGTAGCCACTACTTCCGTCTATTGTACCTACCCTTTCCGTAAAAAACGCACATTTGTTTAAAAACTTGTACATTTGTTCACTCATTGTCAATTTGTTTAAAAACTTGTAAATTCACTCATTGTAAATTTGTTTAAAAAAATGTAAATTTGCTTAAAACATTGTACATTTTTAAAAAAACTTGTAAATCTGTTTAAAAACTTGTAAGTTTTTAATCTTGTAAATAATTCATTTACCATTGTTATTTTTTTTTTTGCCCTTCCAGGCCACCGTAGATACGAGATAACGCTAGGTGACGACAGACCCGTGAATTGCAAGCTGCCGTGTCAGCAGTCGGTGTGGAAATACTCCTCCCTCGCGCAACTGCCTGTGTGGAGAGAGGTGGGGAGCACATTGAGCTAACCTGTTAGCAACTTAGTTGGTTGGCAATGGGAAATTGCATTGCAACCAACAAAGTTGCTAACTTAGTTAGTTGCTTAGCAACTCCACTGGCCACTAACTTAGCAAAGTGGTTTTGGGAGACGCGCCCCAGGTTACATTACATTACATTACATTAAGCAGACACTTCTTGACCAAAGTGACTTACATATGTCAGCTATATTACAAGGGATCACATTGTCCCCGGAGCAACTTGGGGTTAAGTGCCTTGCTCAAGGGCACAACGGTGGAAGCTGGGAATTGAACCGACAACTTTCAGGCTACTGCACACTAGCCCAGCTCTTTAACCACTACACTACCACCGCCCTTCACAAGTTGCCTGAAGATCATATGTGGGGAGTGGGTGGAGTAGGCCTTCAGCTATACATGGCTCCAACAATCCGGGTACTTTCCGTTTTTTTGACACATCCGGGCATTTTTAGGTGAAACTACCTGGAAATATTTGAATGGGGGTCTATGAGAATTTCAGTGCATTACATTTTTGAACTTTACCCAAGTGTTATATATAGCTATTTATACCGATCTAATGCTATGGCCAGCCAGCAGACGAGTTATACAAACTCTCTTCCAAGTCCTGACAGGTGTCGCTATTTTATAGCGCATTTAACATGCAGAGTGCAACCATGATAGCACTAGTGCTGGGTGTTGCAGGCTAACTCGGAGCTGAACTATGACATGTAATCACAGCTCCTAGTAGTTTGCAAAGTTTCATTAATTCCTTCATTATTAGATTAGACATATTTAACATCGGACATCAACTGACTTTAGCTAGCATGACTGACTGACTTAAGCTAACGAAGTGTTTGCCGCAGACGTAAACAAATTTAGACACCGGATCCCACAGCCTCTCATCGGGATTCTCTCTTCTGATTGCCTGGAGCCACAAACCCCTTCTTTTCCCTTCCCTTTCTTTTTGTGGCAACATACTAAACCGCAAATCCTTTTTTTGTTGTTGTTGTTGCAAAATACAACACAGCAGCTTTTAGGGATGGTGCCTGCTCATTGAAGTAGCCTACTGTTCTGTCAACAGTAGTAGTAAAGTGCCTACTTCCTTCACCTAAAAAAGGGGGTGGACGTTCTGGGACTCATTAGCATATCGCTGGTGACGAGACACTGTACTCATGTATCAAGGGCTCCGTATTAAACTAATTGTGTGAGGAGACTTATTGTGGTAGTGGGTTGTGAGCTTCCCCATTCCCTGTAGTGCCACCAGGCCCGTCACTAGAAGGCAAGCAAACCAAGCAATTGCTTGTGGCCCCGAGCTGGCCAGGGGCCCCAAGACAACGACTGGTTAAAAATAAAATGCAACGACAAACTGTGAGCGCCCCTTTGATAGTCAATGCAGTAAAGTGCAACGACACTGTTACCGGCAATACCGGGATCCCCTCAAGGGGCCCCTTCAGTAGTCGCTGACAGCAGCCAGCCAGCCAGGTTTGTGGTCTCTGCTGCTGCGCTGAAAATATAAAACCCTCGCAGTCATAATGAAGCCGGAGTTATGTGTCTGGAAGCCAGAAGAGAAAGGAAGAGGATGACAAGAAAAAACAAGATAGTGGTAAGTGATAAATTACACTGGATAAAATAGCTCTACTTGTCTTGTTCAAATGGTGTAATGTCGCAGCAGGAAGGCTAGCCTAGCAAAAAATGTGTATGTTAACTACCTGCCTGACGGCCCATGCTGCTTGTAACAAACTAGAACAGTTAGTGCAACTTTTTTTTTCGAATGGACGGAATATGGTTACATACTGTAATATGTTTATTAACGGGATAAGGAAGACGCAGATCTGTTCCAGAATCACTGTTTGTCGTATTTAATGACATAAAATTGCTATAGCTTTGTAACAGGTTTTGATGAAAGTGGCATAGCTTCTCTGCTATACTAACTATTTGGCCATGATAATCTATTTAACAAATGGGGATTAGGAAAACCACACAATAAATTTCGTGCATCAAAGCAGACTGGAACATTCATGTCTAGTAGTATTCATGCATGCCAGCTGTTTACTGTCTTTAAAGCATCAGGTGCGTTTGTCTAATTCTCAAACAGCAGAATGCTTAAATGCTATGTTAAGCTACAAGTAGGCCTAGGTCAATGTATAACATTATCTTGGGATGTTTTTACAGTAAGCATTGGTAGTTGTGAAAGCAGCTGCATCCCTTCTAAATATCAAAATATGGAAATGCTAACATATCTTTTTTCTTTCTCCCTGAAGGTGCTTTTGCTTAAATTTTCAGCCCTCAGGCTCTTCCTAAGGATACCTCCACTGATGAAGATGGCCTGAAAGGTTAATCTTATGTGTGTGTGTGTGTGTACTTGTATTTATGTTGGATTTTTAAATTGCTATACAACCTGCACTCTTTATAGTTTGAACAATGCATCCTTTTTCTGCATAAGATGGCAGTGTTTTATTTTCTCACTTTGTGAGAACTGAAAAATGTTAATGTGAGCAAGGATTAAAGTTTTCCGTCATACGACGGATTTCCGTCAATTTGATTTTAGAAATGTCATATTTGAGATTGATGCAGATCCGATGAGAAAAAAAATAGGGGGACTATCACCTTTTCTTTTCCTTTTTTAAGGCAACTACAAATATTAGGTCCGATGAATTAATGTGAGTGATGGTAAATGTTTAAAGACCTAATAGTGTTCTTGAGAACTTTCTGTGTCTCAATCAGTGACCGCTCAAGAAGATAGCCTACGTCAGCCATGAGTTTCGCTTTGTTTATGTTGTAGCCTGGGGCGTTTGCTTAAAAAAAGAGACAGACAATCGAGACAATCGAGACAGCTGATGAGGTTGGCCAATCCGTTTAACTTTTTTGGATATGATATTGTGAGCTCTATGTGCTGCTTGAAAAAGGAAAGCGTTAGGGCTGTGTTCTTTCCGTGCATCAATGTAGACAATTTCTTACTATCGCGAACTCTTGTCAGGGGAGGTCATTCATTTTGGGTGTCACCTACAGGGACGTGCACAGGAATTTTGAGGGGCAGTTGCTCTGACCTGAAAAAAGGGCACCCCAAAAAAAAAAAAAAAAAAACTCACGGGCTATATGCAGGACTGAGAATAACAGCGTCTTTTTCAAAATATATATACACAAAGAAGTAAAACACTGAAATACAGCACTCAATCACCTTAACTTATCATTATTATTTGAATGCCCACTTGTATTTATGTTCTGCTCAGGCAAGATCTTTGAAATGACCTCTAAAATAGCCTATGTTTTTTTAGATTACAATGATTTAACATGCAGCTATTTAACCCTGTACTTTCTAGCATGATCCTCTCATCTCATATTTGGTGATCATCACTTAGGCCTACCTTAGGCCTCTGTGCCTCCTCCTTGTGGAGGAGGCACAGAGCCTTTCCTCACATAGTCTGGAGGCTTGTGACTGCTCCTCATCTTAAATGTAATGTAATTATGAAACATTTCCATTAGTAGGCTAAAATATGAGTCTGATTAATTAATCAATTTGTCTACACAGTGTCATGTCATCTTTATCACAGTGCAAAGTCTCTGTCTCACCTGCTGGTTGGCTTTTTCCCAGCCAACCCTGCAGTGATTGCTGCCTCCCTGAATTGTCTCTCCCTCTCCTGAATCTGACTCATTTCAGTGGGCATCTTGGCTTCAAACAATACCCAAAATACTAGTGATAGGATTTAGGCATTTAACCATTTTGAATGAAATAATTAATGTGATGCATTACTTCCATCATTCATTCTTCTTGCTAAAACGAAATGTGAGAAACTATCAGCAGACATGTTTGCCTAATGCCTACCAAAAAAATAGTAGCCTATAGGCTATGTGATAACGGGCTGCTTGTCTGCAAGCTATCTGTCTGATTATTTAGGCTAAACGTGGCAAACTCAGCCTGGATTTATGAATATTTTAATTAATTTAATAAAACTTGATGATGATGATCGTTCGTTTGTTATACATCACAAACTCACCTTGTCAGGTGAGACAACGTTGAGTTGTCTCACCCGACAACCGCGACAATCTCCTTCTAGATTCAGTTCAGGTGCCGGTCGCATGCAGCGCTGCAGCCACGTAAACAGAGTTTGCCCTTCCCCTACTGACTTTCATTTTCGGTGCCCAAATGGAAGTAAATGAGGCTTTGCGATTTTTTTTTTATCTAGGCCTACGTAAAATTCTGCATCCATTGTACGATTTATTTATTTATTTCTCCACTTGGAAGGGCAACATGAGTCAAGAAGGGCATATGGGCAGTTGCCCGGGCAACCTGAGCAACCCCCCTGTGCACGTCCCTGGTCACCTATGACTTGAACAGATAGCCTGCTATGCCACCCGATGTAGGCTACTACTATTGTTACAGTTTTTAATCAATGCAACTAACATTATGTACAGCGACGCAATATAAACCGTAGCCTATGCAATTTATTATCCCGTCTGTTATGACATGTACAACAATGTTTTTCACAATTTTGCGACGGAAGGTTTTGACTGAGCGTGTTAACATAAAATAATAATAATAATATTGTCATCATCGCGAACTGTTTAGTAAGGGGGTCAGTCGTGTTTGTGACGCACAGACAGCCTTGTAGCCTATTTTGCTTAGGCCTCACTTTTAACGACAGTAGGTATAAGTATATATACTTTGAATTAGTGAAACACAAACAGCACATAGTGAACACACAGTGAGGTGAAGCACACACTAATCTCAGCGCTCGGGGAGCAGTGAGGGGTTAGGTGTCTTGCTCAAGGGCACTTCAGCCGCGGCCCACTGGTCGGGGCTCGAACCGGCAACCCTCCGGTTACTAGTCCAGAGTGCTAACCAGTGGGCCACGGCTGCCCACAAAAAAAAAAGGTTGTGAGTGTATGTTGACAAAAAATAACCATGCAACTAAAATAGTCAACTTGAAACTTTGCTATAAAATATTATTAATTTATAGCACAAAACCATAACCAGTAGGCCTACCAGAACCTCGCATATTAGCGTCATTTGTGTGTGTCTATTTGGCAAGGCCACTAGTTGTCATGGATGCGTTGTTGCTAAAGGAAGGCAGGTGTCAAAAGTTAAAAAATAAATGGAGATGGGCGGCTGTTGGAAATGGGGGAGAACTAACAAGCCATGGTGTAAAGAAATTAAAGTGATAGGGGTTTGCTTTTGTGCGGTTTGCTGCAAGAAAATTGTTTATGGATGCAGGAAAACGTTTTCGTACGCCACCAATCAGAAGACCGCCATAAGATTAACGTCCGTGCATTTCAGGACATCTTCCCCACTTGGTGCAACTAGCCACCACAACAGCTACGTTTATCTACTGACCGTTTTTACGTTTAGAAAGTAGGCTACGCATGTTCTTTCATAGCGCAACACGACCTGTCCCTCACCATATCGCAACCTCTTGTCAACCTTATACAATCTGTTGCTGAAGACAAAAGCGCCCTCTCCTTTGCTGTTTGCGTCTTATTGTACATTTACTCCTTTTGAAACAATGAGTGCGCGCGTTTGTATGGTTATATTGCTTGAGGGGGGATCCCAAGCAGCTTTCAGCCATAAGGCTACTTTGAGAACATTTCCTAATTCACCCGACACTAATATTCAAAATGTTGAAAACTACTCGGCATAGCCTATTAACTGACCACCCGATTCACGTTGACTGGGGGGCAAGGAGGTCATCAGCCCTGCCCCCAACAAATCACACCTTCCCACCAGCTGTGACAGCTTAAAAGAAGTCAAGAGGACTCCTAACTCACAGACCTATTCACAAACCGGTTTTGTGGCATTTCTCCTGTTTTGAAATCCTATGCGGCTAGCTTCCAATCGTGAGGAAGCAATCTCTATAGGTAGATATGAACGTATGACTTATGGCCTGAAAAAAGTTCAGTCAAATGATTTTTTTCACTTTAATCCCTGTGTGAGTGTGTGTGTGTGTGTGTGTGTTTAAGTATGTTGGATTTAGTTATTGTGCACTTTTTTACATTTATATTGGATTTTATGGTACGGTGGTGTTTTTGCAAATGTTCAAATGTTCAAAACTAATGCACAGTATATATATATATGCAACTGCAGTATTTGCACTGTCAGAATTTTGTATTTATATAAACTGTGGTGAACTTAAACTGTATGGCTATGCGGTGGTTCCTGTAGGCTTTGCGTGCGGTGGGGGGGGGTTCCATGTCCATTTTGCTTGGGGCCCCCAAATTCCTTGAAACGGCCCTGAGTGCCACACAGTGCTAGTGTGTAGTAGGGTTGAACTTCCCGGTATGCTGTGTTATTGTGTTATGTGTGCCTGTGTATTCCAGTGGAGACCTCCTGTAGACAGGGAAGGACTAGACCTGTCTTCTCCAAAATCGGCAGTGGATTCGGAGAGCTGCCATAGAGATGACATTGGACTTTTTAAACTAATTATCTATTGGTACCAATGAATTGTAAAATTAAGACTTTTGTCTTTTCTTCATCCTTCTCTGAGTCTGTGTGGGGGTGTAGGAGAGTGCTTCATTATAGTCAAAAGTGAGTTAATTAATTGAAGTAAGTCAAATAAATTGTAAAGTGACGTAACCACGACTACTTAACCTGTGACGTGCATGTGCGTGTGTGCGTCCATGCAAATGCTTATGTAGGTACTGAGTAGGACAATTTAATTTGCTGTGTAAACATATAAGGGATCGAATATCCTGAAACGAACAACAAAACTCAGAAAACACACAGCTATCAAGCGGCAAAGACATCACACTTAGACTGATGTATGTTTCCATGACAACTACTCAACTATTCAGTTCGATACGGATAAAAACTATTAGAACTCAGCTGTGTTGCTCCTGCCAATGCTGATTCGGATGGCATGGAGACATAAAGCAGATTCTCCAGTTATATATCTCGACCATCTGAAAGTTCTTCTTTTCTGGATACAGGGTTTTAAAAAGCATATGGCAGAAAGGTTGTCTTATCATACCCAAGACTCAGGGCTGTTAATCAGCACATAATACTTATTTCAATGATTTGTTTTTCCTTAATTGCACATTTTTTGCATTGTCATTATGGGATTTGAGTACAGGTTAACAAGGTTGAAGTTTTAGGAAAATGAAAGGGTATCATACAGTATGTCAAAAAAGTGTACAGTAAGTAAGAGTAGTGTGACTATTGTTTGTGTCACTTATACAATCTTCATTATTGTCAGGTCATGCTATCCATGTTGACGGTAAGGTAAGTTAGGAAACAATATTCCTCAAAAAGTAATAAGGGACCGTTTGGTATTTACACTCTTAAAACAAATTTGTTGTCCCTATCTGGACACAGAGATGTGTTAAACAAATTAAATTAAATGTGTAACAAATTAAAAAAGGAAACAATACAAACTTGTGTTGTCCCTATTTGGACACAGATGTGTTAAAACAATGCAAGGTGTGTATGGAATGAACCACCGGAGGAAAATAAGGGAGGGCCATGTCTTTATTTTTTGTTGAGGGGAGGGTCACCCAAAGTTTTTTAGTCTAGGGGGGATGGTCACCCAACAGCAACATTTCAAAGTGGCTTGTTTGGTGCACTTTTCCATGTAGCTCTTAGTCTCAGATATTTCCCGGGTTTTCCAAAATACGGGAAAATGTCAACATTCGTCCCCCAACGTTGAAAGGGTTGCAGTAGGCCTCCATTTCGCAATTGCAAGTTCCTGCATTGGTCAGCTAATAATCAGAGGTGGAAAGTACGACATACATTTACTCACGTTACTGTATCGAGTAGTTTTTCTTTGTATTTTGTATTTTTTAAGTAGTTTATAAAATCGGTATTTTAAATCTTACTTGATTACATTTTAAGTGAAGTATTGTACTTCGCTACATCAAAAATCCCATCCGTTACTTGAGTAAAAAAAAAAAAAAAAAAGTTAAGACTAACAAAAACAGAAAGGGAGAGAAAAAAAAAAAAAAAAAAAACGCCCAAACCACTAGCCTAGTGATAATGATCAGCATGTAGCCTACAACAGGACATGAATCAAGCTGGCGCCATGCATCCTTTCTGAAAGTGATGGAGATGGTGCTGGATCATGAGATGCATCAGATTACATGTGTAGCCTAAGCTATTGTGACCGGATCAATAGTGGAGATTGTTTGTGTCGACTACGCCACCCTGGACCTAATGCCCAGGGACTCTAGAACAATACACCAGGTATCCTGAACCCAGTTTAGTCATCAATATGCACAGGTTCAAATACAAAAAGGCAGACACGTGAATTCCAATCAAATCAAATGTCCGTTTATTGAAAGCACTGTTGGGGAGAGGGAGGGGGGAGTGTGGTGTGATCTGTTGCTGAAACTGAAAATAACTGGCAGGGGTTAGAAACATATAAAAATATACTTTATTTTAGTGTTCTTATTGTATCTTTCTACTGTCGTGTAGGATGCAGGACATGAGTTAAATAGCACAAGCCCACATCAGCTGGGAATGTTGCACACACCAAAATAAAACAGAAAATTATACTGGCAGGCAGGGCTTACCTGGATGGGGGGGAAGCAGACTATCAAGGAAGGTGTCCACACGTGCACTCCCACTGCAGAAAAGTGTTACACCATTGTCACAGCAAGCCACCACCGATATTCCATAGTACACTCCAAAGTGAAGTTCACAAGCCCGCCACCAGGTGACTAGCTACCCCCCGCCGAAGATAACCCACAGGCCTGCCAACACATAAACTGATCAAAAAAAGGAGCACAGCAACCACAAACACCAGCATGTAGGTTATACCAATTAGAGATGTAAAGCTTGAGGGAAATAATCCTCGCTGGGATAAAAGCTAGGCATGCAGACACACTACAAACTCAGAAAACACGATCTCACACACACACACACACACACACACACACACACACACTAAGGCAAAAGCACAACAGACCAGCAAACAAAAAAACAAACAAACCCGCCTGGGAAATCCCAATCAAGCAAAGAGCAACACAAACAGGTCAGCTACCGCGACACGGAGGAGCTGTGATGACGTAAACATAAAAATAAATGAAAACTAATGCTATGGACAAGACAGCAGCGTGACCACACTAAACAAGCAAACTTGACGAAGCCATGCTACCTGTAACATAAATAGTCAACACTTAGAGTGTATCAGTGTCTCAAATGCCACACCAAAAGCTACAACATTCCGGTTTCATACATACCAAACACTTGCAGTCACTGATTAGCCAGTAGGCCTAAAGAACGCTTAAAACACACGCCGTGCCATCGTCATAAGCTGCAAGCATACATAAACAAAAGAGCAATTAAGACTCCGTAAGGCTAATAAAGGGAGATAATAAATATTTGGAAATGCATACCTGCAGGGGAGAGTTATCTAATGCTAGACAGGTCAGGTTCCATACAGCCACGGCAGAGTAAGGGAGACGCAGAGCTACAGATGGAAAAAGTAAAGTATTAAAACTAGGCATGAATAGCTTAACCAATGCAGCGAAATTGCAACATACCTGGCGATTGGCTCCTGCGTGAAACCCAGGGACAAACCGAGCGAGAGACAGAGAGGAAGACAGTCCGACCTACTAGGCACCTTTATACCATGGCCTAATACCAGGATCTGAATGAATGGCTAGCTACATGCCTGCCCCGCCCCCTTCATTAGAGACCAGTGTGTAAGGTAAGCAGGAGGAGACAGACAGAGCGAGAATGCAACTGGCTTCACTATGAAAGTGTAGGCTATGTTCCGCTATTTCAATGGGTTGTCTCAGTTCGTTTTAACACTAATGATTGCGAAGATATTCAAGCAAACACCATGGGATTTCGTGTTTTGACGTTTGTGCTCACCTTTCTTTGGTAAGAAGATTATTAGCAGTTGTTTCCCCTCATTTTGATGTCTCTCTTTTTCCTGTTTTGGCCTTTGTTTTTGGTAACCTGACTTGGCTTTCTTGGAGAAAGATATTGCACCAGCAGCACAACAATTAGCGGTCTACTATTAGCGATGCTCAACTAATAAACTAAAGATAGACTATCTCATGAATTGTGCAGGCGGACTAAACCATTTAGCTCTTTAGCAAGGGAGAGTGAGAGTGACCTAGACAGTTTTCACTATGTTTTGTATACAAAATCCAGTCAGTCAAACTTTAAATTTCGTCTGACATTCATTTTGACATTTAATTTGGAAGTTAAAATGTTCAGGTAAAATAAATATATGGTGGAAATAAGTAGGCTATTGAACGCTTTTTTTGTTTTTTTTCAGTAGGCTAATTAGCCTAAACTTCCAGTGAGTCTATTCAAAACTTTCACCACACATTATATTAACACACATATAACAAATCCAAACATAAGAGTTATGTGTAATAATATGGAATGAAAAAGTATTGAACGTGCCTACTGAAATTTCTTAAATACTTTGTGGGAAAGCCTTTGTAATGACAGCTTCACAGATTCCAGGGGTCCCTCTTGTGAATCCTGATCTTTATTACTTCCAGAACTGTTTAATTGAATTGGCTGCCTTCAATTCTTTCTGGAGCTTTCTCCGAGTGGTCCTTAGCCCTTGGAATTGACTATCCTTCTGACTCCCTGGTCAGAAATATTGTGAGGAGATCCTGTGCATGCCGGTTGATGATGCAGTGATGTTCCTTCCACTTGCAGATAATGGCTCCCATGCTGCAATATTCTGAAGTTTTGAAATGCATCTGTAACCAGTTTCATTGATATGTTTTGCAACAATAAGGTAACAAAGGTCTTGGGAGAGCTTTTTGCTTATATCCATCATGAAATGTTTCTTGTGTGACACCTTGGTAATGAAAAACATTTTTATAGCCCATCAATATGTAGGCCAAGCTTATATTCATTTGCACAGATAGAAAGGATAACTACTCTCTAACTACTTACAGATTCCAGCTTGTTCCTTCCCTTTCCTTCCCTTTATAGTGCTTTTTCTTAGCGTGTTTAATACTTTTTCCCTGTGTTATTCCACTTCATTACACATGACTCTACTTGTGGACTTGTTTGGATTTTTTATGTGTGGATTACCTGAGTTATTACTAATGCCTGGTGAAAATATTGTGCCCCCCATATTTCACTTTTCAAGGGCCCTCTCCTCCATTGGGGCCCTATACTTCTCACTCCCCCCCCAGTTCGACGCCCTTTTATCTGCTGAACCTTCTGCCTGTTTCCAAATATAAAAAAACTCTCTACAACTCAACATTGGCCTGCCTGCCTCAGCTGCCTGTGTGCTGGATTACTGTTCACTGCAAAGCGACCAAGGATGAGTGCAACTAACTAAAAATCAACTACTGCTCAAACTTAAAGGAGAACTCCGGTGATTTTTCACATAGATCTCAATTTCTCAACGTCACCGAGTACTGTCGGTATGAACAAAACTGAAACAAATCGGTTTTACCTAGCTCGAGTTGCTGCAGCTACAGCGCTACACACTGGGAGCATGAACATGGCTGCCTTAGCTGCTGGCTGCAGCAACTCGAGCTAGGTCCAAGTCCTTTTAGGCAAGTACCTCCACTCGGCGGCCATATTGCAACGCTTTTTGGGCACTTATCGGGCATCTATTTCGGCTAGAAATGCATGTGCGTAAGGCTTCACGACACTAATCTTGCTCCAGCGGCGAGGTCACAACAGATGATTGGCACGATGTCTTCACAGCACACCACATGATTGGCTCAATGTATTCACAACACACCACATGATTGGCTCAATGTATTCACATGTCAACGTTTTGCCGCAGAAGGGTTGTGATATGTGTAGACAACTGCCATATTGGCATTACAAACTAACCCCATGCATTACTATGGAGGATTTTTTGAGTGCTGTATCTTCTCATTAGATCTCCTCATTTAGTCTCTGGTAAAACTGGTTGTTCTGGTCCCCCCCCCCCAAAAAAAAAGTAACTAAGTAACTTTTACTTAAAGTACATTTTAAATGAACTACTTTTTACTTTTACTTGAGTACATTTTCAGATCGGTATTTTAACTTGTACTTGAGTAATATTTCATCAAAGTATTGGTACTTTTACTTGAGTACAATATTTTTGTACTTTTTCCACCTCTGCTAATAATGTAGCCAACAAAGTACTTTATTCACGCCTAACAGCCTATATTCATTTGGTCAACTTTATACAGGCCTAAAAAGGCTAAATTTACCTTTGGTTTACTTTTAGTTTACCACTGTGTGACAGCGTGCATGCTTTAACATTAGTAAAGCATTGTGCTTCATTTATCCACACATCCAGCTCCTCCTAACGTTTTGACAAGCATAGCCTCCAATTGACCTTGTTGCTGCCCATCTCTAGCTTTGCTGTCTCCATCCTTTCTGGTTTTGTTGGTTGTACTTTGTTAGTTTAAACCATGTTGGTTTCCAAACTTCAGTAGTCTGGACTAAGGTGGTTAATGACGTTTAGTAGCACGTGAACAGGCACATCTGCACATAACAGAGACTTAATGATGGACTACCTTAGTTTAATCCGTGAAATCCTCTCTGTTTCTTTATTCAGGGTCATCAAGTTATTTCATTGGTTCATATGCTGACCTTGTAAATTAATGACTGCTTTGAATTAACGTTTCACACATGTCATTTATATGTGCTAGTGAAACAGTTGTGTACTCTATTGTTATTTATGCCCCTATTCATCCACTTACACTGTCAGACTTGTGGCACAGTGCGATAAGGCTGGCTGATGACAACCGGCAGTGTGCTGTCACCTGTCCAAGAGTTCGAATCTGGGCTGAGGTTTTGACAACAATATTATTCACATCGTTGTTTACCTAAGTTTATCTTTTGTGCAGATCATATAATCAGAATCAGCCTTTTTGGCCTGGTTTGAAGTAATACAGTAATGCAAGAAGTGTGCATTTAGTTCCCATGCTTATTGTGTTTCCACAACAACAAGCTGATCTGAAGTGAAATGGCCACCATCTTAGTCGAGTGTGATGTGTAAGATGAGAAAGCAGAGGTTAAATCATGTATGTTATCATTGTAAAGAAAATCAGCGGCTATATGCTCATCTTGTCAAATGCAGATCAGTACTATAAATAAATTGTTGAGGAGGGTCATGCTTTATTTCCCAATCATTTTGGAGGATTATAGAAAAATGTCTTGCTGGCAAGGGAGGGTCTAATCCATTTTGACTATAGCCTAGATCCCAAAACTCCCCTTGTATAGCCCTTTTAAAAAAATGATTAGTTCTAACTCATATGGTTTTCGAGTTCCAGCCCCCTGATAAAGGCCCTATCATCTGTTAGTAACATAATCTGTTTTAAAAATAAAGAGCTGCTTATTTTATATTTATTTTTTATTATTATTTATAAACCTTGCAGGAGCTGTGGGTGGATTTAGAGTTGTCTTGAATATACTATTACATCCGTGAGTCATGCCACTCTTCCATTTACCTGCATGTTTTCAATGCATTTTTGATATTCTGTTAAAATGTCTTTTGATTTATATTGCTATGTCTAGGCTATTTTTGAAAATAGTACAATTTATAGTCCTACTCATAGCATCTTTATCCATTTTCCATCTCACTGTATAATGATTATGTTACTTATGTATCAGGCAAGCTGAGGGCACTGTCTATCCTTGTCCAATGCATATTCTGTATGTAAGTCCAACAGTGGCTGGTGCACTTTCTCAACAATTTCTCAACTACATTAATATGTAAATCCTTTGCAAGCATGTTTTTTTTTGTAATTCTACCATTTGTTTTTTTCTTTATATTTGTTAGTTAGAGATTAAACTGAGCACATTTAAGGAGGATGAGTACATTTGAGAGAAAAGCTTCAATGTCATAGCACAAGTCTAGAGCAGAGAGATAGCAGCTCCCTTCCATCCCACTGTAATAAATTCAGGCCAGCAGCTAAGAGGACACATGTCCAAATGCGATAGAAAAGGTCAACGGTGTCCTGGGCTGAAGCGGGCGCAGCCGTAAAAGCCCGCCATCGGGGGGAGAGACAGCCATTAACACGACTGATTGATTGAACGCTTGCAAACAGAAAGTGTGCCTAGAGACAGGAGCACTGAGAGCCCCCATCCTCTTTCAAGATCACTTTTGCTGTGTTGCGCACATTGTTTTCAATTGAGTTAGCAATTCTGAGTAGATTCAATCAATTAAAGTAACATTGCTCCAAGCCCGCCAGTAGAATGGAAATATTAAATTATCTGCCTAAGTATTTTGGCACCCATTTCGCCCCATGGATGTGCAAGCTGCATATTCCCTCTTGGAGTCGGTAACCAAGTGTTCCGAGCACTGGTACATATTAATGCCCCCAAAGCATTCTAATCGACTAACCAAGCTTTTATAAATGAACTGTTTGCTTTGTGAAGCATAAACTTCTGCCTTTGTGGAGCTGTTTAAGAAGTGTTTGGCATAGAGGGAGATTAAGCTCTTTGAGACAATATGAAAAACCATTTTGTTTATTTATCATTGACTTGGGCTTTACTTTGTGTTATTCAAAATAAATCCTCCAATGTAGAACTGCAACATAACCATTTGGCAAATTCATCCATAATCCAACCATAAGGTAATTTAATTCAAATTTAGTGTGATGAAATAGTAATCTGCTGATCCAGATAAATACAAGTTGCTATATTCCTGTAATGCTGAATCCCATATGCAGATGTGCACCCCTCAGGCAAACAGTGACACCTTTATTATTGTACCAAGGCCAAACAAAACAACAACATTGTGTTTCATTTTCACAAGAGAAAGAGATACAAAACATATAATCAAATTCCCAGAACTGTATGTCAAAGGCAACAAAAACACTGTTGAATACCGCTTGAGCAAGACATGATAAAAATAAATTAAATTAAATAAAACTGAAAATGGCAACAAAGCAGCAGAGGAGGCTGAAGTATTGACCTCTCTGTCTCCCTCACCTTTCATCAGAGGCAAAAGATTCAAGGAGTTGGATTTGTCAAATACTGTACATAGAGGTACGATTGTAAACCATGGAGTGACATGAGATTGCAGTACCTCTTCCTGTGCATTGATGAGGGATCACCAACTATTTAAAGACATAGAAATAAAGATGAACAAGATAACAATGATAATGTAAAAATGTAGCAAAATAGTGAGAATAGAATAAAGAGTGCAATGGGTATGTGTGCTGTATTAAGTCCATGCAGGCTAGTGTTGTAGGAAAAATAAGCTGACTAAAATCTGATCTGGCCATGAAAGAGCTGAGCTGACTAAAATGGCAGAAGATAAATGCTTAGACACATCTACAATGGCACATCAATTCTCTCTCTCCAAATCTTTGACCAGGTTCATCTGAGCACAGAGAAGTACACTGGTCAGCTAAGATGCTCTAGGGGGTTCAGATGCATGCTGTGCCACAGCCCCCACCGCAAAATCAAAGGCTATCATGGATTACAGGGTTATTGAAGGTGGCGTTTGGCAGAACGCTTGCACAATAACCGCATGCCAGCTGGGTTGAGTCGTCAATCTTGATCAGAAATTTTCGCCGGTGCCACTGGCCAGCGAACAAAACAAACTACCACTTTCTTGAAACACATTTATTGTGACACCCATCCACCCACACTACCACCCCTTAGACAAAACAAACAAACAAAAATAATGCTGGGGCACACAAAAAACAAAGAACCCAAGCTGGCAAGAGTACTACAATTATGGCTATTTGA